>NW_026057578.1:58478251-58525593 GCF_023721935.1 Panthera uncia | reverse complement strand
AAAAAAAAAAAAAAAAAAAAAAAAAAAAAAAAAAAAAAAGCTAGATCTAGCCTCAGAGATTCTTATTCAGCTAGGGAGTGTGGGGAACACAAGCTAGGGCATTAATGAGAAACTATGTAATTCTAATATGCAGCTTGTCTGAAAACCAGCATTATGTACAGGGGCCAGCAAATTTTTTCCATAAAGAGCCAGAGAGCAAATATTTTAGGCTATGTAAGCCATATGATCTGTATCACAACTGCTCAATCATTCCAGTTAGCAGAAAAGCAGCCATAGAAATGAATGGCTTCACTGTGTTCCAATAAAACTTTATTTACAAAAACAAGCAGGGGGCCATTCTGGCCCACTGACCAGAGTTTGTCAATTCATCCATTTATCACCTACTTTTAAAATGGCTGTTGTTCCCTCTTGCACCAAACAGAAATTCATCGAACTGTATTATCACCCACCTCACATTTCTCCATGTTGCCATGTCACAAGAGACTCTCAAATGTCTTGTTAAAATCAATATTCACTATCTGGCATCCTCTTCCTGTGTCACAGTAATGATCCCATCCAAACAGGAACAAACTTGTTCTTAGAGAATCCTTTGTGTCTCCCAGTAATCACTGCTGCCTTTTTATATCTTCACAAACATCTGTTTAATATTGCTTTTAGAATTTCATCAGAAACTGACTTAAGCTCACCCATCTGTAGTTTCTAAACTATGCTTCCCCCCCGCCCTTGAAAACTGGTACACGTTCACTGAAATCATTTACAATCTTCTGGCATCCTATTTGCCTTGATTCACAAAATATTATCTAAAGTGGTTCCACAATCACATCTGCAAGTTCTTTCAGTGCCCAGGAGACCTAAATGCATTTTTAGCAGCTCTCATTATCTCTTCTATCTTGGGCTTTAATTTCTCGTAACCATCTTTATTCTACCCATACCAATTTCAAGATCATTTTTCCTGATAAATACGATACAATCAAAATAGGAGTCAAGCAGTTCTGCTTTCTCCATATCATCTGTTTATACTATACCATCATCTGTTCTAAATAAGGCTATTATGTCTTTTTTATTTTTTCTTTTTGGCTTCAAATAGAATTGTTCTAAAACCCGTACACTCAGGTGACCATATGCTTGGGACGGTCTGGTACATATCTTTTGCCCTGAGGTAAATGTTAATAGAGCCCTCTTTACTCTGGAAAGGATCCAGTCTGAGCAGCTGGCTCCATAGGAAAAGCTGCGGAAATGGAGGTAGACAGCATTTCACAGGCTTGATGAGGTCTCAGGTCACTCACACACTCAAGAGAAAAAAAAAAAAAAAACATCTCTGTTGTCCCTAGCCACACTGGATTCATTTCCTGGATCTGCCATTTCCTAGCTGTGTGATCTCAGAATAAGTTCTTTACTCTCTTTAACTCCCGACTGGACTCTGTAGAACCTTTTATCTATTATACAACGAAATACATGATCAAGGCACTTAGCACTGTACACATGTCATGGAGTAAATACTCCATACATGTTACCTATTATTAATACTAGTATCACTACCAATGTTATTAACTCTCTCAACGGGGTCACAGTATGTGTAGCTCTCTATTGGTGGTTTGTCTTTCCTTTTCAATTATTCATATTTTTTTCTTCTCACCAACCTCTTGCTACTCATTTAAACTCTGCCTCCTTGGGGCACCTGGGTGGCTCAGTCTGACTTCGGCTCAGGTCACGATCTCACAGTTTGTAAGTCGAGCCCCGCTTCAGGCTCTCTGCCATCAGTGCAGAGCCAGAGAACCTGCTTCAGATGCTCTATCCCTGTCTCTCTGCCCCTCCCTTGATCTCTCTCTCTCTCTCTCTCTCAAAAATAAGTAAAACATTTACAAAAATATTTTCAAAAATGAACTCTACCTCCTCAGTGTTGTAAAATCTCTCCCATCTTGTTGAAGAAATCTTTGTCTCCACTAGAAAATCACAATACTCAGAGAAAGTTTCTCCTCTGGCAAAGAAGCACCCTGCATCCTCTAACCTACATAATCGTGAGCTGCTCTAGCAGGAATGCAAACACATATTCCATGAATACCTCAGCATCTATATTTCCTGGAACAAGATAAACTACGATCCTTCATGGTTCCCTTGGGAACACACCCTGAAAACTTGAGAGATTTCAACTCTCAAATAGCTAGAGTAAATCACAAAAGCTAGAAAATAAAATGACTACATTAACTTTCTGAGAAAAAGACTGACCTAAGCCATATTCAAATAAGGGTATTAGCAAAAGGACCACACAGACAAAAGTTGGTGATAGCTGGGGTTTCAGTGTCAACTACAAGAATAGCAACCATTTATTGAGTGACTACTAGATGCCAAGACATAATATCCTAGGCATTTTATAAATGTTACCTTATGTATTCCTCTCAACAGCTCTGCAGGAAAATGAGGCTCATAGGACTCAGTCACCCAAGGTGTATAACTGGTAAATGGCAGGAACAGCATTCACCCCAGGTCCTCTGCACCCAAAGTTTAGGCTTTCTCTGATACACTAGGCTGTCTTTTATGAAGACAATCCAAACTTGTTTTTAGACACAGTTAAAAACCAAAAAGCCGCCATGAGAAAAGCAAAATTAATAAGACTTACATATATTTAAGAGAAATATATAAACCTTGTTGATGAAGTGGGTAGCTGACCTTTAATCAACAATTGTGGATGATGAAAGTCAGGTATCCCAAGGGTGCTTTTTACATAAGGCTTACATAATACACATAGGGCCAGTAGTTTGAAGCAGATAACTACAATGAAGTAAAATTTCAGCAGACTCAAGAAAGGTATCATTTTGATTCATGCCCCTACAAGAAGAGGAAAGAAGAGTCCAGAACCTCTCCCTCTCTACACCATAGGAGGATACAGCAAGAAGGTGTCTGTTCACAAAACAGGAAGAGGGGCCTCCTCACGAAATGAATCAGCTGCCACTTGATCTCAGACTTCCTAGACCTAGGACTGTGAGGAACAGATGTCTGTTGTTTAAGCTACCCAGTCTATGGATACTTTTGTTATAGCAGCCTAAAATAAGATAGGCTCCTATCCCAGTCCATATACTTGCTACTTGTATGACCTTGTGTAAGACAGGTGGTGCTCCTAAGCTTTCAGGAGTTAAATCTCTCTTTGAAAATGTACATCCTCTTTCACTAAATAATGCTAGGACAACCTGATACCTAAATGCAAAAGAATGAATTTGGACCCTGTTTTATGCAGCCCTAAGACCACCACCATGTTCAGATGGTTGCTAGAAGGACACAGATTCAGTACATACTTACACTCATAACTAAGATTTGTTATAGCTATGTAGTAGACATACAAAGCTAGATCATAAGGGGAAAAGACTAGTCTGGAGGGACCCATGTGCAAACTTCCTATGCTCTCTCCTTCCCAGGAGGGGTCACACAGAGCACACTTTTCTCCCAGCAATAAAAATACAACAACACGTGGGGTGCCTGGGTGGCTCAGTCAGTTAAACATCCGACTTTTGATCTCAGCTCAGGATCTCACGGTTCATGAGTTCAAGCCTCACATTGGGCTCTACGCTGACGGTGCAGAGCCTGCTTGGGATTCTCTCTCCTCCCTCTCTCTCTGCCCTCCCCTGCTTGCTCACACACACACACTCTCTCTCAAAATAGTAAATACACGTTTTAAAAAATGCAACAACATGTGTACAATGTTTGTACCCAGGGAAGCCCATTAGAGACTAGGCACCCAAGAATTTTTATTGGAAGCTGGGCCTGTAGGCACCTTTTGCTAGCCCATACCAAAATTACAGATCCACTGAAAAAAAAAAAGGCAAGAGATCCCTTCCTCATACCATACACAAAAATTAATTTTAAATAGATCATAGGCCTAAACACAAGATCTAAAGCTATAAAAATCTTGGAAAATATAGGAGTAAATATTCATGAATTTGATTAGCAAACCTTTCTTAGATATGACCCAAAGTGTAAGTAACAACAGCAAAAAATAAAGTGGATTTCATCAACATCAAAACCTTTTGTGTTTCAAAGACTATCATTCTACACACAGAATGGTACAAAGTATGTGCAAATCATATTTCTGATAAGGGAGTTTGACCTAGAATATATGAAGAACTCTTACAACTCAATAATAAGAAGAAAATAACCTATTTAAAAATGGGGAAAGGATATGAATAGGCATTTATTCAAACAAGATAAACAAATAGCCAATAAGCATATGAAAAGGCGGTTATCATCCTTAATCAGTAGGGAAATGCCAATCAAAACCACAATGAGATACTACTGCACAAGTATTGGCATGTCTATAATCAAAAAGACAGGTAACAAGTAGTGACAAGGATGTAGAAAAATTAGAACGCTCATTTGCTACTGATGAAAACATCAGATGATGGAAAACAGTCTAGTGGTTCCTCAACCAATGAAACATACAGTTACAACATATAAACCAGCAATTCCACTCCTAGGTATGTACCCAAGAAAACTGAAAACACTCATCCACACAACAACTTGTATACAAATGTTCAAAGCAGCATTACTGTAGTAGCCAAAAAGTATAAAAACAACTCAAATGTTCATCAATTCATGAGCAGATACATAAGATGCTGTCTATATATTCAATGGAATACTATTCAGCAATAAAAAGGAAAGAAGTATTGATATACACCAGAATACGATAAACCCTAAAAATGTTATGCTACGCAAAATAAGCCAGATACAGAGGCCACATATTATATGATCCCATTTATATGAAAGGTCCAGAACAGGAAAATCTATAGAGATAGAAAGTAGATTGATTTTCTAGGGCCAGGAGTGGTGGGGAGTCCGGTCATGGTAACTAATGGGTATGTGATTTCTTTGGGGGTCATGAAGATGTTCCAAAATTGAGTGCAATGAGGGTTGCACAACTCTGTGAATACACTGAAACCAATGAATTGTACATTCTATGTGGATAAATTTTATGGTATGTGAATTATATCTCAATAAAGCTATTTTTTTTTTAAGAAAATTCTATGTCCTCATTTCTTCTAATTGATGACAAACTAGCAAAAGGACAATGAGAAAAGGGGCTAATTCTGATCCAGAGGCCACATCAGTGCTTCCATCTGGCTAAAGAGTCAGCCAAGAAGCCAGATGTCAGGACTAGAAGAAGATAACCCAGAATCTGGCACTGATGCCTTGCAAGTACCTTTGAAAGCAGACAATGAAAGCTTATCTGGCATGAAACACAGCACTATCCACAGAACAAGCTTTATGATCCCAGCCATATGATGTGTTTCCTCAAAATCATAAATAAATTAAGTTCTGCAAAACCACAACCACAAAATGCATAGGACTACATGTATTAATCTGATCCATTCCTTAACATTTAGAGAGTACCCAAAGGATGATCCAGGATACACAAGTGATGATGTTATTACTAAACAATGTGGGAAACACACCCTCTATCCTCGTTCAGTTCAACACTGGCCTCTGAGAACAGACATTTTCACATTAACTTGCCTGGCATCAGGTTATCCACCAACGTGTCTGAGTCATTTGAGTAGGTGTAAAGATGCTGGAAAAATGAGTGAAAGTCCTGGCATTCAGCAGGGATGTGGATTATGCCAGGGAGCTTTATGTGTGTTACATCATTAGTCCTCAACCACCCAACGTGGGATAATGATATTACATGTGGGTATACTGAGGCATGGAAATGTTAACTTGCCTAAGGTCACCCAACTAGGAGGAATGAAATTGGGCTTCAAACCCAGTCAGTCTGGCTCCAGAGATGCTCTTCATCACTATGCTAACTGCTGTCTGCTCAACTGTGCTGTGTGCCTTGCCACCACAATTTCTCACCTCTTCTGGAAAACGGTCAAAGGTTCTGCTGAAGTACAGATAACACCACATATACATAATATTTCCCAGTGCATAAGGAAAAGTGTTTAATACCTATTTTTATTTAATTATATTTAGATTTTTAATTTGAATAACATTTTTACTTTACAATCATTTTAGGTGTACAGAAAAGTTGCAAAGACAGTGCAAAGAATCTCTACATACTCCATCACCCAGTCTACCCTATTGTTAACATCTCACATTACTCTGTGCATCTGTTATAACTAAGGAACCAACATTAGTACACTATTAACTAAATGCCATACTTTCTTTGGATTTCACGGCTTTTTTTTTCCTGATATCCTTCCTCTGCTCCCAGATCCCATAACATTACAGTTAATAGTCATGGTTCCTTTGCCTCCTCTCATCTGTGACAGTTTCTCACACTTTCCTTGTTTTTGATGATCTTGACAGTTTGAGGAGTGCTAGTTAGGCACTGTGTAGAATGTCCCTCACTTTGGATTTTGCTGGTGTTTTCTCTCATCATTATACTGTGATTATGGGTTTTTAGGAGAAGACCACAGAGGTGAAGTGTCATTGTCATCACATCTTATCAAGGGTACATACTATCAGCGTGACTTGCCCTTGTTGATATCAACCCTGATCACCTGGCTGAGGAAGTGTTTGTCAGGTGTCTCCACACAAAATGCAGCCCATACTCCAGGGATGGGGAGTTAAGCTCCACTTCCTAGGGAGGCAGTGGGGGGTTATATAAACATAATCTTATTTTTAATGGAGTTAATCTGTCATGACATTTAAAAAAATAATAAAAGATTCCAAATGAAAACGTACTGCCCTGCCCTATTTTTAGTGACCCTGTTGTGGTTCTGGGGGCTCACAGCTCTTCTGTGTCTTATACTCTTATGTCCCAAAATCACAGGGGGTAAAATACACTTTCTGCAAGGTAATAAAAAAGTGAACCAACTAACTTACAGACGAAGTAGGAAATACAGTCCATTCTAGAAGATGTTTAATGAACAATAGGGCAAAGGAAGGGGAAAAATACCCTGTGATAGAAGAGATGAAACATGCTATACATGTTTGTATGGGCAGATAGTAAATTGGAAGTTTCAAATGAGCTACAAAGCCAGATATAAATTTACAAAGTGAGGTATCAGGGTTTTAAAGGAACTTTTTAAGGTTAATGTGGTCAAACTGATTTCATTATTTTGTATACCCTTTGCCCACTGAGAGTGAAAAAAAAAAACAAAAAACCAGAGGTAGCGTGGTGGGGTTGGGTGCCTACTCTCACTTCAAGTTTACTGAGAAAGGCTCCAGAATAGAAAAGAACCAGCACTTGAGAAGGTTTCCCTAGAATCTGGAAGGCATAGACTTGCAGCTGACACATACCTAGAGGGACCCAGGCTAGCAAAAAAATAAAAATAAAAATTGCAGAGGGAAATACCTGCATCCCATTATCCACCCTGAAGTGGAACAAAGGTGACTCGACCTAGGGAGCCAAATGTAGAATTTATGGTGGGATGACCAGAGGTCATCCTGCGCAACAGACTTCTTCCAGGGGATAAGGTGATCCTGACAGGGTCTAGATAGAGCAGAACTCTCTACAAAATCAGAAGCTTTTGTACTGCGGGAGAAGCCTTCCCTAACAAGGGCATTACAGTTTGAGGGGCCCAGCACAGGAGCTAAGAGTGCCCATGGGAAAGGTGCTTTAAAATCAGCTAAGGCTTCCACAAGTATGGCAGACCAAATACCCTGGGGTCTACCAGTAAAGCAATCAGATCCTAAGTAAAAAGCAATCATTCTTGTTTTCTTAGGTTCAGAGGAGGCAAGAAAACTCACCACAGGCACAAAGGAAAAAGCAAACAAACGAAACCCTAGGCAATGAGCACAAGAAAGGAGAGGGTCCTATGAGGGACAGTGCTGTTTTCAAAGTGACATTTGGGAGGGCTTTATATGTGTGGTTGGGTGGTGGCAATAAACTAAAGCTCTGGGACATCAGGAAGGTGGTGAAATTGTCTCAGGACAGCAGCATCCCATGACTACTTGCAGAAAGAAAAGCAAACACTCTCCCAGAAAAGCTTCCTTGATTTAGGTCCCAAGGCTTCATCTGCAGATTAAGATCAATCAAATCAAATAGGAACTAGCAATCAAGGTTTACTAAGCACACATGGAAACAAAACACCATGCATGAGAGTCAGAAGAGCTAACAAACAACAGATTTAGACTGCCATGGACTTCAGAAGTTTCAGTTACCAGAGAGAGCCTATAAAATAATTACATATGCAATATTAAAGAAGCAAAATGATAGAATCACAAAAGTAAATAGAGAAAGTGACTATCAAAAATGACCAGGCAGTTTCAGTTCTGCAAAGATGAAAAGAGACCTGGAGATTGGTTGCACAACAATGTGAATGTACTTAATCCTAACTGAACTTAACTGAACTGTACCACTTAACAATGATTAAGATTGTAAATCTTATATGTATATGACCATAGTTTTTTTTAATAACCAGATTTAAGAACAAAATTAGACATTTAAAAATAAAAGTGATAATTTTTGGAAAAAAAATTCACTAGCAAGATTACACAGGATATTAATCAAAGCTGAAAAGGGAATTAATGAGCTGGAAGGAAGAGCTGAAGAAATCGCCTAAAAGGCAATCCAGGGAGACAATGCAATGAAAAATATAGAAGAGATGTGAAGCTACATGGAGAATACAATGAGAAGGTCTAAAATAAGTCTAATCACAGTCTTAGAAGAAAAGAAGAGAAAGAATGGAGGACAGGGAATATTTAAGGCTATAATAACTGAGACTTTCCCGAAGGTGGTAAGACATGTATCCATGGATATACTAATCAGGGTAAATAAAAGGAAATACAGCCTAGACTGTTTTCACTATTGTAGTGAAATGGAAAAGCCCCAAAGACAAAGAGATGCTAAAAGGCAACTTAGCCCAGAAAACACAAAGCCAGCTTGTGACCAGACCAGTCAAGTAAGAAATCCTATTTCTTACAATTACCTTCCTTCCCTCAACTTCTTTTCTTCCCCAAAATGAATCCAACGAGAAAGAGCAGTTAAAATGCAGAAGAAAATGAAAAAGACACCAAACGTACCTCTTCTCCCATGGTCAGGATGGATGGATGCCTACAACCAAGATAGGCAGGGAAAGTGTCACCTCTGAATGAGTGAAGTTTCTGAGGTTTTCATTAACATAATACTATAGTTTATTGAGCATTCTGATTGCTAGCAAAGTGAGACAGTGTATTTTCAACTGTCCAGTGTAAAGAGTATAAAAAAACAGAACGGGGAGTTAGCCTTCCTCAACAAAAAGTAGGTGATAAGTTCCTGTTACTTCTATACTGCAAGCTGCCAAAGAGACCAGGAGTATCTTCCACCATTTGTTTTCTGAGGGCCAGAAACCACAGTTGGCCTGATAAACATGGTCTGTGTAAACACAAAGATATATCATTATGCAGTGATAATTTCAGTGCCCACACTCACCTCCACTCCCATTTCTAATGTGCAAAGTATTAATCTGCCAATCGCTCTGAAAAGTATCTATGCTATGCTCTTTTATAAATTCTATAGATGCATTATGATTAGATGTTCTCCTTACACACCAGCTAGCCAGGAAAGGGGATGAGATAATGAATAACACCCAAGGGAAGGAAATCCCTTTTTCAGCTGGTTTAAGTCTTGCCGATAATGTGCATACAGCATTTTGCATTTACCATAAAGCTCTTCAATTAGTTCATAGGCAAGTTAACCTTCTAGCTCCCAGAAAATATAATTCATGCACATTTTATACCATGCAGCATCCTGCTAGCTATTATCCATCATTTACAAGTGTTATTTGTCTATAAAAATGACACTAAATTTTTGAAAAATGACACTGCTCTGCCTGCTTCTGGCTGTGTTTTAACAAATGGTACCACTGCAAAAGGCTTTAAGTCGCATAAGAAGCAATTAGTCAAAGAAGCAATAAATATTTTTTAAAAGGATATAAATGATTGCTTGTCCAGATAGCCAAATGTCTAAAGGCTGATACACAATAAAATAAGGGTTAACATAAAAGAGTACACTTCATTATTTATGGTTAATAAAGTTAATCAAATTCAGTGCTTCTTACTCATGCATGCATTTAAAGGGAAACACAAGTATGATATGCATATTTATGGAAAACAGCCCAAAAGATCATTATCTCCAAAAGAAAATCCAACAAAGAAAGAGATGCATAAAATGTTGCTATTATCCTATTACAACGTAGACTGTTTTGCTTAAAACACAAACATTTATTTTAATTAAAATTATTAAGCTAAATAATATTTTCCACCACTGACAACCATAACCAAAACATGAATTTTCCAGGATTAATATTAAGATAATTTTTGGACAGAGAAAAACACAGTCGGAGCCCTTCAATGTTCCTTTTACTGGTATGTTATCCACCTATGCTAGAGTACTTTTGTTCTTCCATTCAAAAATCTATTCTCAAAAGATATATTAGGATCTTTTTAAAACAAAATTAGATAAGCATAAGCTCATCAATCAGCAATTTCTAAATGCATTATCTTCAAGTGGCTTGGTCTTTTATGTCACTTATCTGCTCAAAATTAAGTGTAAAAGAGTTTCCAAGAAAAGAAGATAGAAAATTAACTTCATTTCATAATACGCTCTCCAATCATACCAGCAGACAGCTGACATTATTATAGCTCACACTTATAAATCAGTGATTATATACACTAGTTAAGCAAGAAAAGAAATGAAGAAGCCAATTATATAGTGGCGAAATTCCCAAGAAGCACAGTTGTAGTCAATGTTGCTAAACAGCAGTTCACTTGTGGTTAAAAAAAATTTTTTTAAACCACCTCCAGGTATTTTGGGGGGTCCACAGTATCTCTTGAGAGGAACAAAATAGAAAAATCTCTGCAATCTGTCTTATAAGCAGAAAAGCCAACAAAGACACCAATTGATTATGATTTTAATTCATTTTATTATTTTGAATTTAAATTCTAAAATTTCCATATGTTGCTAAACAATAAAATAGTACTGAATTAAAACCAAGAGCAGAGTGTTTGGGGTGAGGGGGTGATATCTAGATATCTACAGACACTTAGTAATGCATAAGCCGGTGGTGAATAAAAACACAAGAAGTGAACTGAGCATGATTTCCATACTCTCTTCTGCTCTGTGCCACTTGAGTAAGGGCCAAAACACCACTTCTAATCTTACTTTTCATTTCTTAGATGTTTTTTATTAACTTCTCTTTTATTGCATAGTGAAATATTCTAATTGGCACATGGTAGACCTACAGCTACTAGATGTCAGTCACACTTGAATGTGTTTGTAATGGCCTGTGGTATAAGGGTTCTGGCAGACCCAGTGAGGTCCCCTTTATTTCTTATAGAGCTTGCACATGATAAATCAACCTTAGTGCATCGAAACAAACTGGTTCGTATCACTACAAGAAGAGGAACATTCTCTCTTCCATCTTCTTTAAATTACTTTGAAGAAATGAGATATCTTTTCTGCCCACTCCAAATGAGAACCAAACAATGTTTATCATTTCTGAAGTACCATCTGATTTTCAAAGCATTTGCTAGTGTCCTATTTAACCCCCACAAGTATCTCTGCAAGGAAAGCCAGAGGAAATATTGTTCGAAACTGACATTTTACAGAGGGTAAAACTGGGGACAGATATTCAGAAAAGTTGACAAGACTGAGGGCTTCTACAAAAGGAGAAGATACCACTTTTATTCACATCTTCAACTCCAGTGTTATGTCCTGAAGGAAATACTACTCGTGACCCTGGGCAACTGCAATTCACTGACTTGTATCTTCATCTAAACCATCCTACTCATAATTATTTCTTCTTAACTAGCAAACTTGAAGATCTGCTCATACTTTCACACATGCTAAAAAAAGGTGTTGCTCAAAAGGCCAGACAGATAACCTTAAACCCCCTGCCCCCAAGGGAGATGTAAAAAGTTTACTTCTTCCAGTCCAACCTACAGTTAAGGAAAGAGCTGGGGGGGAAAAAAAGGAAAGAGCTAGATGATGAGCAGGGGGAAGCACCTCTGATCTGTTTCCTTCCTGAGAACAAATGGAGCAAGCACACAAATCTGAGTGTGCATGCATGCACATTCGCAAACCCCTCTCCAAGCGCATCTGAGATCAATTAAGGGAGTTGTTTCTGAGTGATCAGCCTGTTCCCTGAAAGGCCAGAATTTTCTGGTAAATATTTTTGATAACCCCACCCTGTCTAAACTAACAGCAACAGCAAAATTAAAAAAAAAAAAAAACTAAACAGCGTGCTTGAAAAAGAATCTAAATTCCAGTGATAAGCTGATAATTTCATTTATATTAATGGCAAATAAATATTCACAATAGCATTGCATCGTTTTATGGAACTCATTTCTCTGGACATCTCAGGTCTCTAGATGGCTACAACATTTAACACCTCTCTCCACAACATAGGTCAAAGGTACTTATTAACCCTATTTCACAAAAGAACTTTGGCACAGAAAATTAAAAGACTCATGCAAGCCATAAACTGGTGACAAGGTAGAGACATGAATTCAGGTCTCCAAACTCTCTGCTAACTAAATAAAGGCCCAGAAGAGTCATAGAAAAGTCAACACAAACAGTGTCAGCTGTTATTTACACTGCCTACAGTAAATATTTGTTCCAGAAAAAATAGTTCAAACAAGATGGGAAATAGTTTAAACACAAAGGGCTGAAGGGTTCAGTATAGGAGAAAAATATGTTTGCTTTTACTACAGTGGAGGAGCCGTTCAGGAACAGCCTGTCCTCCGGCAAAGGCTGGCTGGTGCTGCAGAGGGGCCACAGGCTCACGGGCTACAAGGAATGGAGACACCTGCTGCTATAGCACAACTAACTCCTCTCTTACTGTCCCAAATCCCCATGCTTCTAATTCCTCTACATCTTTGATTTGGAATGCAAGTGATCTTTTTCAACAAGCAAAACTTAGATTTGTGTTATAAACCATGACCAAGTCTCCTAATTCTGACAAGAGCTAAGTATTAAAAAAGGAAAAGAAAATGAACTGGAATCTAGGGAAGCTACAAAATTATGTGATACTGAGGAGCAACAGCATAGCACATGCTTCCTCAGGAGCTGCGGAGATTCCATGGTTGATATCATGGTTGTTGATGGAGGCTGCGGTGGTCTCTTTTCAGAGGGGATCTGAATTTGGCACATGACACAGGAGCCTGGAGTAGGAAAGCCACAGTATGGAGAAGCTGTGTTTCTTTGAATAGCACAAAGGCTCTCATGCAAAAGAAGGACTGGATTTATTCTAGAGAGCTCCAGAGGGCAAATCCAGTAAGTGAAAGGCAGGAACATATGTGCCCAGAACTCAGCGGAACTTGAGAATAATCAGAACTGCCCAGCAACAGCAGGGCCTGCCTGGAAAAACTGGAGCCTCATCTCTGAAATGCCTGCCGCAGAGGCTCAGAAGCCCACCGTCAGAGGATGTTGCGAGGGGAATTCCATACTGGGTAAGATGTCAGACAAAATGAAAGTTAGGATTCTTTCAAATGCTTAGGACTCAACAGTGGTTTTTAAATGTCTCTGCTCAGGTCCCTATGATGGTCACTTCCAGATTATGTCAACTCTGGAATCACACAGACCTGAGTGCCAGTCTCAGCACTATCATTTCACAACTGTGTGACACAAGGTGGCTCTTCCAACCAAGTATGGCCTCCAAACCTGGCAGGGCTCATAACAATCAGCTGGAGAAACTGTTTAACCATAAACACACTCAGATCTATACTCTAGAATTTCTAAATCCTACCCACCAGAAGTCGGTCTAGGAATCTCTCTATTTTTTTTTTTTTTAACATTTGTTTTTAAGAGACAGAGAGAGACAGAGCACAAGTGGGGGAAGGGTAGAGAGAGAGGGAGACACAGAATCCAAAGCAGGCTCCAAGCTCCGAGCTGTCAGCACAGAGCCTGATGCGGGGCTGGAATTCACAGACTGCGAGATCACGACCTGAGCTAAAGTCGGATGCTTAACCAACTGAGCCACCCAGGTGCCCCCAGGAATCTCTATTTTTAAAAAGTTCCCACATGACTTGCTAGCAGACCAATTTGTGGACCACTGTTAAATCTTTTCAGGCTACATCTTCATTTGTAAAATAGACTAAATGAGTCTAAATGAGTCATAGAAATAGTTAAGTAAGATAGCATATGTAAAATACTTAGTATGGTGCCTATCTCTAGTAAATGCCCAGAGTCTCTTTAAAAAATGTGTTTTCTACAGTACATGATCAAGCTTAACTTAAGAGCATTCACTGATTAAAAATAAGGACAATGTGGTTTATGTACAGTTAGTGTTTGACCATCTCCTATTTTCTTGTCTGTTTTTTCATCCTGTGTTCTTCAGGCAACATGAACAAAACCTAATGCAATATAATTTGAATTAGTTGAATAAAACATCTTACCTATGCAAAAATCACCTTAAAATCAATTTTAACATAAAGTTACATTTAAAAACTGAATGCAGTACTATATAAAGCCTATGAGTTTTTGCTCATTTACAACAATTAGAAACTCAAGATATAAATTCTCTACATATAGGAGTTTAAAACTCATATTTATTCCAGCATACTCAGGTAAAGACAGAAGACCGCATTTCTTATCCTCCCATATCAAAAAGCCACACTCACTCATTTAAAATCCTGTAAGGCACTGAAATGGAAGAATTATCCTGTTCTGACATTTATATCTGCACAAATGGCTTCAATTCTTTAATTGTAAAGTTGCTTCTAGACACTAGGGTGAGTGTTAAAAACACCCCCAGACAGAAAGAAAGGAGGTAATCGAAGCCATTTATATCAAATAAAAAAATGTCTCCAGATTTCTGTATTCCTGTTTGCAAGTTACTAGACTGTTTCTGTTTGGGTGGTTTTGTACAAAAATTGTAAAGCGTGGTTGCTTAAGCACATCCAAAGGTTAAACTTCAGGCAGCTCATCTGTATGTGAGAACAAGGAACTGTCAAACACTTCACCTTTTGCAGATTAAAACCCTCTGACTAACAGATGTGAAATCATTGTTGTTGTAATTGTTATAAGTAGAAATCTGAGCATTTTTAGAAGATATATCACTTTTGGAGCAGTCATTTTCTGCCTCGGGTCAACTTTCCTGTTCATGACTGAGACGGAATCACTGCCTTTCATTAATGCTCATACTCTGGTTCCCCTGAATTACTACACGGTGTTCATCGTTATTCTACAGATGTATTCTTGAAAAGTTATAAATTGAATTCCAATCATCAGTTATATTTTCACATTGTTCCATACATGATAATTTTGGAAATGCGTTATCTTCATTTCGGACTGCTCCTAATTGGCCTCAGCAACTAGGATTCTCTGCTCCCTTCCACTTCTCTGTGCCCACTTCCACCACTTAATTACAAGTGTCAGGCTCATAGGAGATGCTTGATCAAGATTTGTTGAAGGAAGCAATTATCTATAACACCTCTAAGATCTACTCCCAAAAGGCAGTTTTTGGTAAACTCTTTTTGTATTGGAAGTCGCCATCTCTAATGACCTGGGTTTGATGGTTTTTAATTTTAATAAACGAGGTTTTTTTTTAAAAAAATTTTTAAGCTTTATTTATTTTTGAGAGAGAGAGAGAGAGACAGAGAAGCAGAGAGAGGGAGACACAGAATCTGAAGCAGGCTCCAGGCTCCGAGCTGTCAGCACAGAGCCTAACACGGGGCTTGAACTCACGAACCACAAGATCATGACCTGAGCCGAAGTCGGACGCCCAACCGACTGAGACACCGAGGTCCCCAATGAGGTTTTTTTTTTTTTTAAATGGAATATATTGTTTCTGGTTTTCGGTTTTAAAGTTACTAGTAAGAATGAACATTTTATAACATATGAAAGTACATATTCTTGTCTAGCACAACATAGGTGCTCAAATATTTTGAAAAGAATTGACATTTTAGGGTGCCTGGGTGGCTCAGTCAGTTGGGCGTCTAACTTTGGCTCAGGCCATGATTCCACGGTTCGTGGGTATGAGCTCTGCGTCAGGCTCTGTGCTGACAGCTCAGAGCCTGGGCCCTGCTTGGGATTCTGTGTCTCCCTCTCTCTCTCATGCTCTGTCTCTGTCTCTCTCTTTCTCAAAACTAAATAAATGTTCAAAAAAATTTTTTAAAAGGATTGACATTGTATAAGTTATAGCATTGAAACACTTGACTTGAAACATGTTGCAATTTAATAACATAAATTTCTTCTTATCGACAATGGTCTAATAGTATAAGACCTATTCCCAAAAGAAAAAAAAAAAAAAAGCATGCGTTTGCAAAAGCTTTTAATTCTGGAAATGTCATATAAAATAGAGAACCCTTTTAAAAATAAAAAATGGCTGACAGGAGAAAAGCCTGGCCTGTGGCATCTTTTACCGTTGACACTTGAATAACACAGGAGTTTGGGGCACCAGTCCCCTACACAGTTGAAAATCCACATATTATGTTGGATTCCCCCAAAACTTCATTAATAACCTACTCTTGACCAGAAGCCTCACCAATAACATAAACAGTCAATTGACACATACCTTGTATGTTATATGTACTATATACAGTATTCTTACCAAAAAAAATCAAGCTAGAGAAAAGAAAATGTTACTGAAAAATCATAAAGAAGACAAAATACATTTACAGTACTGGACAGTATTTATTGGAAGAAATCCATGTATAAGTAGACCCACGCAGTTCAAGGGTCAACTGTAATGAAAGTATAAAAGATATAGGAGGGTTTCAAAGTTCCAAGTTTTATGTGAATAGTATACCAAATGTGAATTTTGAAATATACACTAGACCATGTGTGAATGAGGTGACTCCATGATGCCATAGTCTACAAATGTGGATTTGGGTTTGAAGAAACAGTCACAGTGCAATAAAACACACGTATCCTTTATCCACCCCTGAAACACATCTGGACAGAGGAAATGTGGTTCTGCGAGGCCCCTCGTCTGAATAAAGAAACCTCCAACCTTCAACTCCAGCCTAAAACTGGACAAATGAGGTGGCTCGATATTAGGGTCTTCTTTTAAAGGGGTTGGTGTTGGCATGCACATTAGAAGGAACTGAAAAGAACACCCCTAAAAATGCTTTGAGCAGAACTGTCAATAAATAACAAATGATGGAGTAAATAGGTTGGCACTTTCCTTAAGAAACCATAATCGTGTCTTGTTTTCCCCTTTTCTGCCTGTGAATCAGCTGCCTCTTTCCTGTGAAGACACCCTCCCCCTTTCAGAGTCTCAGTGAGTATATATTCCAGGCACATACTGCACAGCAGATGTGGTTATCTGCAGGTAGTACAGTCTGTAAATCCAGCTTGCTCAACTAAACAGCATTTATCATGTATTTTTATGCCTTCTGACGTCTGTTACTAAATATAAACAAGGGAAGAGTCACTGACAACTGGAGATTTCTAATCTATGGGATAGGATGGCTAGAAAAATCACCTCTCTTTTAACCACAAAATGAGATATTTTGGCCTCCCTGTGTCCATGTGCTCAGGCTGTCCTCTAAATGACCCCTTAGCCTTTAAGGGAATATGCTGTGGACCCTGAAGCACAGGAGCTATGGAGAGGTGAGTCCTGAGCTGGGCTAGGCCTGGCTTGCTGTCTGGACCTGTTCTATTGGTAAAGGCTGGACCCCCAACTCCAGGAAAGTGCTAGCCTCAGACTAGGTATTAATGAACTAAAACAACTCTAAAGTAATACTGATAGCTGTACCTTTGTTTTTCTTGTTTATTAAGTGTGGGATTAACATCACAAATGTTAAGAACCCACCTTATCTGAAATATGCTCCCAACATAACCACCATTGCTGTCTCCTTTCTGTATTTTCTTTATTTTCTTATTGAAGTATAATTAGTTATATCTGTTTCAGGTGTACAATATAATGATTCAACAATTCTATACATTTCTCACTGCTCATCAAGATAAATGTATGTATTTTCTTTATCTTTGCCTTTTTGTCTTCATTTCCTATTTCCTGCCATCCCTCTTACTTTACCTGAGTCCTTCTGTTCCCTATTTCTGTTCGCATATTAACTGATTTGACCAATTAATTTGCAGATTTAAATATGAAAAAATTATTGTCGGACTTCTCTGAAATGTCATTTTTCAATGAAGTATAAGGCAAAGTCCTACACCTGAAGGCCAATGTTGAGTACAGATTCCCCAACCTCAGACTCAGAGAATCTTACTTGCTGTATATAGTCTGTTATGAATTGAACTATGTCCCCCCAAATTTGTAGGTTGAAGTTCCTAACCCTAGTACCGCAAAATGCAATCTTATTTGGAAACAGGGTCACTGCAGATATAATTAGCTAAGATGAGGTCATCCTGGAGTAGAATGGGCCCCTGATCCATTTTGAGTGATGGCCTCATGAAAAGGAAAAATTGCCAGGTGGGCACGAAAGTGGAGATCAGTGTGATTTTTTCCACATGCCCAGGAACACCAAATATTGCCAGCAAGCCACAAGAATCTAGGAGAGAGGCAGGAAGAGCTTCTCCTCCAGTCTTCAGAAGGAACTTACTCTGCCAACACCTTGGTCTAGAGTTCCAGCCTGCAGAACTGTGAGACAATAGATTTCTGTTGGTAAAGCCTTCCAGTCTGTGGTGCTTTGTTAAAACAGCTCTCACAAACTAATACACATGACACACATTTTCTGTTCACCCAAGCATCTCAACAAAATGTGTTCTTTGGCCAAATAAAATATAACACAGAGCCAGATAAATAAGACACCAACCTCTTTCTCAAATGAAAGCAAGTTCATACATCACGGTCAGAAGTTAAAAATTAAAAGAATAATTGTTGCCACCTACAATTCAAAGGTTGATGTCAAGAGCTTTCAGATGGCTATTTCATGGAAATCAGATCTTTTTTTTTTCTCATTTAAAGTATTACATCTAAGTTTAAAATTGTAAATAAGCAGCTTATTGTGCAATAAGTAGCACTTTACTCCATCCATGATATATACCTAATAAGAAGACTAATGAAATGACAAATTCTTAAATTATGAAACATGAGAACATGTGGCCCCTATAATGGGGCACTGTAAACGAGTCAAATCAGAGGCGCCAGTCCCGTAAATATGAAAGTGGCTGGGTAGAAAGTTCCAGAAGGAAGACCCCTACCAGGTCCTGTCACGGCCAGGCCAGGGATCAGACACTTACTCATTCTGAGCACTGGTTTCCTGTGTTTCAAATATTTCAGGTATGGCCACTGAACCCAATGCAATCTTCCCAGATCTGACTTAGCTGGTGACTCTGTTGACCCCCACCCTTGAAATTTCCCACTTCCTGGGCTTCTGGACTTTGCCACCTCCTGGCTCTCCTCCTGCCTCTGTGTCTGTTCCTCCTTCATCTGCCTCTCACTCTCTTGCATCCTTGTCACTCTCCTTCCTGTACCCCGTAGCTATGCCGTCTCCATGCCCGTATTCCCATTCCCAACCGCTCACAGCTCCCAAGTACCCACATATACTTAGATGTGCACTTTTGCTAAACACTGTGTTTTTACAGCTGATCCACCACAGGATCAACACAACCTAAAGTGATAAGGTGACTTGGAAAATGGCCTGTGAATAGATTAGTCTCTCAAAGATGGCTAACACATCCCAGCACCTTGTTTACAGCATTCTTTTATGTAGCAGATGGCTTTATCTCACTTTACCTGGTGAAAAGTTAAAGCCCAATTTGCCTCTGAACTCTGAATCAGAAGAGTACGAAAAATGCAGCGTGCTTTTTACTAGTGTCCAACATGAGGATCTGCAGATCCTCCCTGAGATGGAATGACTGGGAAGAACTAAAGGGCAGAGGCCCAGCAGAGGGCTCGTTAGCCTTGTTTATCCTGAGAACACAAACTCTGACCTTGGGAAATTAAGGAATATTTTGGAGACAGTCACTGCCACTTGGAGGAAAATTAAAGTCCACCTTGGAGCACTGGTAGAGAGGAAGGTAAAGGGAGGCAGCAGGAAGCCTAGATAGGTTAAAAAAATATTCTAATTTAAATGTTCAAAAGGACCATTATAGGATCTTAATTCCTGCCAGTAAATAGAGCATTTAATTATATGACAATGAGCTATAAATACAACCCCTCTAGAAAGGAAACACAGAATAGAGTTCTCTGCTCCAGGGAGTATCCTTTGCTTTCAAAAGAATAACTTGAGCTAACTGCTCATGTTTCTTGGTGGGTGATCAGATAAGTTTACAGCAGACCCATTTAGGGGAACAGCAAACACACAGAAGCTGGCCATGCATTAATTTAAATGTCAAGGCTCCCAGGTAAAATATGGTAAACATCTAAATCCACTTCTTCTAAAACCCTCTTAAGAAACACCATGATGGGGGGGGGGGTGCCTTCGTGGCTCAGTCGGTGAGCATCTGACTTCAGCTCAGGTCATGATCTCACAGTTCATGGGTTCAAGCCCCACATCAGGCTCTGTGCTAACAGCTTAGACCCTGAAGCCTGCTTCAGATTCTGTGTCTCCCTCTCTCTCTGCCCTTCCCCTGCTTGTGCTCTCTCTCTAAAATAAACATTAAAAAAAGAAACACCATGATCAATGCTTCATTCAGTAAACAAGTCCACAGGAAGCACAAGAAAGTTTAGAGCAACAGTTATGCCCCTCTAGCGAACAGGTACTCCGTCTTTATGCTAGAGTTCTGAGAACTGAAGGAAAACAATACACAGTCACAGCAACAAATGATGGCCAAGGATGTTTGCTTCTCTTTCTCAGAATCCCCAGTTCAAGATTTTTCACTGAAAATACCCTTTCACAGAGCACAACCAAGAGAGAGCTTGAAAAATAAGCACCTCTGTTTCCTAGAAATTGTCAGATCAGAAGAATCCTATTTCTAGACACCACCACAACAGTAGCAAAAAACTGTTAATGGGGGGGGGGAATGGTGAAATAGATGAAGGGGATTAAAAATACACTTATCATGATGAGCATTGAGAAAGGTATAGAACTGATGAATCACTATATTCTACACCTGAAACTAATATAACAATGTATGTTATACTTCAATAAAGGAAAATAAATAAATAAACCAAAAAGAAATAAAATAAAGACCTTTTTGTTTGTGGTTTCAATGATTACATTTACTTCTATAATGAAAAAAAAAACCCTGTTAAGTTAGGAAATAACTAAGGAAATTTCACTATAATTAGGGAAAATCTAAAACTGTGGTATTTTATAAATGTTTCCAGCTTTCACTTTTCCCTAGAGGTTCTGGCTAAATTCCCAGCATACATTTACCTGATGATGTTTCAAATGATGGCAGAAACAGAATATCATATTCCAGTTGTTCCTGCTGCTAGTGTCTCTGTGGCTCCCTCCTCTGTAAGATGCTTTATGCCTTGAAGGCACTGTGCTGCCAGAATGCCCTGGGACTCCCGTTACAGAGCCCATACCAATACCTGAACACAGCCCAGATTCTTCTTCAATACATCAGTCAGCGCTTCTTCACCACTTACCAAGTAGTGTTTGGAGGCAGGTTAGCATGCTTCTATCAAAGCAAATCAGGAAGTCAAAATGGACTGGAGAAAAATATAATTCTTTGGGAACCAAACAATTTCCTTCTGATGACATGAATGTCTCTATCAAATCAGAGTATGAATGCAACGTAGCTGGAGTTTACAAGGAAAAAGATGTGACTTCAGTGTCACTCATTTGTTCTCCCACACTCTAACTTGTCCTCAATTATGTCTCTAACTACAAACTGAGATAACTCCTTATCTATTGCAATGACAATTAAAATGTCACCCCTGAGACACTAAGAACACAGATTCATCGTGGTTTCTGCTGTAGAGAACTATAAACACTGTTGGTGTCACATTCAGACTCTATGCAGGAACTTCTTTCCCACTGAGGATTTGATATCTTCCCAGAAAAAAAAAAAAAAAAAAAAACCTTCCCAGAAAAAGCCTCACCACTGAAAAGCAAATACATGTTACCTCCATGTGGAATGCAAACCTAAAACTGAACTATCTCACCAAATTTCCTAAGAGGCAAGTCGCAAAATACCTGTGGTTCTGACCCTTGGAACCTGTTTGCCTTTTTCTCTGCACAACTGAATCAGTGCATATCACACACTCACCTTATGAAGGCCTTGATGTTGACTCCATTTGAGTTGATAAAACTGCCTCCCAGCTGTGTAGTTCTGTTCCCATTTTCTCCCCTTTTTCCTTTTAATAAACTTCCTGCTGAGGCACAAGAGGCTGGAGCAGTGCAGCTGAAGGTCCCTCATGAATGCTAAAAATGATTTAATCTGCTAGCAATATCTCTTTCAAGGCAGAGAAGCATGGTCTCCTGGGCCAGTGCAATGCTATCAACATTATGTATGTACGGTAGGTAGAATAATGGCCCCCCAAAGATGTCTACCTCCTAATCCCCAGAACCTGTGAATATGTTACCTTACATGGCAAAAGGGGCTTTGTAGGTGTGATTAAGTTAAGGATCTTGAGCTGAGGAGATTATCCTGGATTATCCCAGAGAGCCCAATCTAATCACAAAGATTCTTATAAGAGGGAGGTAGGAGAGTCAGAGAAGCAGAGGTCAATGTGAGATGATTGCTGGCTTTGAAGATGGAGGAAGAGACCACAAGTCAAGGAATGTGGAAAGCCTCTAAAAGTTGGAAAAATCAAGGAAACAGATTCTCCCCTAGATCCCCCAGAAGGACACCTTCATTTTAGGCCATTGAAATCTGTTTTAGACTTCAGACCTTCAGCACTATAATAAATGTGTGTTGTTTTACACCAGTAAGTTTGTGGTAATCCATTCCAGCAGCAATAGAAACTAATATAGGATTTACTTCTTCCCTCCTGACTAATCCACTCCAGGAATTTTGGGGTAAGTGGCTTGGCAGGGACAGCCAGCTAATCTCCAAACTCTTTCTCTACTACTTCAACTCTGGATTATCTGTTCCATTAATAGACACTAACCAGGTATAGTTGCCTTTATTTGGAGAATTTCAGAATTCTTAAGGCTAGCTGGACTAGAAGTCAATTAATATGCTAAACCTCTAGAATTCAGAAGGGTTCAAGGAACTCCCATGGACACCCAGTCAACTGCTGACTTCTGCTGACTTTCTAACCCAGTTCTCTAAATTTCCTGTCTCATGCCTGTATTGTGAGCAATTCCATCCCACAGAAACACATTCTTTTCCCCCACCCCGATTCCTTTGGCAATTTTTTCCTTGAAATAAATGTCAATTAGTAAAATGTACATATTTTGCATATTCCAGCTAGGAAGCAGTACAGATTGGCCAGCAAATCCATGACAAACCAAACCGACTGAAAGTATGTTAGCTCATACACTGAGACGGAGTGCTAGATTGCCAGAGATGGACATCTTGGAGCCAGGTGAACTCAGCTTCCGCTGAAACGCAGAAGATACTATAATACCCATATAATGTCAAGTTGTGGATTCTACAAACACCATCTGAAACACTGAAGAGATTTTTTGCCACTTCAAACTCACAGCTTTTTATAAGGCTTGTTTGTTTTTATTATTTTGAATCAAAATCAAAAGGGAAGAGAGGGAAGAGACTTAGAGACTGCTAGTTCAATCTTTCATTTAGTCAAAGAATCCAGTCCACAAGAGTACACATATATGACTTGGTCTTGACCCAGAAGCACAAATCAAACAATGTCTCAGGAGGTTCTGCTCCCACCTGCAACATTAAGTCTTGCTATTAAGCAGTGGTGTAAATGACAACACAGAGAACAGGCTCACTCGGCTGCACAAAGAACTGAGTCACATGGACTTCTAAACACCTCCCAATGAAGGAATAAAAACTTGAGAATAATACTATGTCAAATGGAATTAGGTACTGTATATAGGAAAGTATACTTAACGTAAAAAAAAAAAAAAGCCCACTAGAAATAAGCAAACTAGCAGAATTCAAGTTTCTTAACTAACTTGTCAACTCCCCTGGGCAGCCACCATCTGGACACACTTCTTGTCTGTCACACTTACTTTATGATGGACACACAATCAGTGTGCATTGAATTCAACTGGAATTGACTGGTCCCTGCTTCACTCTCAGAAATGGGGAGAACTCCACAATGTGAATTGTACTTTCTCCGGCCCTTCAACAGAAACTGAAGTTCCCCAGCTTCATAAACACTATCTAAACTTTTGGTGGTCGCCATACCTTGATCTGAAGCTTATCAGGCTAGTCTGACAGATGCATGTGCTGTGTCTGAGTGCTGGGTGAATGGGGTGCTACCAGATTCACTGTAAGAGTAAGAAGTCAGCCTCCCTCGAGTCTGGTGCTCCTGAGCTCCTGGCCATGAAGACAGAACATCTTGGTTTCAGTTTTCCCTGCTCTAACCACACACTTCACTGTTACTCTTGTCATTATCACTTAAGTAGCACATAACATTCTGTGCTAATACTCGAGCACTCAGGCACAGGAAAGTAACTAAGAATAAGGATCACAATAAAAAAAAAAAAAAGGGTTACAAGAGCTGCAATATCCTTTAAAAGATGAGACAGAGTACCTGCTTTGCTTTATAATCAGCATGGCATAGTACAATGACATTATGTCCAATGTCACAATTGCACATAAGCCCAAGTGTGCCTTGGTTTCCTCACCTGTTCTCCCTGCTATGGTAGGTTATTGACTAGATGACTAGATGACTAGAGAGAATGTAGACAGGATGTTATTATTATTAGTAGCTCTTAACCATTATCGCTATTTGTACACTATTACATGGATGTTTATTGCAATTTTGCTTAGCTGTGTCGAAGAATATATTACTTCTAATTAAAACATTAATATAGTTCGTCTGGAAGGCTTTCCTTTACATTTTTATCCAAGGCCTTGGCTAAAGCTGGGGAAAAAAAGCCATATGCAGATTTGTCAATAAATTTTTGTCCTGAAATCTAGAGACTAGAGGCAAAAGTAAAGCCCACCATCTTGGCTACATAAATTAAGAAAGGAAGAGAGGAAAGCAGGGAGGGAGGAAAGATGATGCAAAAAAAAAAAAAAAAAGCACAGTCACGCACCAAGTTCTAACCAGTTTGCCTCAGATGTTCTCCTTGAAGGAAATAATTTGTGTTCTTTGGGCTAAATGACCAATTTATACATAAAGATTAAGAACCAGTTCATTGGGGGGGGGGGCGGCACGTGGATGGCTCAGTCGGTTAAGTGCCCGACTCTTGATTTTGGCTCAGGTCATGATCTCACGGTTTGTGAGTTTAAGTCCCACATCAGGCTGTGCGCTGCAAGCACAGAGCCTGCTTGGGATTCTTGCTCTCTCCCTCTCTCTCTAAAAATAAATAAACTTTAAAAAAAGAATCAGTTCATTTTGGAGGCTTCTCAGGCAAATTTCTACTTTCGAGCACGCGGGCATTGTCCTCTTCTGGGAACAAACAAAAGAAAAAGCCCTCTGCCTATCAGACAGAACAAGGATGCAACCCTGACTCCACCATTCATTGGCCACAACACTTACACATGTATTTGACTCCTCAGAGTCACACTGACCCCATTTGTCAAGTGGGACATAGAATGCCTACTGTACAGAGCTAACTTTCTATGATAATCATTCAGGTTAACCTGTATCCTATCAGCTGGGTCACTCACCTCCTCCTCTAGCAAAACACATAAATGCTGCTCCCTGCCCCAGGGTGCTGCCAAAGGGCCTGGACATTGAAGTCTGTACTTCTCCAAAAGGGAAGAGCTCTACAGAAACCCAGGGTGATGATCAACACAAGGCTGGGAACAAAAGGTGGGGCCTTTTCTGGGCTAGGAGCAGATTGAGTGGTTATCCAGAAGCTATAATGAGGATTGAGCAGGCAGCTAAAAAGTCAGGTAACAGCAGACACCTGCAGAAACCAGCAATGCAGCCTGAATGGCAGCCCAAAAGCACAGAAAGAATGGACCTTATACGCCTAAGTTTACTGCAGGAGGCAGAGCCAACGAAAGAGTGAGTCAAGCCCACATTCGGAAGTACAATCAGGTAAACTGCTTCAGGAAGGGGCATGATTAGGTTTCTATGCAAGAAAAGATCCTGATTCTGAGGCCTGTTTTCTCTCTAGCCATGAGGTGGTCCCTATATTATAGCAAGTAGATTCTGCCTAAAAGCAATTTTCTCCCCTTTATTCAGATCTAGAGACAGGAAAGTCCCTGGGTGGCCACATCAAACAGAGCTAGAAAAACAAAATAAAAATCCCCACAACTTCAGTGACCACCTGCTTACCTAGTGAGTTCCTCCAACGGATAGGTTCTGTTGAGTCCTCACATTTCGTTCCACCTGCCTAAATTTCCAGTGGCCTCCACTGCCTCTCTCACCTCTCTTACTGTTGGCCCATCTCCCACCCATGTTCTAAATTCACAGACAAAAGGAGAGGAAACTTTGATTAGGAATAGGACCTCCACACAGTTGACTTTGATTCACCTTCAGAAGCACAGAATCTTTGGGGGAAAAATAGTTATAATTTATTGGGTGCTGAGAGTAAGTCACTGTTCATTCATTTAATATTTACACAACCCCATGAGGTAGACAGGACAGAATCATCACCCAAACTTTATGGATACAGAAATAAAAAACCAGATTGTAGTGAGTGGCATGGTCAGAAGTTAAGCCCACATTTGACTTTCAGTGCTCAGCAGCTCTCCCATACCAGTCAACAGGCAACCTGTGTGAGACATAAATATGTCTACTGGGGGGGAAACGAAATGTAACATAACAGAAAGATCTTGTGTATGTGAGGGGTTTTTTGAAAATTCATTTAAATAAGGAAATTCCTATTGACATTTCTTTCCTTGATTTAGTAATGTTTAATAACTGTTTCCTTGGAAAGCTCTTTAAGAAGGTTTGTGAAACTTTATAAGCTCTCTAATGTTTTCTTGCTCTTATGTTTTCATTATGAGTTTCTCTCATCAAAAATGATTCAGATCCTTCTACAAATGTCCTAGAAGTAAACCTATTGTCAGGAAAAACAGATATGTTGAAATATCAATAAATTAATGAGTGAACTAACAAACTTTAGAACAAACAGTACACCACTGTCCTACATGAACTAAATTACCTAACTTTAACAAAGAACTGTGACTGGAAACTCCTAACCAATGACAGCCCCATGGTGGTTTCTGGATGCTAAATATAGATCAGGTCCAAAGTCCCAAAGCTAACCCTGGCATTATCACACATACTTGGCAAAAGACTTTCATCCTGATAAAGCCCTCCTGTCTGGCCATGTTTAACTAAATGCCCCCAACATGCCCTGTTTTCCACCTAACTGCCAGGGAAGAAATGGATCACTTCTGTACTCTTGGTGTCTAGCCAGACTATATTAAAAAGTCCTTGATCCTGCCACTGCTATAAAAAGTGCGTTGCCATCAGTTATGGTAAAGCTGCTGTGTGATACATTTAAATATTGCATAATGAAGGAAAAAATGTTGGGCTACCTTGTAACAGCAAAACGGACATTTGAAGCTATTTGGTCACAATTTTAGCACTGAGTAGTAACCTGTAGGGTAACTCAAACTACAATTAACTTGAAAAGCCTTTGGCATGTAAGGTGATATGCATTCTTGTAAAATGGTTCTTACAATATCAAAATGCATTTGAACTCCTAAGTCCTTATACACAACATTGGTCCCTTAATTTTATTTTAAACACAGAACAGCAGAATTTTTCTTTTAGCAGTTATGCACCACTGTGAGAAAGTTCAGGTCAATCAGCTCATTTGTAATGAAGGCAAATGTAAGCCACTGGACTCCCACGATGCCATAAGGAAGTGACAGAGGAAGAGAGGGCGCTGTAGGCTCTGAGTTCTTACAGGCTTGCTTTCCAAACCATGGCCTGCATTGTCTTTATGCTCTGGCTGTAGAGCTCCAAGCTTCCTACTTGTTCACATAGCCAAGAAGAGATTTGACAGTGTATTCATGATAAAATCCCTGTAGCCTGGCAGAATGGCTCTGCCCAGCATCCCTATTAGTACCCACTCCTTCCTCTGCAGCTGGAAACACTAACAAAGGAATGCAGTTCTTATACTTCTCCAGCCACCTCAGCTTCTGCTCATAATGGAAACCTGCTGCTGCTAGAGCCACTTCCACTCTCAAGGAAGTGGGGTCACAGATGCTTTGGGGAGCCTAATTAAAGCTGTAGGCTCTCTTCTCAGAAAAGACAAAAAGAAAAATGTGCATATGATGTTGGGGTTTCCCTGACCTCCAGGGTAAGAATACGGCTTTACAGGGCTAAGAGAGGAAGAATGGGATTGAGAAGAGAGATGAGAATTTGGCATGGGGTGGGGGGGAGGGCCAGAGGGACTGAGAGAGAGCCAGACCAGGTGACAAAACACTGAAGAAAGTGCTTCAGAGAGAAGCAACTTTCTTCCCTTCTTGCCTAGCCTGGGAATCAGGTAGGTCTGGGTTCTGGTCTTGGTTTTCATTTTTTAATGATCTTGAGCAAGTTCTTAGAATAAACCCTTGATTCCTCAATGTATAAAACGAGAGGCATTAACTAAATAACTTTAAAGCACTTTACACAGATTAACTCACTTAGTCCTGACACCAATCCTTTGTGATAGGTATTATTTTTTCCCAGAGTTCACAGTTGACAAAATAGTTACCCACAGCTAGCAAGCAACAAAGCGGGGTGATAAGAACCCAGGTCATCTGATTCAGAGTCCGTGCTCTTAATCATTACTATGTGGTTACTGCCTTCAACCAACTCACAGACTAGGGAGAACTGTTCCAGTACAAAAACAGTTTCATTTTGACAGTGGAATCAACATAATTATAAAATGCATACAGAATGCATAACTATGAAATTACTATATATGTAAATATAAAGTGGACATTTTATAAAAAGGAAATTGTGTGGTATCTTATACATACTGGTTAAGTACATTTATTTATTATGAAGACTGTGTCCAACTTCATGTATCTTAATAATATTTAAAATGTCACAAATATCACTTTCTTGAGAAAATAGAATTATTTTCAACAAAGAATAGTTTGTAAGTGTTAGCATTTTTACTGGTTGTCTATAGTACACTTCTTTATCCAGACATATTTATTAGCACACTGCATATTAAATACTTTATTACCAAAAAATATAGGAATTGAGCTTACAAAATTATCAATGTCTGTCTCAAAACAATTTGGGAAAGCCAATGAAGATACTAACCATATATTAGTAACAAACTAGAAAAAAATGCTTAGTCAAATACAATGAATTTAGGATTGTAGTTACCTGTAATGTAATCAAATACGTTCTTAAAACCTTGACCAAAACAAACAAACAAACAAAGTGACTCTTAAGATGTCTTGCACGTGTCATAGCTCTTTCGAAGCAAATGTATGAAATCTCCTACAGCACCTTGCTATCCAAGAGAGACTCATGATGTAAAACATCTTGCTCATCACCTTGGTCATTGCAATCCCCAACGCCATACCCTCACCCAACATCTTGGTCACCTCAATCTTACCCACCCATTACTGGAACATGCAAACTCCCCATCAGGCCCTTTCTTGGCCTCTCAATGAACTCCCTAAACTCTCAATTCCGAAACCACTAACAACCTGGCTGGTACCATTCCCAAATCCACTAAGCAAACTAGCTCTGCCAGAATCCCCCAGGACTGTGGATTTTTGCACTTCAGTGTGAACTCCTGGTTCCCCACCCCAGAGAGTCTGTAGACCCAAGTGATTCTGGGAAGCAGCTAGATTTGAGAACACCTGGACTATCCCACAGATATTAGCATTTAATTATAGGCATCAGTTTTTTCTGCTGTAAACTGAAGGAAATGGCTGAAGAGATGACCTCCAGGGCTCCTTCGAGACAAGCTAATAGTCTATGAGTCCAGATTCTAGAGCTACTTCATGGAGACTGCTTCTCCAACCAGACTTCATGCTTCTTTGGAACAGGGACCACATTACTTTTGTGTTCCCAAGCTGGCACAGTGCTTCACACTTAATAGGAGCTCAATAAACTTAGGACCATGAGTTTCTAGGACTATATCTTGCTGACTGAGAACTGGTAGGCTGAGCCACAAATACTGCTGAAGGTCTATTTGGCAATTTTATACAGATGCTGGTTTACATCTTGCTCCAAAAGAACCTCTTACAGAGACTTCAAGATATTAGCATTTGATTGACTTCAGCCAGAAAACCGCAGAAATCACTTTTTCTAATCTTAGGGCACCAAAAAAGGTACCAGTTTTGACTCTATTTGTTAAGGAAACCACAGAAAGCCCTTATAAATAACATATCTGGTTTGTGAGAATTATGAAGCCTATTTTGCTGTCATAATAATTCACATATCTAATAGAAGGTAATGGTGAGAAAAACAAGACAATGGTTCTTTTCACTATAATGATAATGGCAAGATCCAGGTAACAATTCAAGTCTAGAAAATACATTAAATGGGTTTACATCTATTACCAAGCTCATTCTATAGAAAGGGGACTTTTCTAGCTGGCCTTTTGCAGTTTTTCCAACATTTATCTATGAAACCTTCTTAACAAGTATCATCATCTGAAAGTTAAGATTTCTAGAAAGTGAGAAACAACAATTTTCCTTACATTTATACAGGCTTGAATAGTTTTTGAGTCACTTTCACATTGATTCTACTTAAGCCTCTCACAGCAGCCCTTGGAGGTCAGCAAGGCATACATCATCTGCATTTTACAAATGAGAAAATGAAGCCTAGGAGAGGTTAAGAATTCCCCCAGTGGTAAGGGGCGCCTGGGTGGCTCATTCGGTTAAGTATCCAACTTCGACTCAGGTCATGATCTCACAATTCATGAGTTCAAGCCCTGGATCAGGCTCTGTGCTGACAGCTCAGAGCCTGGAGCCTGCTTCAGATGCTGTGTCTGCCCCTCCCCACCCTCCCTCTCTCTCTCAAAAATAAACATAAAATAAAAAAGAATTTCCTCAATGGTGGAAATGAAACTAGACCCCAGGTCTTTACATTCCATCCCTGAATAGGGTGTCACCAAATAGGGTCTCACAGAGCAGGCAGATGTGTGATGTCCGGCCAGGACAGTAGGAATTTGAGTTTGCTTTCTTCATTCTATTTTGTTTGTTTTCCATTGAATTTGAATGTACTAAAGCAAAGTTGCAAAGTTTCCAACTGGCCACAGGCCCCATCACATCCAATTATGTAACTGCTTCAAACATTAACTTGGTCTGTTTGGCCCTTGAAGTTGTTTGAATTTGTGCCCGGTGCTGAATAGTTATATTTACCTGGTTATATAAATATAAATAATTGAATCTTACCATTATATAATATCTTATGAGCACATTCACATACCATATTTTATTTGCTCTTCATAATCCTGTTTTACTAATCAGGAAACTCAGCTAAAAAGAAAAATTTAAGTGACTTCCACAGGGTCAGGACCTAAAATCTGAATGTATCATATAAGAAAAAACACTATGTGGGATTTTAAGCATATGTCCAGGTAAAGTTCTTTCGATAACGATTATGTAAGCTTCTGAACTTGAGTACTCAGGCTGGCATATTTTGAAATTTGATTATCACTTAAAGGACAGCCATTCAGAGTATGTGTAGAAATGAAGTTTCCATATTGCCATGGGGCCAAGTCCTAAGAAAGTCATATTCCTTTATTTTTCTCTCCAGTGCTCATGAACTTCCAATATTGAAGAATAAACTGACAGAAAGTCTGTTTTCAAAAAAGTAAGTTATTCATCAAAATACTGGCAAAATGAATCCAGCAACATACTAAAGCATTATATACCATGACCAAGTGAAATATTCCAGGCATGCAAGGTTGTTACAACATATCAGAATCAGTCAACATAATAGACCACATAAATAGAATAAAGAACAAAACCCACACAGTCGCCTCCATAGAATGTCTAAAGCCTTGACAAAATCACTGTTTCATGATAAAAATGCTTAACAAACTAAAAACAGAGGAACTTCTTCAACCTAATAAAAGGCATCTATGAAAACCCACAAACAAATCATACTTAATAGTGATTGACTGAGTGCTTTCCCCCTAAGACCAAGAACAAGCCATGAATGTCTTCTATTGCCACTGCTATTCAACATTGTACTAAACATTCAAAGCGCACCTGGGTGGCTCAGTTGGTTACGTGTCTGACTCTTGATTTCAGCTCAGGTCATGATCTCACCATTGTGAGATCAAGGTTGTGAGATCAAGCCCTGTGTCAGACTCTGGGCTGGACACGGAGCCTGCTTGGGATTCTCTCTCTCCCTCTAGCTCTGTCCCTCCCCCACTTACATGTGCATGTGCATTTTCTCTCTCTCTCTCAAAAAAATAAACATTCTAACATGCCAACTAGGCAAGAAAAAAAAAAAGGTATTCAGATTGGAAAGGAAGAATCAAACCTATCTCTACTCAAGGATGACATGATCTTGCACATATAAAATCCAAAACCCAAAGGAATACACACACGCACATATACACACACACATACACGAAAAAGAAAGTAAAAGTATCAATAACTTATGATCCCCTCACCAAATACTAGCAACTAAGAAGCTTGCTTTTTAATTTCATTAATCTCAAACTGAGATATATAAATATAAAATTCAGAATTTATTTTGGCTTTTCTTTTTAAAGTTTATTTATTTGAGAGAAAGAGAGAGAGAGAGAGAAACACAAGTGCACCCGCACTCCTGAAAGCAGGAAAGGAGCAGAGAGAGAGGGAGAGAGAGAATCCCAAGCAGGCTCCATGCTCAGTCCAGAGCCCCACATGGGGTTCCATCCTCCCACCATGAGAGCAGAAATCAAGAGTGGGATGTTTAATCAACTGAGCCGTCCAGGCACCCCTATTTTTCGCTTTTAAAACTATATGTAATATTTGGTTAAAAGAAGTGTTTCCTGGTATACACACAATTATGGAAAATATGAAGGGAAAGATACTTTTGTTTGTAGGCCAAGAAAGTTAAGTGATAAGAAACAGAAAAGATTTTGAAGCAACGAAAGAAATTCTGCCAGGCTCACTAAAGAATACTAATCTATTCAAGTTACTTTTCTTCTAATGGGTTTTCTTCAAAGCACTTTATAGCACTTGCAATTAGTTCAAAATATTGCATCTTGGTGCTCATACAAACTAGAAAGTAATGACTACATTTTCTCTTATTTAGTTTATATTCTTACTTTGGTCCAGCCTCCCAGAGATTTTAAACACCATCAAGCACTTCACAATATTGGTGTAGACTGTTTCCTTCTTCAACTTCATTAAAATTAACATAGAAGTGGTATTTTATTCCAACAGTATTGAACATGCTTCTTAGGTAACATAAATCAAACATATACAGAAAGGAAAATTGGTCTCTGTTGCAGAAAAGCATTACCTTTATTTCTTTTTTGAAGATTTGAATACAGACCTAGCCTACTCTAAAATCTGTAAGGCATAAATTGAACCAAGAATAAGCCTAAGCCCTGAGAGGTCCTGCTAGGTTCCAAGAAATTTCTTTCATACCCTTTACCCTCAGAACCTCAATAAAGAAACATTCATTCACTCGCATCAATGGACAATTCTCATCCCCTCTATATTTGTAGGTTACGACATCTTCTTTTGTTGTCTAAATTTGTTTAAAAAAAAAATCAAAACCAGGCTCAAGTTATAAGCAAAGCTTTAGTTAAAGAAAACATGGATGCAACTTTTCTTTTCTGTAAATCAGATAGTTTATTCCCTGATTCCCTTTCAATTTATACATGGATTTTACTCTTCATTCACAATTTGATTCTAATTAGTAAGTGGCAAGCAAAGTCAAGTTATTAAGAACCTGGACATAATAATCGAATAATAATATTTTACACCATACATGATAAAGGCAAATTGCTTAAAAATAAAATATTACACACATGCTTTCAAAAATAATTTCCCTAATATTGTAAAGCCAGTAACATGGAAACTTTGCCTCTTTGGATAAAAGCATTTCACTAACTTTTTTTCATCAGGTACTCTTTTTGCAATGTAAATTCAAAAAAGGTGAAAAATTCCAATAAAAAGAAAACCATAGACCAAAAGACAGAAAACTTTTATAATATGCTACCAGATAATTCTGGGAGCTCTTTTCTGAATCTTGCTATTTTCCTTTAATTTAAAAATACTAATTAACAGTGTCAACAACAACAACAAAATACTGATGAATTGCATAATAGACTATATCATTGTTTTCAATTTTTCATTGCCTCCCTTTACAAGGCTATGCCTTCCTGCTGGCTGCCATGTGACTGACAGTGCTGTTTTATTAAAAGAGAATCTTTGCCCTCCCTACCAATGTCATGCTTGGGCTTATGACTGATTAGGCCAATGAAACGGGAGCCATATGACAGTATTCCACATCCAGCAAAAGCTCCTTTATTCCCTCCACCCAGCGGATGGCATGTTCCAAAAAGGTGCACTCTGTCAGCCTAAGTCCCAGAATGAAGAAAACACACTAGGGCACAGCTGACCTTCAACTGCCACGTAATATGGCTAAGAATTACACTTTGAGATTGTAAACCACTGAGATCCAGGGGTTATTACCACAGCATCGCCTGACAAAAGCTGACTAAAACAAACTACAACCCTAGCATCTAACCCACTTTGTCATTTTAATTTATCTGTAAGTAGACAAACCTGAGAGATGTCATAAACAACCTTTAGGGAATGTTGATTTCACAATTCAGTATGAAAGAAATATGTAATGACTCATCTCTTGGTTTGCCAGAATCAGGCAATTTGATGTAAAACTATCCTATGTTCTGTAGCAGCAATTAATGCAGTGATAATAGAAGGGAATCAAAAGAATAAAAAGTACCCAAATCTGAAGTCTGTAGAAACAATTACTACATCACTTAGGTTCACTCTACAGACCACAGTGGGCTGTCATCCAGCTGGAGAATCTGAGGTCATTCTAAGTCCAAAACTGGGCAGCAATCATATGGGTATGGGTTAAAGTTGAGATAGGAGGTCAAGGTACCTTTCTAAGGAGATACAGCCATTTTATGTCAGAACAACATCCTAAGGCATCGGACTCTGTCAGTCTTGTGTGTTTGAAAACAATTTTTAAAAATCCATTTTAAACAGTCTTCAATTAGAAAAAATCTACAATTTTTTTCCTGGCTATGTAGCTTCATCCAATTACTTCTGAATCAAAATTACTTTAAAAAACATTCTAATTAAATTACAGATGGTATGACATAGATTTATGCTAAAGTGGCTTATGCAGACTTTTCATTCATTAGTCATGTGTTCAAAACTATCTATGAAACATTTATTATTTACATTTAAGAGTCTAATATTCAATACTATCTTCTTCTCTATGGTTCCATGCCCTGAAACTTCCTTTTCTCACAGATACGTTTTTAAAAAGTCTCCACCCACCACCCCCATTGTATCTACATCTATAACCACCCACACGTTCTTCCTCTTATTCTGGGCCTGGCCCAGCCTGCCCTGTTCCTTCTCTGAGACATGCCTCCATTCATTTGCCCCATCTTTCCTTTCAAGAGGAGACCATTCATAATCACCCCTTACACATCTCTCATTCCTTTTTGCACCCCCACTGCCAACTCCATAAACCACCTCAACCTTCTCATGTTAAATGACTACTCTAAAGCAGTTGACCTGGGACGCCACTTTCTCATGGTCTCCTACCTTTCCAACCATTTCTTTTCAACCTCCTTCAAGGGCTGCTTTCCCTCCCACTACCCCTCTGGGTCCTCAGCTTAATTCTCATTTTCTCCTCTCTCCCTGGATAATCTTGCCCAAACCACAGATGTCATCTATACCTGTATGCTGATAACTCCCGAATCTTTATTTCTGTCCTAACCTTCTGAACCACAAACTTTCTACAGGCAATTCTACCTGAATGGCCCAAAGGCATTTCAAATGCAACATATTTAAATCCAACCACTTCATCTTTCTCCATTCAGCTTGCTCCTCCTCTTCTATTCCCTACCTCATCACACAAGCTAAGTATTCTAAAAGCATCTTTGGTCCTTCATCCTCCCTGATTCATCTGTCTAGTCAGTCAGCAAATTCTGCCAATGTAATCTCCTAAACACCTCTCCGCTGCCTCCTCCCCACCATCCTCATTGGCTGAGCCTTGGCAGCCAGCACTCCCTGACTGACCTCCTGATCCTTCAGATGTGGCCCCTCAGAGGCACCAGACTCATCCATGGACAATGCCTTCTACAAATAAAAACAAAAAGAAAATGTGACCATTTTGTTCTCCTGCTCAAAACCCTCAATAGCAGACTATCATCTAATAGAAAATGTTCAAACTCTCTGAATGCCAAGCAAGGCCCTCAAAGGCCTGGCTCCCGGGGCTCCTCTCCCCCAGTTCCTCTCCCGCTACTCCTCATCTTGAATGCTTCAGAACTGTAACGTATCTGCATTCACTGCTGTTCACAACATGCTACTTTCCACCTTTGTGCCTTTGCTCACTCTTTGCACCATTGTACCCACCCACATTCACCCTACTCCCAGCCTAATTCCTATTCATCCTATAAAACTCAAGTTAGATGTCATTTTCTCCAGGAATCTTCCCTAAAACTCCACACTGAGTAGGGTACCCTTTTATGTACTCCACAGGATTCCCGATTAGAGCATATAAAAACTCTACTGAGATTATTTGAAATAATCTGCTCCAGGCTAAAGTATAAACACATCAAGGGCTAGAAAAGTGGTCTATTCACTTCTGTGTATGGTTCAATAAATGGCTGCTCATCTCAACCCAGAAACCTATAAATCTAGAGGAAGAAAGTTACAAAGAGCAGCTTAAAGTATCTATGCTGTGTTACATTATTGTATATTATATTCTAGGACTTTAAAATATTACTTTTGTCATGCTGAGGGATAAGAGTAAGGAAAAGAATAGAAACTAATTTATGTAACTAATTATCTACCTAAATATTAGAAACTAAAATACCATACTTCCTTTTTAGACTATAAATATTTAATTTCCATACTGAGAACTTGTTAACTCAGCCTTGGAGTATTCATTCAAGCTAAAGGGAGGGCGGGAGAAGGTGGCTAGGTAGCAGGTAAAATACGCCAGCTCTCCCACAAGAGACTTTTCTCAGGTATTCTGCTCATACTAAAAGATTAAAATCTACTTATCAAAAACAGAACAAAACACTCTAAAGGAAAGTCACCTTAAAGATTTAGTTCTCAGAAGAAGTCATGCCATATTCTGGAGAAGGACCTATCTTCAATGAAAGGAACAGAAATAGGAGAGTCCATGTGGTACCAGCTAAGCAGCCCTGCACTACACATGGACACACTTCTGAGGACGCAGCAGGCTCTGCACGCAACATCTGTCCCACGCTCCGAATACCCTGCAGCAGCAGATGTGTCTGGTGCTCAGACACAGCATGGACTTTATCTGCATCACCCTAACCTGAGCCCGGACAACGCAGGGTAGGTCAAAGGCTTCATCCTACAGAGTTACACAGCCAGAGGTACAACTGGTATACCACAGGAAAATATTACACCATTTGATTTTACATCAAAAAGAGAAGGCTCTTCCATATGGATGTCGGTTGGAATAATATGGTTTTCCCATTACTGCTGATGCTGCTACCTATTTCCTCAGGAAAACAGACAGCTCAGAGATTTTGCTCAAAGGGTCCCACCCTCCCACAAGGTGAATCCTCATTTTCACCACTGCTGCAGACCAGGAGAGGACCTGGCAGGACATTTCAGAAAGTGGATGGACCAAAACACTATGGATCCTGAGCCTCTATTTCAGTGAGCTGCAGAGTCCATGGCCCTTGAAGATACAGACCTCTCAGCCTGAGGTAAAGTCCTCAAATTCCAACAGCATTTTCCTGCTCAGTTCTGAAAAATGACACCAGTATGCTCTCTGCCATGGAATACGGTTGGTATGAAAGGGAGCAAGTAGGGAGGGCCATGCCGATGGCTATCTTCTCAGTCAAGGCCAAAAGCCTGAATAATGTAACCAAAGTTCAGAATTTAGCTGACCATCATCAGCTGCTTTTTTGTTCTTAAGGAACTCCTGGGTATTTCTTCTTAGGACCCAACAGAGCAAACGGCTGACTCTGAGTCCTTTTTGTTTTTGTTTTGTTTTGTTGAGAGTTGTCTAAATCACCTGACTATTCTGTGATTTGTACCATATACTGATAGGCAATAAATAGTGTTTTCTCTCGTGTAAAAGAAAATACATTAATTTGGTAATACTAGTACAAACCAAAGCAATAACCAAACACTTGCCTTCCTTATTATGGGCCTGACCTATCTTCATGCTTGAGGGAAATAGTTTCCCTCACCTCCCCCCAACCTGAGAGAAAAGTTAAATTAGAGGAATATAATGTTGCATAATTAAAAGAAATTATTAAACACAATTAGTCAGCATACTGGATTATGATGTATAAGGCAGCATCATGGCCACTAAAAGTAGAAATGAGGAGTCTTGCCACAAACAATTGGGCTAAAAGCTATTGTGAGCACTTCCTCTGTGGGTTCACATGTGTCCCAAGGCTGCAAGATTTGAACTGGTCACTACCATTCCTTAAAATCAGCTTTCTTTTCCAAATCTGAAATAGTCACAATTGTTTACACCCAGTGTGGCTTGCTCTTAATCAGCAACAGTCTTCTGCACCATTTCAGAGAATGGCATGCACACGCACACACACACACACTCTCTCCCTCTCTCTCTCTCTCTCTCTCTCTCTCTCATTAAGAAGATAAAGTAAATAAATTTCCTGCCAACCTGACAGCACATTCAAAGTCAACTGTGTTATATTTGCTCACATAATCATTCCTATCTGCACTTATTTTTCTAATGAAATAGGATTGGAAAATTAAGCCTAGGAACGGCAGCTATGCCTGCCCACTGGATGGACTCAGGAGGGCACTCTGGTCAGGGCTGAGGGAGACAGTAGTTGGCAGCAATCGGATAGAAGGTTCCCATGTGAGGTGTCTGAGACTTACCCTTGGTTCCACTTGGAGCTTGAGTTTTGATTTCTCCCAGGACACTAGGAAAGTTGCAATTTGTAATCCTGGCCACAGGGTTGTGCAGTCATTCCCCTCTCCCCCACCACTGCCAACCCGCCTCCAATCTGCACCCTGCATCCCCAATTCCCTCCCAAAGAGAGAATGGCTTGGGAGAGAAGGCAGACATGTGGTCTGAGTCCTGGGCACCCACAGGAAGGACTGAGATTCCCTGACAAATCCAGAAGTGTAAGATTCTGTATCCAGCTACTCTGAGCATTCATTCTTGATGCAGAAGGACCCAGCCTTCGAAGGACTAACAACAACTGTAATGCTATAAAAAGTGATTAGCCTATTTATTACAAACTTTGTTTACTTAGGCTTTTATGTTTATTTACCACTTTATCCCCACTAGGATACAATTAACCACCCCCTCACTCATCAAAATTGTATTATAAAGACCCACAAAAATAAAATAAATGCTGCATCTGAATGTAACTTCCTGGCATTATGGAATTGTACTGTTATTATACAACCCCTCCCCTCAAATAAAAAGAATATGTAGTATGTTAAAAGAGATTCTTTTTAAATGCAGAATCATAGCTTCACCCTGGACCTATTAAGTCATAATATATATTTTATCAAGATCCCTAAGTTATTTGAAGGCACATTAATGTCTGAGAAGCACTGGCCTGGGTGACAGTTAAGTACGCTGACCTGTGTTCTCAAAATAGTTTTCTAAGCGCTGGGTCTTTTCTTCCTCAAGATATATTTTATAGAAAAACAAATATATCTTGAAATTGGAAAACAAAACCAGATTATTTCCCAGAACCGGTGATGATCCACTAGAGTAAAGGCTTTTTCTATCTAAACTGCCAGATAACTAATTAACATTTCAATGAACATTGACATAAAATTTGTTCTGTCACTTCATAACTCAGGTAAACAGTACAGGTATGACAACAAAGATTTAACCAAGACTAACAGATTCATATTACAGCACTCCAGAGGATTTCTGAAAACTAATTTCCTGTCCATAAAAAAGTAAAATTAAACTTATTTTCAGCATCAAGTTAACACATAACTCTAAGCTGAGTTGTTATGTTAGAGTGGTCTTCAAATTACAGTCCTTTTTGTTTACCTCAGCTAACAATGAGCCCCCTGGGAAGAAATTATGTGAAGAAGTTTAAGTACCCTCTATGCCATCCTCCACATGTGAGTGGAGAAATTACAAAGGGAAAATACACAAGGGAAAATTAATGACTTCTATACTTTGATTCCCGCTCTCCTATGATGGAAATGATCACAGATTCTGAAGTTGGAAGAACTCAGACAACTTACTGCTGCTGGTCCACATACCCAGGAATCTTTTCTATAGAGTAGCGGGCAGAGCATCTATAAGCCTCCTACAGACAGGTAATTGTTACCCTAAGACAGCCGGGTCACATCCCCTTTAGATACTCTCATACCCCCTGAACTTACTGGTGCCCTTACATAACCCAGAACAACTCTATGCCCGCTTCCCAGTAAAACTCCCTCAACCCCTCCAGGGCCCCTGTCATGTCCCCAGGGGTTAGTTTATGCAGACTAAACCCATTTAGTTTCTTGGATGGTGCGGTGTCCTCTTACCCTGGTAATAACTGTGTATTTTGTTTCTATTGAAACTAAATTATGATTAGCCTGACATAATTTAATGAGACCCACAGTGCCAAATGAAGTCATTTGATGTAATGGGTGGTAATTCAATACATTCTCAGTGAAACATCAAAGATTATGTAATGGTTAATATATCTACATATGTTAGTACAACCACAAGTAAGGGTGTATTTGTCTGCTAGACTATGATATACAACTAAGAAAAAACTACCAGCCAACCTCCACTCTAAAATGTCCCTGGATCCCATTGCTGGAGAGAGAACTCTGTACCAGATGGATGACCTGACCCAATGTGGCCTTTCTGTATCCTTCCTTGTTTATGATAAAGAGACTTTTTAAGGAAGCGAAGGGTATTAAAAGAACTACATTTGGCATTCACAAAGCAATTGACACTTTTATTACTTAACATCACAACCTTATGAGGTAGGCCAGTATAAGTGCTGTCATTTTATAAGTGATTAAACCAAGACTGAGAATAGGAAATGAGAAAAATCGTGAGCTGCCCAGGGCCAAACAGAAAGCAAGGTTGGAGCCAGCTGAATTCAGAAACCTCAATTAAATTCCAAGACAAAAGAGAACAGGCAACATTTAAAATAAGTTTTATGGATTTCACTTTGAAATAAAACAAGGAAACATTATGTTACCATTAAATGATATTAAAATTGTCTTTTATGGCCTTGATTTTGCTACCAAGGCTTCGTTTTCAAAATACAGAAAATTTAAACAGGCAAACTTCTTCCAGGTTAAAAATTCCATTTATACACAAAAAATCTTGCATTCCTTTTGAGGTTATTTTTTTTCTTAATTTGACTCCGATGCTAACCAACAATATGCCAAAGGGCTTTGTACAAGTTGCTACATCTGAAGTGTCATTGATTAGACCCATTCTGGTTCACAGGGACATTTTCCCAAAATAGATTCCTAGCATTTTATAACCCTCCTACATTTTCACAAAAGAGAATCTGGAACACAGGAAGGAATCATTTCCCCACACACAATACTCATCTTCATCGTCATCAAAAGACATTTGGTTAAAATTCATCCGCACACCCAGTTCACATCCTCTCTGGTAACAGTGTGGCCCCCAGCCAAGCCTGAGTCCTCAACTCCAACACCAGGCATCAACCAGTCTTCCCACCTGGTTTTCTCCAAAACACACCTACCCACAGCCAGGCTGATGCTCCTCACAAATGGATGCAGCACTCAACTCCCTGCCCCCAGTGCTCTACTGCTTCCCATCAACACCTCTCTACCTCCTGCACCCAGGCAACCAGCCCTCTTCGAGGCTGCAGCTCACGGGCCCTAGCCCTGAAAACCACTTAGGGAAATATTTTCATCCCCTCACGTGCTGAGACCTTTCCCAAGCTGTGGGTATGCTCTGGGCTCTCAACTAAAGACAAGCACTGCTGCGAACCATACAGCCGCTTAGGGCCATGGACAATGAGCACAACCAACTGGCCTGCTCTCTACCCATCACCCTGCAGACAGAATGTGGAGGGTCCCTGTGTGCACCTCTCCTTCTGCCTTTTGTGTTCTGGTGAACTGCTTTGACACTAAGAGCCAACAACAGGGATAGCGGTAGGCCTTAAAATGTTTGCTTTTCCAGGAAGGTAAGAAAGGGTCAAGGTACCTGAGGGTCAAGATCAGGAATCTGGAGCAGTTTTCTGACACTATACAGGGCCTGGGAAGCCTAACTAAAGGAGGCATAGATGAAGCCATGGCTTGGGCATGTCCGCTGGCAGTTGATTTGAAGAGAACCAAATATGTCAGCAGGTTCGACTGGGAAGCATCCCTGTGTTGTTAGGGGCTCTGCTTCACTCCCCTCCCCCACTGGAACATGGGGGTGCAAGAGGTTTTCAACCCATGGACAGACGGAAAAAAAAATTTTTAATAGAATGGAAATAAAATAGAAAATATCAAAGTGCATCACACATAGTAAGGATAAGTGTTATTTTGTGACAATTATTTATTTCAGTTATGTGTATGTGTACGCACAAAGGGTTGCAATGTTAAATGTGTTTATTACTGTGAGTCATCATGGTGTAAAACGTTTGAAAGCCACTGTTCTATAGTACCTATCATATAGTAATGTCTAATACTCTGTGAATGCTTACTGAACAAACAAATTGATGAGTATGAAACAATCCATTTATCACAACTTCAAAGGTTCCAATCTGAAAGAATATAAAGTATAATGCCTATTTGAATAAAAGTAAATGGATTCTGGCCTATGTGAACCTATGGTGGGGTGGGGAGGGATACGGTGAGGGGAGTAGTACAGAGAAATCTGAGTATTTCTATTATATTTTGACAGACTTTCTCCCCAATAACTAAAATGTTTTATATTTAAAGGAAGATTAAATACAATTTTTTTACTAAGTTCATTTGGAACACTTTCCCATTCACTGAAACTACCTCATAATTACAAAAGTTTGGCATCTTTAAAATACTTGGTATAGGTAATTCCACCATGATTCATAAAAGGATCTTTCAGAGACACCATGAAAGCCTTTGTTCAAGTTCTTTCTTTGCTCAAGATGCCTCTATGTCCTCTCAATACCCCCACCCCCACCATCTGTAAAAATCCCATTCATCTTCCAAGGCTTAGTTCAAAGGCCACCTTTTCCATGGAAGCCTTTTTTTTTTTTTAAACTCAATCTTTCCTCTTTCCCTCCTCTACCACCCACCCCAGTCCCAAATATGGTCTTTCTCTCTTCTGAATCGCCAGTGCTGAAAACCTCCTTTTCCTTTATATACTCGTATCATTCCCCTATTAGATAATCACATGTACAACCCAGTTTACTCATCTTTGTATCCCTTACAGCAGTGAAAGTAATGGTTAACCTAGTAAAAAGGATGGTCATTATTTTAAAGGCCCTGAGGAATGGCTTACATGTCCAGTGACTGATCAAAAGCTGGCGGAGAACAGGAAGGAGCAGACAGGAAGAGGGGAAGAGAGTGGGAGGCTGGAAAGAGATGCTATTCCTCAGAATTTCTGCCCCTACAAACTTCCTGAATCCCCAACTCTTCAGGGGTCCAATTCTACCCAGTGAAGTTATGGAGCCACTGCAGAATGAGTGCCTTCACCTTGTTCCAAGCTCTCTCTTGGTTAGATTCTGCTTCAAACCAGACACGGGAAGTGAAATTAGAAGTAGAAATTAGGGCTACCCTTTTCAACTTTAAGTAAGGCTGAAAGGAAAAGTTGAAACAGCTATCTGGATAATTTAGACCCTAAAGGCCTCTTTGAAAAATAATTATGGGTGTTTCGACAGTATGGGGAGTGGGTGCAAAGAGGCCGAGGAGATGGTTCTTGAATATTGAACAGAGATTGTCTATATTGATTTTTTTCAACAATACTGAACATTTTTCTTTATACTGTGTATACAGGCATTTGGGGACAATTTCTGCCACGACTAGACAGGTTCAAAGCTACAGTCACAACTAACAAACTGCAATCTGTTTTATTGGTAAACAATGTCTACCAGTTAGAAAGAATTGTTAGGGATTAAAATACCATTCTCCTTTGCCATTAACCTGTACTTTCCCCCAGCCTCTCCAAAGAAAACAGGTGTCTTTCTAAGATGAATTAAAAAAAAGAAGTTTTCAGTGGTATTCATTTTAAACTTATAGATATTTATAGGTTAATTCACATAGGGCAGGCATAATTTCCCAAATCATGGTATTCTGTTTTCAGATTTTTAATTTTAGATCAATATCTTTTAGGGCTCTGACCTTCTCTTTCTTTGATATTTTGACAGAACCTTAACTTCCAGTCCATCAAGGTTTTGTTTTGTAATTAACTTCAGAGCCGCCCTCATGAACTGGGAGACATCTGCAGCTCTGTAGAAAATACACTGGATTTAAGGTCAGAAAACTGAGTTTTGAGAAGTTAATGGCTGGTTCGAATATGGCTGCTCCACTTATAGATGTGTGACCTTGGGCAGGTTACCCCTGACCTTTCTCATCCTCAATTTCCCAACCTGTAAAATGGGAATAATAACAGTATATGCTGTTACTAAGGTGGCTGTGAGGGCTAAATGAGCTAAAACATGTAATATACTTAGAGCCTGATAAATGGTAAGCATTCAGTCAATGTTAACTTAAAATTTCTACTGTCATTTGCTTTATGGTCTCAGTGGAGTCATTTTACCATTCAAAGCCTCCACTTCCTTATCTACTAAATGGGACTCCTACCACTTACCACCTCCAGGATTGTTATGAGATTCAAATAAGAAAACAATGGATACGAAAACATTTAACACACAGAAAGTACTCGATGTTAGTTATTTTGGATTACTTATAAGCTTAAGAATAAACCATTAGCTTAAAAACTTATAAACTTAAAAATAAACCATAACACTGAGTTAGAAAATACCATGCAAAAATTCATCCATGACTGAAAAGGTCTGTGTTAGAAATGCATAGTCAAGTAGTTTGATTGATCTTTAACATATCATAAATATGTTAGCCTTTATCAAATGTAAACTTTACATTTGCAAACTTGAGACACTCTTCCAGTTAAGCCAAACTGTCCTACTATATTGTAAGCAAGAAAGCCTGCACGTTTTCATAAGCCAAAGATAAACCCATGCACTGATTAAATTCTGATTGTATGTACAGCAACTTTTAAAAAATGCTTCGTTTTTTCATTTTTAAAAAGAATACATGTACCCTAGCTAATGTAAATTTCAAGTCAATGCAATAGACATGCAACATGTAACTGTGCTCCAGTTGTAACCCAGCTGGAAACTAAGGATGCAAAGAGAAATAAAGCTTAGACCCTGTACTGGAAAAGCCCACAGAGTATAGCTGGTAATTTCACAACAGTACTTATGAAAGTCATGAGGGGGCTTCAATTTGAGTCAGCAAGCTGACAAGCACCATAAAAACATGCCAAAACAGTAAGTTCTTCCCTTTGACTCAAAAACTATCTTTTAAAAGCAAAAGTCATTTAAAGCACAGTTTCTATCTAGAAATCTAATGAATTTGTGCCAGAAACCAACATTTCTAAATGTAAACCTGTAAAATAATAGGTATCTGTAAATGAAAGGCTGAAATAACCCCAGGAGCAACAAGACAGTAATTAGCAACTTTTATAGAGTAATAACGTGTTTCATATTCTTTCTGCACTGGCTCTTTGAAGTTTCCAGTGTAATATATAAAAGTTTTATTACAATAGGGCCCATCGTTGTGTATTTTACAAGCAGCAGCATTATGCAGAGCTACTCATCCTCCACCAGATCTTGTATAAGAAACTGCTCGATAATGCACTTGCTTTGTGTCCAGTTTAGTTTGTTACACCTGGCTTCAGAAAGATCAAAGTCACCAGAAGCCCAAATCACTGAAATAATCCACATATCATCTGTACAATCTATAAATCTTAAAGCAGCTTAGCTTTAAAATTGTACATTGCATATTCATGTGCACACCACTTGCAGTTTTAGACACATGTGAACTCTTTACTGAATTAAAGCAAAAAAAAAAAAAAAAAAATTACCAGAGGCAGAACAGAGTGCAGTTAATATGCTTGTTCCAGCAGCTGTTCATTCCCGTAAATATTAAACATAACACAAGTTCCTCCAGGAATATGCGGGCAGTAATTTTACCACCTGAATAGGGCTGGGTGAAAACATTTAGGAGCCGGGGGTGGGGGGATAAGAGGGATGCTGAAGCAGCCAATGGGATTTTTAAGAAACCCGCAACGAGAATTAAACTGCTTCTAGCGGCGATTTACCTACAGCAGCTCTTCAACGTGACAACACGGAGCAACAGATCCCGGAGTGCTCCCCCGGCCGCCCGCTCCCCAGGCTACGAGCTGTGAGCGTGGAATAAAGGGACACGCGGGGCGCCGGGGTGGGGGGGAGGAGGAGGAGGAGGAGGAGGAGGAGTACAACTGTAGTGAGGTGTGAAGAAAGGGCCCAAAGGGATGGTGAACCTCGAGGAATCGAGTCCCCCCGGGCCAAGGCCTCTGGAATTCCCGCACTCGCCCCCTGCCCCCGGTCTTCACTTTCCATCTCGGGTGGGAGTGGGTAGGAGACAGAAAAGATGTAGCCGCCCAGACCCGGCGCCTCCAGGCAGGAGGCTGGAGCATCCTCTAAGGGCACTTCGCAGCAGCACCAACTCCAGGGGGTCGGTGGTGTGAACCAGAGGCTCTCGGAGATAAGGGAGGGCGCAGATTAAGAGAAGGGAGGTGAGAGGGGCTAGGGGCCGAGGGGTGGATCCCCAGGCACTAGTGACACGTTCTAGAAATCGGGTCCTTTTCTCTCCATGGCTGCGCTCTGCCCCTGGCTCCCCAGATCACCAGCCCTTGGGCTGGGGCGGGCAGCACCGGGGGAGAGGACAGGAAAGGGGGGCAAGAAGACGGGAAGGCGGCCGTGCATCCATCCCGGGGAGGCAGGAAGGAGCCGGCGGGGCTGGCGCCCCTGACCCACCCCACCCCCACGGCGGCCGGCCGCCCGGAGCCCCCGGCCCAGGTAAGGGCGCGCGGGCCGCCGCGGCCGCCCCTCGCCACTCCCGCCTGTCCAGGCGGCGGGCACCGGGACTCACCACAGCGACTCGAGGTCCCATTCCTGGAGCAGGGCTAAGTCGAAGCTGTCCATGGTGGGAGGTGTCAGCGCCGCCGCCGTCGCCGCCGCCGCCGCCGAGGCTCGGGCCGCCCGCGCGCTGCAACGAAAGGCGCCGCTCAAGGTGCATCCCGGCCGAGCCGGAGCGGCCGCCGCCCGCCCGCTGCCCGCCCCCGGGTCGGGCTTCCCGGCGCCCCCCGCCCCCGACTCCCGGTCCGCCGGGCGGGCGGCAGCGGCCGGCGCACTCACCCGCTCTCCGGCTCGCGCGCAGGCACACTCAGGAGAGAGCGGCGAGCTCGCCGCGCCGCCGCCGCCGCCTCGCCCCCCTCCCTCCCCGC
>NW_026057578.1:58094922-58159409 GCF_023721935.1 Panthera uncia | reverse complement strand
AAATTCCATCCCAGGAAATTACAGAGAAACGTGCGGCCGACATCCAGAAAACAGGTATAATGTTTGAGAACGAAAAAAATCCCAAACCTGGGAAAACGAAGAAAGGCCAAACTTGGAAAAAGACAAAACTGCTTGAGTTTGGGATACTTGCCAGCATTTTCTGATCAGTCTACTTTGTAAAAGCTTGACCTTTAGTTCTTCGCGGACCTCACTCTGCTGATAGTCTGGGGAATGTAATTTTGTTGTCTAGGTGTAGTTGATTAATACGCAACTGATAAAGGCCAGAACAGTGTACAGCCCTAGAGCACTGTGACTTCTTAATCTGCAGAAATGGATAGGACTTTAGGGTTTAGAGCCTGGTCTAGAAGTCAACCCCAAAGCTGTTGGGGGTTTTATTGCCCTGGAAAAGATAAACTAGTTTTGTTTTGGTCTAACTTACCTGTTTGTTAACTGTCTTAACTATATGTGTATCTTTTTAGCAAATGGGGTAATAGAGATATGTGTGCACACACCCGCACACACATGAATACATAAAACTTATCAAGCTTTTAAGGAGCCAGCCTCTTTTGGTCTACCCTGTGGGTGCCCTTCCTAATGAGTTAAATAGAATATGGATGGAGCTCACCATTTCCGTGTAGCAGGATTCTCACACAGAGCGGTGACAACGAGGCATTTCTTTCCAGGAAGCAACTTTATTCCTGCTGGCACCGCTCAGTTGGTTGTGTACCCAAAGAACTGAGCCCCCCAACGTCCAGTGGCATAGTTTTTAAATACACTTTGTATTTCTTTGGTAACAGTCTGATTAAGTAATCTCAGTTTACAAGGTCATGAGGGATGTTGTCACTTAGGTGCATAGCCAGCTTACCTTGAAGTTTTTTGGGTTTTTTTTTCCCCTTTTCTCTCTTTTTTTCTCTCCTTAGAAAGGGGACCCTACCACATCAGAATTTCACTTTTTACATGATTACCAACCATCGTGGCTTAAAGATAGCAAGGTGGTTTACTTGGTCCTTTGGTCACTCATCCCAGTATTTATTAAGCCCTTACTTTAGGCACTGTGGTTGACATGAGACATGTGGTTTCTCCTTGAAGATTTAAATGGTCATACATACGTGGGAGATACACAATAAGAAATTTGGAGTTTAGATGAGACATAGAACATAATCCAGGGTTTATGGGTCCAACCAAGCTCTAGGAATTAGGCCTTGTGTGTTCAGATCTTTACTGTACCACATACAGCTTGTGACCCTGTCAAGTTCTTTTCCCATATGTGTCCCATTTTCCTCATCTATAAAGTGAGGATATGGTACTATACAATATTGGAGATAATGCCTTTAAAATACATAGCACAATTCTCTCCCAGTGGTAAATATTACAATAAACATAAACTACTTTCATTGTTATTATTTATTGCATTCCCAGTGTGCTGTTCAAATATTAAAAGATACAGTTCTTTCTAGGGGTTTACACATTGGTGACAAAAATGACTGAGTATTTTTCTTAGGGTATTTGCAAGTAATTCTAGTTCTTTTTGTTTCTATAAATGAACTTCAGGAAAGCATTATTTAGTCTCTATAACAGAAGGATAGTTTCTAATGCAGTGGTTCTCAAAGTGTGATTCTTGGACCCCTGGGTCTGTAATGCCTTAGACTGTTTTCCCATTAATGCTAAGACATTAGTTGTCTTCACTATTTAGACATTTTTTTCTGATGACACAAAAGTAATGGTGGGTAAAATTGATGCCACTTAGCATGAACCTTGGCAGTGGAATAAAATGAGATTGGTGGTTGTCTGCAGGCGAAGCTCTTCATGGTGGTTTGTGATACTTTTTTTTCATGGAACACCATTTTTACTTGAAAGAAGAGCTGACAGACAAACTGTGGTTACACAGACTTGGGTATTTGGCAGACATTTTCTCCAAAATGAATGAAATGAACCTGTCACTTCAGGAAAACAACTGATGCTATCTATTGCCAGTGATAAAATTCAGGCTTTCAAGTGAAAATTCAAGCTTTTGGAAAACCTGTATCTGCCACTAGGAGTTTGACAGTATCCCAATATTTAAAGATTTTTTTCTGATTAAATCAGTGGTGATGCTAAAACCTTTTCTTTCTTACTCTCTTTTCTTTCTTTCTTGGTATATTGAATATTGATAGATTGTGGCTGAATAAGAAATATCTGTATGTTATATATTTGGCCGTTTCCCTGATTTCTTGACACAGAGCTCCTAAAACTTTGTAATTTCCACAAAGATAGGGGTGACAGGAACATCTTTTGTTCTAATATTTAGCCTTTGTTCCTGGTTCCTGACACAAAGCTCCTAAATCTTTTGGAATTTCCTGGGTGATAGTATTTTTTGTTCTAATCAGTCAACTCTAGCTAGCTTCAGATGGGGATTGGTCACCACAAAGACCAAACCTTGATTAGAAACCTGGGACTTTCAGCCCCACCTCTCCCCCCAACCTCTGGGGGGAGGTGTGGGGCTGGAGAATGACTTAATCATCCTGCCTGTGGGATGAAACCTCCATAAAAACACTTAAATCATAGGGTTTGGAGAGCTTCCATGTGGGTAAGCTATCGAGGTGCTGGAAGGGTGGCCATGTGGAGATGGCATGGAAGCTCTGTGCACACAGACAGCCTTGACCTAAGAATCTCTTCCATTTGGCTGTTCCTGAGTTGTATCCTTTATAATAAATCACTAATAAGTAAACTGTTGCCCTGAGTTTTGTGAGCCATCATAGTATAATCAAAACTGAGGGTGGGAGTGGGGGTCATGGGAACCTCTGATTTGTAGCCAAGTCAGAAAGAGATACAGGTAACTTGGAGACCCAATATTTGTGACTGGCATCTAAAGTGGGAATGTCCTGGGGCGCCTGGGTGACTCAGTCAGTTGGTTAAGGGTCTGACCGGCTCAGGTCATGATCTCACAGTTCATAGGATTGAGCCCCACATCAGGCTGTGGGCTGACAGCTCAGAGCATGGAGCCTGCTTCAGATTCTGTCTCCCTCTGTCTGCCCCTCCCCAACTCGCACTTGGTCTCTCTCGCTCTCATTCAAAAATAAATAAACATTTAAAAATAAATAAATAAAGTGGGAATGTCCTTGTGAGACTGAGCCCTTAATCCTGTGGAGTTTGCCACTAACTCCAGGGAGTCTCAAAATAAAGTTAAATTGTAGGATATTCAGTTAGTGTCTGGAGAATCAGAGAATTGATTTTTGATGTTGGAGAACATCCAGGCTGATGAATTTTAATGTCACAGAGTATGAGAAGTTCATGATAGGGTCTTAGATTCCACACTGCATTAAACTTTAAGAAACTACCACTAGCTGAGTTTGGGTTTAGTGTTAAAGAAAAACACGCAAAATTATCTGAAAAGATTATGAAAATACTTCTTCCTTGTCTACTTTTCTGCATGAGGAAGGATTTTCTTTATATTCTTTCACCAAAATAACATTGCAGCAGATTGAATGTAGAAAGGACAGTGTATATGAATCCAACTATCTTCTAACTGAGACATTAAAGAGATTTGCAAAAAAAAAAAAAGCTAAATATTTGTTTTGGAAAATATAGCTGTTTCTCTTTAAGATTGTTATTTATGGTACCCTATAACATGGGAATATTATTATCTTCAAATGAATTAATGTTTTAAATTTCTCAGTTTTTATTACTAATACCATAAACTTGAATAGTTATAATCCAGATTAACAAAAGCTCTTTGGAGTTCCTTGATCATTTTTAAGAGTGTAAATGAATCCTCAGATCAAAATGTTTGAGAACTGCTGTTTAAAAGAAATTCAAGTCCTTAATGATAAAAACATACCAGATTCTTTTACCTTCCACAACCGTAAAATGTATATCTTTAAAGTCAAGGCCAGAGGTAAGACTAGGGAATAACAGAAGTTAACCACTGGCTCAAAATATTGCCACCTGTTGGAACCAAACCAGTGGAATAAACAAATAGATGCATCTAGAGAAACCTAGATGCCTTTTATGGGGTTATGGGTTACATGAAAAACCATTCTCCTATGAGAGTAAAAATTTGCCAGTTCCTCTGACCATTCTGTGGTACTAAGATTTTATAAATTTCTCTCAATACTTCATTTTGGGTTAAGCACAAAATGGACTTGGGGTCTGTTAGTGTCAGATCCTAGAAATTGAAATTGTTTTCCTTCTTTGGACTTCCCGAGCTCCTCACTAAACCACAGAGAGGCTCCTGCTTTTTCCACGTCAGGGCCCTGGCCAGAGACGGTTGCCACAATACTGGCTAGCCCCTTCCTGAGTTCTCATCTCAGTGTTCACAGTTGACATCAGCTACTCACAGACCTCCTTGGGTTTTCTTTAAAAGAATGTGTTTGGAAATTATTTCTCAGCCATCCTGGAATTTAAAGGCAATGGAAAATTGCATATAGAGAGCACACATCCAAGTTCCTATTCCCGAGCCTATTGAAAAATTGCACTTGACTCCCTTGGTGGGTGTATGAGGAGATACTTAAACAGAGTTGAAATGAGATTTTTCCCAGGTTAAGGCTTTAGGAGAGCTGTAGTGGCCACAACCAGGCATCTCTAAGTAGTTCTAGAACTGTGAAATTGTTCGGTTACTAAGAGGGCTCTTAGGAGATGTGTAGAGATAGGAATTATACAGACCCGCCAAGTTGATGGCCCTTTCCAATTTATAGAGGGCCATGTAATTCAAAAGTTGTTTGTTTGTTTGTTTGTTTACCAGCAGATGGTGGAGGGAAATAGACTGTCTTTTATGCTGTGGCCCTCAGAAAACCTCTAATGAGTTTATTATGGTCTTTATGGGGGGTTGTTTTTTCTTGTTAATATCTTCTCCTAAACTAGGTAAAATATGATAGAGCTTCACATTAGGAAAAAGTCACCAGAAGATTTTTTTCATATTTTAATTCTTTTTTTAAGTTTATTTATTTATTGAGAGAGAGAGAGAGAGAGAGAACGAGAGAGAACAAGCAGAGGGAGAAAATTCCAAGCAGGCTCCACACTGTCAGTGCACAGACACGGGAACTGTTAGATCATGACCTGAGCTGAAATCAAAAGAGTTGGACACTTAACCGACTGAGCCACCCAGGTGCCCCTCATATTTTAATTCTGAGACCTCTTTAAGACCTACATTTTGAATTGTTGAAAACACATTTTAAATATTATTAAAATGAGAAAAACCAAAGAGGTGCTGAGCTGTTGAGGTGGGAAGACACATCCTACTGTCAGGTTAGACTATATTCTCAATGTAATTGCCTAGGGATAGAAAATTGTATTGGAAGTAAGGTGACCACACAGAGTAAGATTGGGCCATATGACTAAGCCAATGAATATACACAAAAGTGATCTAAGCCACCCATAGGGCTCACCATTGGGAACATGCCATATGATCCTGAAGTTTTCTTCCCCTGACACATGTCCTAGAAGGCAACACACAGAATAGAAGCAGCTGTGATTGCTAAGTCACCATTTGGAGGAAAATTACAGTACCTGCATAGAATAAGACAAACATGAAATCAGTATTCATTGTGGTAAGCCAAGAATAGTTCATGGTATGTGCCTTACGAAGCACAGCCTATCCTAATATAATATTCTAGTTAAGTGATAAGCACACTGGACTGAAAGTCAGGAGACTTAGGTTCTGTGAAGTTGAACTATAAGAAATTGCTGATAATCATTAGTTTTTGATGTTCAAGAATGTCAGTTTTACATGATTCACCCTTATAGTTACACTTCTGTGACCAAGTGATATGCAACACTGAGTAATCCACCAATCCCAAAGGTATCTCATTTTTCTCATTTATAAACATCAGACCTCATAGACATCTGTGGAACATTCCACCCACTAACAGCAGAATACACATTTGTCTCAAGGATACATGGAGCATTCTTCAGGATATATATCCTATATGCTAAGCTGTAAAACAAGCCTCAATACATTTAAAAGGGTCGAAATTATGCAAAGAAAGTTCTCTAACCATAATGGAATTTAGAAGTCAGTAACATGAGGAAATTTGAGAAATATACAAATTAAATTGAACAACACAATAACCAATGGGTCAAAGAAGAAATCACAAGACATTAGAAAATACTTTCAAATGAATGGAAACAAAAGCACAGCATACCTGAACTTATGGAATATACTGAAAGCAGAACTCAGAAATGTATAGCTATAAATGGGAACGTTACAAAAGAAAAAGATCTCAAAATTTAACCTAATGTTTTACTTTATGAAACTAGCAAAAGAACAACCAGCTAAACCCAAATCAAGAAAAAGGAAGGAAATAACAAATATTGAAGTGGAAATAAATGAAAGAGAAAATTGAAAAACAATGGAGAGAATAACAAAAAATTCGTTCCTTGAAAAGATCAACCGAATTGATACACCTTTTTCTAGACTGACCAAGAAAAAAAAGAGAGAGGAATAAAATTACTAAAATCAGGAATGAGAGGGGAGACATTACTACCAAGACTATAATCGTTGGAGAAATCAAAAGGATTATAAGTGAATACTTGAACATTTGTATGCCAACCAATTATATAACCTTACATAATGGACAAATTCCTAGAGAGACACAAACTATCTAAAATTGACTCAAGAAGAAAATCTGAATGGACCAATAGCAAGTAAGAGATTAAATTAATGGTTTTAAAACTTCCAACAAGGAAAAGTCTAAGCCCAGGTAATTTTACTGTTGAATTCTACATTTAAAGAAGAATTAATACCAATCCTTCACAGTTTCTTTGAAAAAATGGAAGAGGATGGAATACACCTCAACTCATTCTGTGAGGCCAATATTACCCTGAAACCAAAACTAGAAATAGGCATCACAAGAAAACTACAGACCAATATTCTTATGACTACAAACACAAAAATCCTCAAAAACATACAAATTGAATCCAGCAACATATATAAAGGATTATACCCCATGCCCAAGTGGGATATATCTCAGGAATACAAGATTGCTTTAGCATCTGAAAATCAATTAATGTAATATACCATGTCAATAGAATAAAGACAAGTCACATGACTAAATAGAAGCAGAAAAAGCATTTGACAAAATGCAACTCCCTTTTATGAGAAATGCATGCAACACACTGGAATAGAAGGGAACTTACTTAACTTGGTAAGTGGCATTTACAAAACCCCACAGATAGCATCGTACTTAAAATAGTGAAAGACTGAAAGCTTTCCCCCAAGATCAGAAACTAGACAAGATGTCTGCTTTTATTATTTCTACTCAACATTTTACTGGAGGTTCCAGGTAGGACAGTTAGGCAACAAAAAAAAAAAAAAAAAAAAATAGTATCCATACTGGAAAGGGATAAATAAAACTATTTCTATTTTAGATGACATGATCTTGCATATAGAAAATCCTAAGGACTCCACTAAACTATTAGAACTAAAATGAATTGAACAAAGTTACAGTATATGAGACCAACCTACAAAAATCAACTGTATTTTTATAGACTAGCAATGAACAATCCAAAAATGAAATTAAGAAAACAATTCTGTTTATAATAGCATCTAAAGGAATACAATTCTTGGAGATATATTTAACAAAAGAGGTATAATACTCTGAAAACTATAAACATTTTTGAAAGGAATTAAAGAACACCTAAATAAGTGCAGAGACATCCCATGTTCATGTATCAGGAAATTTAATATTGTTAAGATGGTAGTACTCTCCAAATGACCTGCAGATTCATTGCAGTCCTCATCAAAATTCCAGATGACTTCTTTGCAAAAATTGCCAATGTGACCCTCAAGTTTGCATGGATATTCAAGAAACTCAGAGTAGCCAAAACAATCTTGAAAAATAAGATCAAAGTGAGAGGAATCACATTTCCCAATCTTAAAACTTACTACAAAGCTACAGTAATCAAGAGAATGTGGTACAGGCATTAGAATAGACATATAGATCAATGGAGTAGAATCGAGAGTCCAGAAGTAAACCCTCACATTTATGGGCAATAGATTTATGACAAGGTTGCTAAGACAGTTAATGGAAACAGAATTGTATTTTCTACAAATGGTGTCAGATGACTGGATATCCACATGAAGAAGAATGGATTTAAACACCTCTGTCATAACGTATTCAAAACTTCACTCAAAATGGACCATAGATATAACTGCAAGAGTTAAAACTTAAAAAAAAAAAAGCTAGCAGAAAAATAGGCATAAATCTTTGTAACCTTGAATTAGACAATAGTTTCTTAGATATGACACCAAGAACACAAGGTCAAAAAAAGAATTTTTTTCATTAAAATTTTAAAAATGTTGTGCTTTAAAGAACACTATCAAGAACATGAAAAGACAGTCCATATAATGGAAGAAAATTGTTGCAAGTCATATATACCTGTTAAGGGACTAGTGTCTAGAATATGTACAGAACTCCTACAATTCCATAATAGACAAAAAAAAAACTCAATAAAAATGCACAAAGGATCTGAATAGACATTTCTCCAAAGAAGATATGCAAATGACCAATAAGTGCATGAAAAGATGCTCAACATCACTAATCAGTAGGGAACTTAAGATCAAAATCACAAGAACATACCACTTAACACCAACTGGAATGGCTACAATCAGAAAAGACAATAACAAGTGCTGATGAGTTGTGGAGAAATGCAACACTCATACATTACTGGTAAGAATATAAAATGGTGCTGTTGCATCAGAAACTAGTTGGCGGTTCCTCAAATGTTAAACTTAGGGTTCCCATATAACCCAGCAATTTCACTCCTGAGTGTGTACCCAAGAGAAATGAAAACAAGCCTACAGAAAAACTTGTACATAAATGTTCACATCACTATTTATAATAGCCTAAGAGTAGAAACATCTCCATCAAATGGTGAATGAATTAACAAATTGTGGTATATCCATACAGTGGAATATGACTTGGGAAAAAAAAAAAGAAGAAGGAATGATATGGATGAACCTTGAAAACATGTTAAATTGAAAGAAGCCAGATACAAAGGACAACATGTTGTATGACTCCATTTAAATGAAATGTCCGAAATAGGCAAATCTGTAGTGACAGAAAGTGGAATAGTGGTTGCCTGGGGCTGGAGTGAAGGTCAGGAATTGGGAGTGAGTATTAGATACAGGGTTTCTTTTGGGGGGCAATGAAAATATTCTAGAATTAGATTGTGGTGATTGCTCTACAACTCTGTGAACATACTAAAAGCCATTGAACTTTAAGTGGATGAGTTTTAGGGTATGTGAATTATATCTCAATAAAAAGGTTAATTAAAAATGTGAATGTGTAGTGATTTAGAAAAATACCCTCCCTTATATTGCAGTTCACCTCATTGTATGTATCTGTTGAACAGAATAGTAGATGGAAAAATGCTCAGCTAATAGGAGATGTGATTTCCAATCTGGCTTTCATGTAGAGTCTGGTAAATCAACTTCTGAGCCCCAGTTTTCTAATATGAAACCAATATGTTATTTTGAATAACTGCTGTGTTCCCTTCCAGCTTTAATAGCCAATTATTCTATGGAAGCTAGATCTGAATCTGTAAAGAGTTGTTGTGGGGGATGTACATTTATATCTGGGTTTAAGTCCTGTAATGAAAATAGCAAAGTATGGAAAGAAAAATGTCAGAAGCATTCATCTAAGAAGAAAATAATATGGAGACATAAGGAGAAAAAAAAAGACAAATTTTTTTGTCTATGTGACATACGGTTAGGTAATTACCCATCCAGTTGGTTGAAAACACAATTATTATTTTCTTTCCAATCATGGCAAGATGGGACCTACTTTTACATCTCTTATGATAAGGAAACTGCCAATTAAAGTTACTATTATCTTTTTTCATACAATGCTACTCAGAATGCAACATAGTGCTAGAGTGGCACTTTGAAAAATTGGCCTGCACTTCTGGTATTGAGTTCATAAAGCATGGGAAAAATGTATCTTGGTCAGACAAGATGTGTTAATAAAAAACATGAATTGACTGTAAGTATCAAGAATGAACAAACTCCTGATGTCTTATACTAAAGATTGTTTTAGGATCGTTATCAGAAAAGCTCTTACATCAGGTGGAAGGTTGGAAATTCACCATGCATATGCTCTATTTTATTTACCATCCAAATCTTCCGCTAGTAATAAGTTAGGGAGGTGCATTGATTCTTCAAACCACGAGAGCACTATTTGGTTCCCAGCTACTGTTGACTCTCAAACCTGGCTGATCATCAGGGATCAGTGTAAAGATAATTCACATCAGTGGCTCTCTCCCCTAGAGATTCTCATTCACTAGGTAAAGCCCGGACCCTAATATTTAAAATCTCCTCAGATGATTCCAGTGAGCAGCCAAGTTTGGGAATACTTGTCTAATTAAGGCCCTGAATTACTGGATAGCCTTAGTGCTTAAGTGCCACTGACTGAAAAATGCTTTTGAGAGAGGACTTCAACCCCTTCCATTTTGACTTCAGTCTGTACCTTCTAATTGATTAAGTTCTTTCCAGCTTATCTCTTAACTCAGGCAAAAGACTGTGTGGGTACAGCATCCTGTGATGGGAACTGACACTATTCCCTCAAGCAATAGAGACCCCCCTGATGCCAGCAAGACCCCACATATTAGGCCTGACCTTTACTGCCAAGCTGCATGAACCTACCGACCTTTGTCCCACATTTCCCTTATGTAAACCTAGAAATATTTCCAGCACTTTGGAGATGGTCTTTGAGATGTTAGTCTGATGTCTTCCCAGTGTTGTTAGTGTTACTGAAATAAATTCCTTTCTTGTTTCACTGCCACTCATGTCTCTGGCTTTGGATTTTGTCAGCAGGAATGAGTGGGCCGAACCTGGTCTGTTTGGGAGCCAGATGCTGTTGTATCCCTGTGCCCCAGTTACACTATGTTAATTTATATTTACTTTTGTGGACAGGACAGAGAAATGCTACATTAATTGTACTAAAACTCTTTTTACAAAGTGAAAATAGTAATCATGCATCCATATGATTGATTACATACGCTTTCTTTTTCAGCACCACATTCAGTTTTGGCCTAACCCCCCTTTTGTTTCCAGAGTCTCAAGAGTCTCTGGCAAATAGGCTGCCATTATTAACCTATGCTCTTGATCTTGATTACTTGAAAAGTCTTAGGATTTAGTGATTTGAAACACACCGAAGAATACTAGTGTTTTATTTGTATTTTCCATTTGGTCAAAATCTGTTTTGTTTTCCCTTGCCTTAATTGAATCACTTGTGACTGGTTGTTCAAAAGCTCTTCTTCAATGTTGGCCAGAGGCTTTTGACAGACAGTAGTTCAATGGACTGGAATAGACTATTGCAATGTATGCACTGGTTGCAAAAACCTTACCTACCTTTGGAAATTCTGTGATTTGAGAGGTTTGATAACTTCCTCTGCCTTGAATTGACTTGCTTTGTATACCAAAGACTCAGTTTCAATACTGCATCATGGTGGTATGCCTTTTCTTTGTTTATGAAAGTTGGTAATCCAAATTCAAGTTAAAATTCAGCCACATTTGGGGCCACCAAAGTAATTTGCTTAACTGAGATGACAGTGGAATGAACAGATGCCTTACCTGAATGAGTGAGTTTATACATGTGTAGCCAATGACAACTACGTGACAGCCTTCTCTTCATTCTGGTGGCTGGCAAATTTCTTTTGCTATTGATTATAAGAGACAGACATGGATGTAGGTGATACCCTAGTTCCTAGTAGAAGTTAAAGAAAAGAATGTTTTAAGAGGGGATACTACTTACAACTTTCTGTTGAGACCACTCTCTTAAAGCCCATTAATAACGAGATTAGTTCTACAGACATTTATCAAATGCTTACTATGTGCCAAGTATTATGCAAGTGCTGGAGATCCATAGATGAATAATAATAGTAATATATATAGCAAACGTTTATATAATGAATACTATATGTAAGCAACGTTCTTCATACTGCACACAGCAACCTTTTAGTGGGTCACAAGAATCAATTTAGTGCTTCACAACCATCATTTGAAAAATGAAGAGAAATAAAGTAACAGAGTGGTTCCCTCATATTAAGATTAGGCCATTTTGGCATGGACATTATTTTGAGTTAAAACAATCAAACCCAGCAGATTCAGGAAAAGGCTCTTTATCTCTCCATTAACTGTCTGCTAGTACAAGGAAGAGAGCTATTAATAGAGATTCTTCTTTACCCAAGAAATTTGTCTGCATAATAGGGTACCTATGTTTTCCAAACATCTCCTTATACCTTCCTGCTAATGTTCTTTCTCCCTTTTGTATCCTCAGAGTCCTACCCGTCTCCTTAGCTCATGTAAGTGTCATGTTGCCTCATTGTCTTTGGAATTTCCATGTCTGTGTGGATTCCCTGTGTGTGTGCTATTAAATTTGACTTTTTCCTATTAATCTGTGTCTAGTCAACTTGATCTTAGACCAGGTAGAAGGGCCTTGAAGGGCATAGGAAATTTTCAACAACAGTAAGGATTGTTCCATAAAACTTTTATTTCATACACACCTATACTCATACATCTATGTCCAGTGGGTCACAATATAAAATTTATTTCCTATTGTTTTGGTCAAAATGGTTTAAAAAAATGTTTACTTTATTTTTGAGAGAGAGAGAAAGAGTGCAAGCAGGGGAGGGACAGAGAGAGAGGGAGACACAGAATCTGAAGCAGGCTCCAGGCTCTGAGCAGCCAGCACAGAGCCCAATATGGGGCTCAAACTCACAAACTGGAGATCGTGACCTGAGCTGAAGTTGGACACTTTACTGACTGAGCCATTTAGGCACCCCTGGTCAAAACAGTTTTAAAGTCACTGATCTGGAACACTATTACTAGAAGCATTAAAATGGGTTAATTACAGATTCAATTTTTTAACAGATATAAGGCTATTTAGAATTTTAATTTTTTTTATATAAGTTGGTTAGTTATCTTTTGGTTAGTTGTGTTTTGGGGGAAATTTTCCATTTCATCTGACTTTTCAAATTTATTTGCATAAAGTTATTCATAGTATCTTATCTTTTTTTAATATTTGTGGAATCTACATTAACATCTCCCTTTTCATTTCATACTGGTCATTTGTGTTTTCTTTCTTTTTTTCCTGCCCAATCTTGCTAATGTTTATACTTTATTGTTATTATTTTTAAAAAATTTTGATTTGTTGATCTTATTGATTTCTTCTGTTGCATGTCTGCTTTCTATTTTATTGATTTCTGCCTTTATCTTTTTTCTTCCTTTTTATTATTTTCTGTTCTTTTTTTTAAGTTTATTTTTATTTATTTTGAGAGAGAGATAGAGAGCAAGCAGGGGAGGGGCAGAGAGAGAGAGAGGGAGAGAGAGAATCCGAAGCAGGCTCCATGCCATCAGCACAGAGCCTGATTCAGGGCTTGAACTCATGAACTGTGAGATCATGACCTGAGCCGAAATCATGAGTCAGATGCTTAACCAACTAAGCCACCCAGGCATCCGAGGTGCCGTTCTTTTTAAGATAGAAGCTTAAATCATTTATTTTCAGCTTTTCTAATATTTACATTTAAAGCTGTAAATATCCCTTTAAGTACAACTTTGGCTACTTTCTATAAGTTTTGACAGAATACTTACCTGTCAAGTCATTCCAAGTCATATGGTTTTAAGACTCCATAAAAACCTACATTTTGCTCCTTTTCCTGCTTCTATTCCTTACTAGGACCTGCACCCCCACTTTACACATGCCTTGTAATGCAAATAGCATATGTCCTCCTTGTAAGGGACAGGAGTTAATGATTTCTCTGGAATAGATAACATCTAAGGAAGGACCAGGTGAGAATGATCAGAGGAAGCTGTCATATGCATATTCCAGACCACAGATACTAGAGGGCTCAGCACCATGGCCCTCTGCCTCCAAGGAATAACACTTGGGCCCTCGACTATGTTCTAACTTGTTCTTGGATGCCTGAAAGGACAAATTCACTGGATCACAATCCTCAATAAAAACCCCCAGACTCTGAACAAAGATCAGACACATGCTCCTTTCCATGTATCCCAGATGCTTCATCTTCATCTATTCTCTCTGTATGTTCAATAAACTCTGCTCTCACTTCCTGCTGGTTTGCATTTGATTTCCATCCTTCACAAAGTCAAGGACCCTCTTCCTGCAGGACCCCATCTGGGTCTGGCCTGCTGGTGTCAATAATTCAATGGTTCTGTTTGATTTGTTCTATTTAATTTCTTTCAGCTTGAGGAGTATGGCAGCATAATTTTGTGACTATCAGAACAATAGTCACAATTTCCCAAATCATTTCTTATTTAAAATATATCTAACAAAACATCTTTTGGCATTATCTTATGAAATAGCTTTTACCAGGAGACTGTGGTGTGACCCCAACAGGTGGAGGCGGCCATGCAGGCAGTGAAAGAATTTGCCCAAGGCAGAACAAAGGAGATAGCAATGTATTGAATACATTGTAAGGGAGTAGTGGGCAGGACAGCAAAGGAAAGTCTGCCAGGAGGCAGTGTTGGGGGGGGGGGGTTCTATAGTTATGGGAGGGAGTGAGGAAGTATGGGAACAAATGGAATTTTCCTTTTTTGGTAACTATGCCCTGTTGTAAGTAGCCCATTTGTCAACTGGGGCCTATGGCTATACTGAAGTCAATCACTCAATAAGCCTATTTGCATTCAGCCTGGTGGTAGCTTGTGGGTCCTTTTACCTTCCTCGGTTTTCCATTGCTCAAGCCTATTGCCTAAAAGCAGCCTTGTGGAAGCACATTTTGATTCTTCCCTGCTTCTATAAGAACTATGAAATGGCATCTTGAATTCTTGTAAGATATGAGCTATTAAGTGTTGCTTATTCATAAGGTCTGTGGGCAAATAAGGACATGACAATGATCCTCTTTTGTCTTAATAAAACCCAATATATTAAAACTTTCCAGAAAATTGAAATGCTATTATAATCATGGCAAAACATTAAGACAACCAATTAGAATTATGTACTTTTGATATAAAAGTTTACTTTCAGGGCACCTGGGTGGCTCAGTTGGTTAAGCTTCTGACTCTTGGTTTCAGCTCAGGTCATCATCTCACAGTTCATGGGTTTGAGCCCCACATAGGACTCCACAGCTGGCAGCAAAGAGCCTGCTTGGGATTTCCCCCCCCCCCCCCCCTCCCCCGCTCACACTGACTCTGTCTCTCTCAAAATAAAAAAAAAAACTTAAAAAAAAAGAGGGGCACCTGGATGGCGCAGTCGGTTAAGCGTCCGACTTCAGCCAGGTCACGATCTTGCGGTCCGTGAGTTCGAGCCCCGCGTCAGGCTCTGGGCTGATGGCTCGGAGCCTGGAGCCTGTTTCCGATTCTGTGTCTCCCTCTCTCTCTGCCCCTCCCCCGTTCATGCTCTGTCTCTCTCTGTCCCAAAAATAAATAAAAAACGTTGAAAAAAAAAAAAAAAGTAAAAGTTTCTGCAGTCCAGTTACATCTGTAAGAATAGCTTTATTATGCCAAATAATCTGTTTTTCCAGAGGCATGGAGATAACAAAGATGCTTTCCTCTTTTCTTTTTGGGATGGGTTGTCTCTCACCCACTGCTAGAAGGGCCTACATTCTCAAGGCTCAGCACTAGAATTGCATTAGCACTAAGAAAAAAGCCAAGCCCTGGAGACTCAAAATGTATAATATGAAAAGAGGGCAGAATAGAATTATTGACAAATGGAATGTGGAGCTGGGTTGTTTTGCCTCTCTAATTCTGAGTCATTTTATCACATATGAAATGTCCTATAAAGAGTAATTTAACCTCCTGATGTAGATATTGCTTGACTCATGGCACACAGTGGGATAAAAACTGGCCTAGTTAATTGCAGTACCAAATTTTTAGGAAGGAGCAGGACATGGTCTTGGTTGTTGGAAGTCAGAAAATTTGCTTCAGAAGACATCATTTTGCAGTCCTTTGATTCAGCATTTCCATATCTAGGGATTTGCTCTAAGGAAATAACTATTTACATTTGTGAAGCTTTAATTATAAGGATGTCTATTGTAATATTGCTTAGAGTTCTATAAAAACTACAAAAAGCCTAAATATTCTCAATTAGGTAATGTAAGTTTGTTATATTGGAATATGATAAGGCCAAAAATGATGCTTCTGATGAATATTTCATTCTATAGAAAACATTCCTACTATATTTTAATTTGATTTTTTAATGTTTATTTATTTTTGAGAGAGGGAGAGACAGAGCTGGGCAGGGAAGGGGGAGAGAGAGGAAGACACAGAATCCAAAGCAGGCTCCAGGCTCTGAGCTGTCAGCACAGAGCCCAACATGAGGTTCGAACTCACAAAGATTTCATGCAAGATCATGACGTGAGCTGAAGTCGGACACTTAATCAACTGAGCCACCCAGGCACCCCCTACTATATTTTAAAGATACAAATATTATATGTGATGTAATTCAATTTTTTTAAAGGGCACATTGTATATTATATACTGTATGCTTTGATAAAATACCAGAAGGGATAAATACCAGATGTTGACGGTTGTTATCTCTTGGAGTGGGGATTATAGGTGATTATATTTTTTGGCTTATCTGCAGTTTAAAACAACTTCTTTAAAAAAAGTCTATGCTTTTTGTTTGTAATACTGAAAAATAGAAGCTATTGCTTTATAAATTGCATTAGAGCAATTGAAAGATGAGTGACTATGGACACTTGCTGTGAGAATTTCCAGCTATCTGACTTGGATGACATTTAAAAAACTGTTTAATTGTTTTTGAATCACCTCATCTGCAGCATAGATAGGAAGGTATTCAACAGAATATTAACCATGATTATGGTTATTGAATATGGAAGAATCTCAGTATTTCCTTCTTGAGTTCAATCAGAGAAGCATACCAGTAGGAATGGGATGTATTACAGGGATTTGGCCTTACAAAATTGTGGGAGCTAGTTAAATAGCTTATACACAGAGGTTATCTCCGCATCCGGAGCTGGGCCTGATGTCAGTAGGGAAGACAGTCAGGAAAGAAAGGGCTTGAAATGAGAGAGAGCAGAGACAAGCTGGAATCTGCAAGGATGAACTAAAAGCCACATCAGTTTCTCACCGACTTCACTGCTCTGACTTCAATGATAACTTGAAGAAGATACTTGTGCCTGTTGTCACAAAGCTAATGTGTACCTGGTAGGAGGTAGAAAGCCCAGAAGCCCAAGGAGGAATCCAGCAGGAACTAGAAGAGCTGTGGGTCTGGCTGCTGTCTCACACCAAGGTGGGAGGCAGATCTGTGGTATCAGTCGTGGTCTGCAACCACACCTGACTCTCTACAAACCAGGTAGAAATACACAGTGGACCCTTGAACAGAGGGGCCACTTATACCTGGGTATTTTACAGTAAAGTACTGTAAAAGTACTTTTACTTATACCTGGGTATTTTACAGTAAAGTACTGTAAAAGTACTCTCTCCCTTATGATTTTCTTAATAACATTTTCTTTTCTCTAGCTTACTTTAATTGTAAGAATACAGTATATGTAATAACACATAACATGCAAAATGCATGTTAATCAACGGTTTATATTATCTGTAATGCTTCTGGTCAATAGTAAGCTGTTAGTAGTTAAGTTTGGGGGGAGTCAAAAATTATAGGAGTGCTGGATGGCTCAGTCGGTTAAGTGTCTGGCTCTTGATTTTGGCTCAGGTCGTGATCTCATAATTTGTGAGTTCAAGCCCCAGATCAGGCTCTGTGCTGACAGCACGGAGCCTGCTTGGGATTCTCTCTCTCCCTCTTTCTCTGCCCCTCCCCCACTTGCTCACTCTCTCTCTCTCTTTCTCTCTCAATAAATAAACTTAAAAAAATTATATGTGGATTTTTGACTGTGTGGGGAGTGGGGGTGTTGGTGTTCCTAACCCGTGTTGTTCAAGGGTCAACTGGTACAACCAAATGGAGTAGAAATATATTTCTGAGTATAGATAAACATGGCTTCTGTTTCCTTTCAAGCCCCACATAGGAGGATTGTCTTGTGGCCACACAGGAGAAGGAATTCTAGCCATACAGCTTGACTAAGTTGATACAGTACAAGCTACCATGGCCTTTATTTGCTACTAACCCATGGGAGGACCACGGACAAGTTGCCTATCCTCTATGGCTCCCCAAACCTCTCCAAGATAATTAAAAAAACAGCACTAGCCACTTTTTGTTTTGTATGTATGGGGTAAAGATGAGAAAGACTAGATTTGTAAAATTATTGGGTGAATGTTAGGATTAGTTCCGTATCATCATTTTAAGTTGTTTTATGTTTATTGTTCTGTGACATAGGCCTTCCTCTGGAAATGCTGCTTTCTGTCAAGCCGACTATCAAAACATATTAAATATGAAGATTTGATAGAAAAACGTATATATAAGCCAACAGTAACCCGTAAGGTATGTCAGTCTTCCTAACAAGCAAATGAATACTTTAAGGTTTTCTCCCCAATGGGAAACAATGATAGTATGTCTCTTAATTATGTACTAAAACAATAACTCACGATTCTCTCTTCCATCAAGCTGCAAATATATAGCAAGCAGACTGTCTTTTATAATAATACTGCCCACTGAGCCTAAATACTACCCATTGTCATGTGTTGAGTCGCTGCTATGTATCATGTCCTGGCCAAATGGCTTTTAATACATAATATCTAATTTTCTCACTAACTGTGCAAGGTAAGCATTTGTGCCAATCCAATGTGTGTGAAATAGTATTTAATTGTTTTAACTTATATTTCTCTAATACTAGTCTACTGATCGTTAGGTTACTTCTTCTCTGAATGGCTTATTTATATCCTTTGCTGAGTTCTGGCCCAGGCCATTACCAGCTGTATAAAATTGAACAAGTTATTTAAATCCTTTGCATCTAAGTTTCCTTATCTGTAGAAAGAAATACATATAAAGGATTACTGTATAAATGTAGAGTAATTTTTAGGATACAGTGTATTCATGTATATTAACTATTATTAATTCATAGCACATATGTTAATTGGTATTTGGATATAAATTCCCGTTTGCTCTGTTATAAATATGTTCTCCCTGACAGTGGCTTGTCTTTAAACTTAATTTATAACATAGTTCATCATATAGGAGTTTAACATTTTTATAATAATATAAGTACTTTAATGATTTCTATCTTTATAAAGAAATCATCTTTCCCTCAAACAATAAAACATTATGACATACCTTCTTCCAGTTGTTTTAAATTCTTTTTAACGTTTATTTTTGAGATAGACAGAGCGTGAGTGGTAGAGGAGCAGAGAGAGAGAGAGACAATCTGAAGCAGGCTGTATGCTCTGAGCTGTCAGCACAGAGCCAGATGCAAGGCTCAAACTCACAGACCGTGAGGTCATGACCTGAGCCAAAGTCGGATGTTTAACCGACTGAGCTACCCAGGTGCCTCTCTTCCAGTTTTAAAATTTTGAATTTCACATTTAGATATTTAATCTACCTGGAGTTCATTTTTATATGGTATGAGGAAGTACATATCTATTTTTTTTTTTTCATATAGAAAGCTGAGCTAGGTCAGACCACAAGTGCTAATATAGGTAAGAAGTCTGTTGAGAATGGTGACCTCACTTAGCTTGGGTTACTTTCTTGGTTGTTTAATAGTGACCCAGTCAACAACCAGGGCAAAGGATCATAGGAGGGTAAAAGCATGCTTTCAAGGAAACAGCTCTCCCAAATTTCTTTGTCACTGTGGAAATGCCCCTAAATACTTGGGGGTCTCAGCAGCCTGGCAGAGAAAAGTGCCAGAGGCTACAGAATCAAGACAACCCGCCTTTTATATCATCTTGGAGTTTAAGAGGGTTTTGGTGTGAAGTGTTACATCAACACTTAAGGATGACCCTGTGATCTCTTCAAGGTGTTGGTACAATGCATACTTTCTATTCCATTTCTAATTGGGCCTCCTTGATTTTTTCGTGCTGTGAGATGTGAGGTGACACAGTTGTCCCAACTCCATTTATTGACCAGTTCTCCCCATGATTGGTAACATGTCCCACACCAGAGACCTGCAAAAACCAATGTCTGTCTATGAATACAATAGCTAATATAATCATTTATGTAAAACAGACAATTTCAGGGGCACCTGCATGGCGCAGTTGGTTAAGCGTATGACTTTGCCTTAGGTCATGATTTCAAGGTCTGTGGGTTCAAGTCCTACATTAGGCTCTGTGCTAATACCTTGGAGCCTGGAGCCTGCTTCGGATTCTGTGTCTCCCTTTCTCTCTGCCCCTTCCTCTCTCATGCTCTGTCTCTGTCTCTCAAAAATAAATAAACATTAAAAAAAGTTTAAAAAAAACCAGACAACTTCAAATGTTGGCCATCTTGATTTTGGTTTGTGGATTCTAAATGTCCAAAGTTCAAATGCTTCAGAGTTGAAGTGAAAGAAAACTAAATCCTTATTTTCCTTTTGATGACACATTCTAGTTTTTAAAGATTCATAACACAATCCAGAGCCTTTTTATACTGATGCCTAATTGTATGACATGGGCTCAGGACTTGGATTTGTGCCTTCTGATAAATATGGTGGTGTCAGATATCATAGCAGGTGATTATAATTGCAATAATTCTGTAGCCTTCTCACAGTAGGAAACTAAGTCAGTCTGTGAATTGGTCAGCAAACTCTCCAAAGGAAATTACTAATGTGAGAAGTGGAGGAATAAATGTGTGGTTACAGTCCAGTTTAATTTCCTGTGAACTGATTGCTTCCTTGGTAGTGGTCAATATGTGTGTCTCAGTGCCTTTGGGGAAGCATGCTCCTATGGTATTATGATGGATAATAAAAACACAGAATCCTTCTGTGTCTCCCTCTCTCTCTGCCCCTCCCCCACTCATGCTCTGTCTCTGTCTCAGAAATAAATAAACATAAAAAAAATTTAAAAAAAAACAACACAGAATCCTGAAGAAGAACATTGCTACATGGTATTAAAATATGGCTCTGGTATGAAAAAATGAGCTTGTGACATCTGACTAATAGGGAGATGGAGCATAGTGAGAATTATTCATAGTGGTCAATGAAAAGGCCAGGATGCACATTGAGCAGAGCAGCCAGCAATACTCGGGTGTTGTTTGCACACTGCTTCTGTAAGTGACAAACTGTAATCATCAAAGCCTTCTCAAAACTTTCCATTCACCAGGGCTGCTTAGGCTAGTATACAAGTGATATTTTTACAGATGGCTGTGCGCGGATCATATAGACGCCAGCAGCTGTGATGGGTCCCCACTGTGGCACGGATCACCCAAGACATTCCATGTGGCTTCTTGGGAGTCCTCTATTATTTATTTATTTGGGGCATAAGATTTATCTTTGTGAGTGTTTTTCCAGAATTAATATACACCAATAACCTTTGCATGTCCTGAGTATCTCTAAGGTGATGTAGAGAGGAGAATCCAGGATCATGCTGTTTAGAGACAGAAGGCAGAAAGAGCCCAAAAGGGCTGAGAGTGAACTGTTGAGCAAATAAGAGAAAATGCTTAATTCTGCTGAACTGAGATTCTCAACCTAGGATCTGAACTTAGGGTTCTCAAACTTAGATTTCTGCAGAATCCCCTGGGAAGTTTGTTTACAATGCAGATTCACCCCCAATTCAGATTCACAGAGTCTGGAATGGACCCACAAATGTGCACATCCGAGGTGTTTCTGAAGTATGTGCTCTAGGAATTATATTCAGAGGAAATCCTCTACTGCTGGTGAGTAGTTGTATGTGTTGGGGGTTCATGAACAAGGACTATGGAAAGGAACCATGCACCTGAACCCCCAACATAGTATGACAAATTGCACATCCAGACATGCCTGTGCATTTGATGAGGGAGCATAAGGCAAGCTGACAGGCCACAAACACCCTCCATACCCTCCACACCCAGATGGGATATGTGTGATACTCCTCAGGCACTCCTGGCTGCCCAAGAACAAAGGAAAGTGGAAAACAAATGGTTAACTGATAGAGATCTCAGTTCTATAGGACCCAAGTCTCCATCACCCCTCCATAGTGATGTGGGAAACAAAGGCAGAAGGAAATGACAGATAGAATTAAATTTCTTTATCACCTGCATCCCATTGACAAATACTTGAGACTGACAGAGTGAAACCTTTCTCCCTGAACTCCCTACTGTCTTAATGCTAATGCTTTGCTAGAGGGAAAAACAAACTTAGCTTGACAATAGCTAGACCTCCGGTATCCTGTGAGTCTTTAGTTTATGAAAATCTTGCTAAAGATTTCCCCTGGACTTTACCTCCCCACAACTCCATAGTATAAAACCAGTCTCTCCTCATGGTTCCAGGGCAGCTCTTCCTGCCCATGGGTCTTGTCCCCGTGCTTTAGTAGAATCTACCTTTTTACACCAAAGACGTCTTTAACAATTCTTTCTTGGCCATTGGCTCTGGGCCCCACAAACCCCACTATCACCCCAAAAACCTCATCACATTTTTCAGAGATAAAAATCTAGGGGCACCGGGGTAGCTCAGTCAGTTAAGCAGCCAACTCTTGATTTAGGCTCAGGTTATGATTTCAGGGTCATGAGATTGATCCACATGTCCAGCTCTGTATTGATAGCGTGGAGCCTGCTTGGGGATTCTCTCTGTCCTCTCTCTGCCCCTCCTCATGTGTGTGTGTGCGCTCACGCGTTCTCTATCAAAATAAATAAACAAACTTTATTAACAAAAAAGAAGGAAAGAAAGAAAGTCCATACGTTTCCTCACATACTTGGAAGGATCCATGTCCCTCAGAAGTTACAAACCATGATAGCATGTAATCTCCACAAAGCGAATGATCGGATCTCTATTGCCACAGGTGTTTAACTTCTCTTCCAGATTACTGCCCCATATCCATCCAGCATCTCACACAAATATGAACATTCTTGGCCCTAGGAAGGCTCTGGTCGGAGACAATGTCTGGGTCCCTGTGACTCAGTTGTCAGTATTGGGAAAGTAACCCAAAGGGACATCCTACTGAGATGGATAGGTAGCTTGTCTCTGCAAACAGATAGCAGTGCTGTTTTGTGCACTAGAAAACCTTGCTAACGGCTTCCAAAGATAGCCAGAGGGGCAAGGAGCTCCCCCAGGAGCTGCTTCTCCTCAGTCAGTGCCTGGGAAAGGACCCTCAGAGTCAAAGGTCTGATTAGAAGGAGGTCTTCCTAGTCCTCTGGCTCAGTTCCAGAGCCCCCATAGCGCCTTGAGCTTCCAGAACCTTCCTCTCCTGTCCCTCAGGCTGTGTAAAACTGAAGAACAGCCTGGAGTTACAGTGTAAGGGCATCCCCATTGAGCATGCTAACCTTAACTTTGCCCTTAGCCATTTTTTTCATTTACCACATAACTTCTCAAGCATTTATTATTGTTAATTTCCATGAATTATTTTTTCAAACTGTTTAAGCAAGATAAAAGAGTCATAGAATTTAGTTTTATTATTATTATTAATACTACCTTTGCACAAATGAGATGAGAGAAGTGTCCATAACCCTCTTCTGACTTAGAGGACTCACAATACGTATGCTTTTCAGAAAAAAAAAAAAAATCTCGTAGGGAATATTACCAGAATAACACATTTTAAAACAAGACCAATGAGGATTACCACCTTCATGGAAGTTATAGTTACATCCACAAGCTATAGCAACAATCTCTGAAATTCAGATGTTTTATTACTCCTGAGTTAGAAATAACATTGACAGGCATAGTTAAAGATGTAGAAGAATATTTCTTCGTGTTTTCATTTTGTTTTGTTTCAGTTAGAAGAAGATATATTTTCTTCTTAACTAGCTGAGATTTCTCTCACCTCTAAGTAGAGGGTCTGTTATTTCAGGATTTTGATTTCCTTGACTTAGCACGGTGAGAAATAATGCACACCTCTGTATTAACATCCTTAAAAATCTTAAAATTTAGAGTAGGAAAAAAGTAGGAAGAGAATTTAACAAATTGGGTACGGAGCGTGAGTGTCAGGAGTGGCTTGATTGCCCTCTCTAACTCCCTGCTTCTTCCCACCAGCCTCCAACTAGGTAACTCAGCCTCTTCTTTACATAGAAGGTAGAGGTTCCCCATCATGTGACTTGCTCAGATTCCTTCCTACCACCTCCAGATCTGAGTATGTCTTTACCTCCCTCCCTCCTGTTTCAGGAATAGAGGACTTATCCTTCTTCTTGGCTTATGATTATATCCCTTTTAATTACTCCATGACTTTGGCTCCTCAATTTCCATTCATTTCTCTGCCTCCCCCATTTCCTCTCTTCTGCCTATCTACATGTTTGCGTCTCCCTCACCCTTCATTTATTTTAAAGCTCCCCTGGTTCCCTGGCCCTTCACCTTCCATCCTTCCTGAAAGGCTGTATCTGCCTCTTCTGCACACCCTCACCCCAGACCCTACTGATACTGGTCACCAGTGAGACCAGAACTGCGAAATCCACTCCTCTCCTGCAGGGCATTTTCCCTGACTATTGCTTCTTGGCTTCTGTTCCTTCCCTGCCCTTGAGCACTGATATTCACCAGGGTCTCATGCTCCTTCACTCCCTTCATTCTCCCAAAGCGTTCTCAATTTCTCTAGTGACTTCAGCCGCCACACACATACTCCTGATGATTAAGTCTACACACATGACTTCAGTCTCTTTCTTAAGCATGAGGCACTCATCTCCAGCTACATCCTGGACACCTCCGTTTGCATCCTCCACGGGCGCTTATACCACACATCAACCCACTGTTTTCTCTCCATTTCCAGTCTCTGTGAAGAAGGCCACTCTCTGCTCTGCATCACAGGCCTGACTCCTTGGAGGCCTCTCCAGCTCCTTCCTTTCCTTCAGCCTCCAGATAGTCATCCCCAGTTCTTGCCAATTCTCTGGTTAAAATGTCTCAGTCCACCCCCACTTTCCCTTCCTGCTGACGCTACCTTGGGTCTAGCCCTCACTGTTTTTCACGTGCAGATGTTTTCTGATAGATTTCCATTTCAGATCTCACTTCTCACATAAGCTGTCTGTAGCTACAGCTGTGGGCAGGCCCCAATACCTTTGATGACTTCCTAATACACAATACATCCTACTCCTGAAATGGCATATTGGCTCTTTAGGATAGCATTCCATGTCTCTAACCACTATGATTCTTTTCCCTCTCACTTCCCTTCTCTATCAGAAGTAAGGCCAAGTTCTAATATCAGAGTATCAGAGGTACCCAGCTGGTGGCAAGCTCTCCATCTGCAGATGGCAAGAGTAAGCTTATAAAAGTGATACCACTCATTTCCCACTGTCTCTAAAAGTCTGCAACCTGACAACCTGCTTCCATTTTACCCCTTCATTCTGTTTCTCTTAACATCTTTGTCATAGTCCTAAGAATCTCCCAAAAGATGCCACAACTCTCTCTCCTCCTACTCTAGCTATCAGCCATGCTTCTGCCCCCGCCTCTGGAAGCACCAAACTTCACTTTTCTCTGATGTTTTCCCATCTATGTACCTTTCATATGGCTACTCCCCCTCCTCTGCCTGCTCTGCTGGGCAAATTCAATTGGTCTTCAAACCCCCTTTTGAAGCCACCTCCACTGTAGAATCTTCCCTGCTTTCCCCATAAAGGACATACTGCTCTCATGCCCTCATAGGGAATTACTGATGTGTTTGCTTTTCCTGCTACAGTATGACCTCCTTGAGATCAGAGATGATTTCTTATTAATCTTCCTATCCCTGGTGCCTGGCAGATAGTTGGAGCTCAATAAATGTATAAAGAAATGAATGAATGAGTGAAAGACTATCATTGTTCCAAGTGCCATGGCAGAGCAATAGGACTGGAACACAGAGCCCCCATCCTTCTGAGGGTTAAAAATAGTAGATGATGCAAAGTGAATATGTGGGGAACTCCTTAAGGCAGACAGGGCAGTAGAATCAACTAGCAAATGGTGTTGTTGAGAGGAGGAGGCAATGTTTCAGGTTGCTTTGCTGGAGAAGTGGATAAAGTACACCAAAGATGGCTAATGGGGCTAAAATAAACTCTGGTCTCTAGCTTAGAGACCCCTCCTCTGGGTTCTTCTTCCTTTGTTTGCTGCATGCATGAACCCCCCCCCCACAAATATGGAGGCTGATAACTATAAATTACCCTTCCCACTCACATTCGGGGCTCAGATCTTTGGAGAAACAGTCTCCTCTGAGCCCACCGGTGTTACGTAAATCTCCAATCCACCAAGATCTCCGAGTGCTGCTTGGTTTTTCTGCCAGTGTTCCCCAGCCTGGTTCCGTAACAGCTTCACGTTCCAAGCAAGAGTCATCCCCATTCCTCTTTTCCTCCTTCTCTAGCTTCTGAATCATCAGGCTAGAAAGACTCCACAGCAAATTGACTTATCCCACCCACACACCCCAGTAACCTGTCTAGAAGACATAGGCTGTTCTCATCTCAAACAGGCTGACCTGGGGCATGTGAGTTGCTTGTTTATGTTTTCTTGTCTCAGTTAAGTTCTTATTCTAATTGGGCTTCATGAAACCCCTCCTTCTTATCCAAATTTACCCTTATGTAGAAACCCACTGAGGGGCGCCTGAGTGGCTCAGTCGATGCATCCGACTTTGGCTCAAGTCATGATCTTATGGCTCATGAGTTAAGAGTCCCACATTGGGTTCTGTGCTGACAGCTCAGAGCCTGGAGCCCATTTCAGATTCTGTGTCTCCCTCTTGCTCTCCGCCCCTCCCACCCTCATGCTCCATCTCTCTCTCCTCCAAAAATAAATAAACATTAAAGAAATTTTTTTAATTAAAAAAAAAAAAACAAATCCACTGGATGCAAGCCATTATCTTTTCTATTGATTGCCATTCCTATTTACTAAATTACTGATTTAGTAATTAGTAAAGATACTGATTCTCATCTATACTCTCCCTTTATATAGTCTCTATTTCCAAACACTAGCAATTTACTCTTTTAAATGTTTCCTATCTAATAACCTCTGAACTTTCCCCTATGTGGTTCCTAGAGATTCTTTCTTGCTTCTCTCCTGTGCCTATACTTCAATAGAGGCTTTATATTCTCATTTCATCATAGTCTCTGCCTGCCTAGACAGGATTCTTGATTTTTCATACTTTCATAGCCCTGAGAGCTTTCCTTTCAATAAATTATTCATTCATTCGCCTAATACAGATTGAGTATTGAGTCACTTAATTTTTGTATTGACTCAGCATACAACTAGGAAAAAAGAAAAAGAAATAACTCTAGGTATCTTAAACAGAGGAATTTAATTTAGGGAATTGGTTACAAAAGTGTTGGAAGGAGTAGAGTGGGTAAACTTAAAAACATGATGTATTGGGGTGCCTGGGTGACTCAATTGGTTGAGCATCCAACTTCAGCTCAGGTCATGATCTCGTGTCCATGAGTTCCAGCCCCGCATCAGGCTTCATGCTGACAGCTCAGAGCCTGGAGCCTGCTTCGGATTCTGTGTCTCCCTCTCTCTTTGCCCCTCCCCCACTCATGCTCTGTCTCTCTCTCTCTCTCTCTCTCTCTCTCTGTCAAAAATAAATATTAAAAAATTTTTTTAAAAAAGACATTACATATCAAGTGTTGATAAGAATGTGGAGCAACTGGAATTCCCATGTACTGCTGGTAGGAATGTAAAATAATACAGCTATGGAAAATTACTTTGCTGTTTCTTAAAGAGTGAGATATACAACTACCATATAATCCAGTCATTACAAGCTTAAGTATTTACCCAAGAGAAATGAAAGAAGATACCCATACAAAAACTTGTACACAAATGATCATAGCAGCTTTATTTGTAATAGCTTAACACTAGAAACAAATGTCTGCCAAAAGGTGAATGAAAAACAAACTGTGATACATATAGAATGTTTGGTTTTTTTTGTTTTTTTTTCAACGTTTTTTATTTATTTTTTTGGGACAGAGAGAGATAGAGCATGAACGGGGGAGGGTCAGAGAGAGAGGGAGACACAGAATCGGAAACAGGCTCCAGGCTCCGAGCCATCAGCCCAGAGCCTGACGCGGGGCTCGAACTCACGGACCGCGAGATCGTGACCTGGCTGAAGTCGGACACTTAACCGACTGCGCCACCCAGGCACCCCCAAACTGTGATACATATAGACAATAGAATACTATGTAGCAACAAAAAAGGAATAAAAGATTAAAATATGTAACATAGGTCATTTTAATTGTGCTGAGTGAAAGAACTCAGATTTTAAAGAAGAAAATATTGTATGATTCCATTTATGTAAAATTCTAGAAAATGCAAGCTATGATGACAAGAAGCAGATCTGTGGTGAGGGAAGAAGAGGGAGAGATTACAAAAGAGCATGACAAACTTTTGTAGCATGAGAAATCACATTTGTTATTTTTATTGTGATGATGATATCACAGTATATACTTATGTTAAAATTTATTAGATTATAAATACATGTGGTATATCTCAACGAAACTGTAAAGGAGTTGAAAGGAGTCTGGAATTGAAAAATTGAAAAATGGTAAATGGTGCCATTACCCAGAGATTAGCAACTGAAGAAAGCTCCCATCCACCCCTAGGGTTGGAGAATCATAAGGAAAAATGATGTTCACAGAGCCTGTGTTCCTTGACCACTAAGACTATGGGGTCTCCACAAGAGCTACTGTTTCAATTACCACCTCTACTTCTCTCCAGGAATCCAGGAGCACACACTCTCATTACACCACAGGACCTGGGGAGTATGAAGTCATGTATAAATGCTGCTGCTTGTGGAGTGCTCATGGAGTCTAGGAGAGTTGCATCTGCAGGAGCCATCACCTAAAGCAGAAAAAAAATGGCTCTCCCTTCTGTCTTTCAAATTCCTCCCATCCTTTTCTACCAATGATAGAAACTAAGGGGAAGCTAGCTGGGAAGAAAGTTTATTTTGCAGGTTTCTAGCTCTGCCTGATCAGAGGGGAATAAGGAAAGGCACTTAAGGAGCTGAAGGCCAATGGACAAGTAACTCACCCAACTGTCTGATATATTACTCTTGGCAGAGGAAAATATAAAATGAGTAAAGCCATGGTTCTTACTTTTGTGGATCTTGTCTCTTAGCACTTCCTGGTTCTCCTGAGATTACATGGCTCTCCCATCCCCTGCCTCCACTAAATAGCCCACTATAAGAGCAGATGTAAAGGCCACGAGAAAAGCACAGGATATAGGCATAGAAAGTGGGAGGCAAAGAAAGTATTCAGGTGAGTGGGGACAGTGCTAGCAGATTGGAAAGGCTGGCCTTTTCTACCACCCAACAGCTTTTTGGGGGCTTTAACAGCCAGCCTCTGAAATAAACCTGTCATTACTTTCTGTGAAACCCTGCTAGAGAGATAGAAGCCCTCAAACATTAATTCTCATACCTGCATGTTAATTTGCTTTAGACTCAGAGGTTCTTGAAGGACACTAGGTGCCACTGAAGATCTCAGAAAGCTATGCTTTGAACACAGAAACTTAAAATCAATTTTGAAATTACATTTTTTATATCCTACAGATTAAAGTTCAGTTCCTTAAAAGCCTGCTGAGTTTTTTCATAATAACCATTTACAAAGTGGGAGCTAATTTAATGTGGAAAGGAGGAGGAATTTTTAGTGTAATTTTCAGCATTCACTTCTGTTTGAAATGGTGTGGGAGCTCCACTTGTGAGTTCATGTATTTAAAAAAAATGATATTTCATTAAATTCACTTGACACTGACAAATCCACTGGTTACAGTCTTTTCAGTAATGCCTAACAAAAGAAACACTTCGGAAAAATAAATGCAATAAGATAAAGAAAGAAGCTGCGTTTTCATGTATGTAAGGTCAGATGTTTAAATGTGAACCCACATACTCATAATAGTGTTTGGAGTTGAATAAAGTTTTAAAATTTAGTTTTAGTTATACAAGTAATTCATAAATAGCCAACGTGATCATTCAAAAGTACAGATAATGGAAAAGCTTTTATGATTCCCTCATAATCCCATTTGTCTAGAATCACTGCTCTTTGTGTGTTTGTGTGGAATCCTACCCTTTCTCTTTGTGTTACCTACATATGCAGTCATGGGACTGCAGGAGCCATTTTGAAAAAACTTGTATGTAAGTGTAGGTTAGTCGATTACAAAATTGGCTGTATACTTTTCAGCCCCTTTCATTGAGAAGTGGAGTTTATTTTCCCACCCCGTGAATCCAGTGATGTTGTGCCAGTTCCAAACTAGAAGACTGTAGCTTCTACACTCACTGCCTTGGAACTCTGAAACCAGTATGGGAAAAAAACCTGGGCTAGCCATCTGGAGATAGACCACATGGAAAGGGGTCCCAGACACCCAGTCTGCTTACCAGATGAATGCAAATGTCTGAGTGAGCCCAGCTGAGATTAGTTGACCCAGCCCAAACCATAAGAATTGCCCAGTTGAATGCAGCCCAAATTACTGACCTGTATAATTTTGAGCTAAATATATTGCTTTAAACAACTAAGTTTGGAGACTGGGCTGTTATTGGTTGAGGAAAACTGATACTAGATAGTTCTATTGTAGTTCTATAACTGTTTTTCTTTACTCACTATGTTACAAAGAGTTTGACTTGTCAATACAGATAGATCCATCTTATTCTTTTTAAGAGTTGCATACATTTCCATATTATGGATATTCTACAGTTTAATATTTTCTCTATGTTAGACATTTAAGTTGTGCCTGCCTGCCTCCTTCCTTCTCTCCCTCCCCTTTCTTTTTCTGTATTATATCTGTATAGTTGTTGTATAGTTACGCCACTCTGTCTTTTCTTTGATAATATTGGTTATCTTTTTCATATAGATATTTTTAAAATATAATAAAATTTATCAATCTTTTCCTTAATGGCTTCTCTATTCTAAATTTTGCTCAAGAACAGTGTTCCAATCAAATATATACTCTATTTCTTTCTAATACAGAATTTTATATAAGCGCCCCTGTGTATTTATGGGTATATTAGGCTTAATTCATTAATCCTCTGAAATTTATTTAAATTTATAGTGTGAAATAGGGATTTTTTTTGCCAACTAGATTGCTAATTGTTTTTTTTTAAAGATTTTATTTTTAAGTAATCTCTGCATACAGTGTAGAGCCCGAACTTACAACCCTGAGATCAAGAATCACATGCTCCACCAGGTGCCACGTGGATGGCCAGTTGTTCTAAACCCCATTCAGCATAGTTCGTCATTTTGCACTGATTTGAAATAAACACTTTTACTCTGTATTTAAATGATCTGCTTCAAGACTCTATTCCATTCCATTTATCTATTTGTTATTGTCTGTTACCAGATCAATAACAAAATGACTACAACAATATAACAATTACTACTGCTTTACAGTACATTTTGACATTGGCAAAGTATCTTTTTGGCAAAGTATACTTTGAATATTTTCTCTCTGGAAATGATTTGAGAGTCAGTTTTAAAATTCCATGAAAAAGGAATTTTGGAATTTTAATAAGGATTACACTAACTTTATAGATTAATTTGCCATCAGTTGAACTTTTAACAACATTGACTCTTGTCCTCAACGATCATGATATGTCTTTTCTTTATTCACATATTTCCTTACGTCCTTCAGTAAAGTTTTGTAGTTTTCTTTTTTATTATATTGCATACTTATTCTTTGGCTTAGTCCTCAGAATTGCATAGTTTTTAAGGCTATTTACACTTCCTAATAAATTTTTAAATGTGTTTTTATTTTTTTAAGTTTATTTATTTTGAGAGACGGAGAGCACATGTGAGTGAGTGCACATGGGAGGGGCAGAGAGAGAAGGAGAATCTCAAGCAGTCTGCACACTGTAAGTACAGAGCCAATGCAGGGCTGGAACTCACAAACCACGAGATCATGACCTGAGTGGAGATCAAGAATTGGACACTTAACCAACTGAGCCACTCTGGCGCCCCACCTAATACATTTTAAAATTTATTTTTGTTTATGTTCAAGAAAATTATTCCTAAAAATAGTTTTGTTTTGTTTTGTTTTGTTTTGTTTTGCTAATTAGGCCATTTTGGTAAACTCATTCATTCTACTAATTTGCCAGTTGATTATTTTGGATTTTCTGGGTAGATAATCGTATCATTTGAAACTGAGAGTTTCTAACTTTCATTACACTTTTCATTTCATTATTTTACTTTTGGAGGGCTCCTGAACTGACTAACCCTCCCACTCCCCCATGTGTTTGTATTAGTCTGCTCAGGCTACCATTCTGAAGACTACAGTCTGGGTAGCTTAAACACCAGAAATTTATTTTCTCACAGTTTGGATTCTGGAAGTCCAGGATGAAGTGCTAGCAAAATGTTTCGGATGAGACCTCACTCCTCAGGTTGCAGACAGTCCCGTCTCACTGTGTCTTCTCCTAGCCCTTTCTATGTGTGCTCTCAGAGAAAGGATTCTCGTGTCTCCCTCCTCTTATAAAGACACCAGTCCTGGGGCGCCTGGGTGGCTCAGTCAGTTAAACATTCGACTTTGGCTTGGGTCATGATCTTGCAGTTCATGATTTTGAGCCCCACGTTGGTCTCTGTGCTGACAGCTCAGAGCCTGGAGGCTCCCCCTCCCCTACTCGCACTCTGTATCTCTCTCTCTCTCTCAAAAATAAAAGATTTAAAAAAAATTTTTTTTTGAATAAAAAATAAAGATACCAGTCCTATCAGATTAGAGCCCTATCTTTATGCTTCATTTGGCCTTAATTATCTCCTTAAAGGCCCGATCTCCAAATATAGCCACACTGGGGATCAGGGCTTCAACATATTCCATTTCTGGGATATCAGCATAATCCAATTTCTGAATTAGCATTAAAAATAATATTTTTAGGGGCACCTGGCTGGCTCAGTTGGTGAAGCATGTGACTCTTGATCTCAGGGTTTTGAGTTCCAGCCCCATGTTGGGTGTAGAGATTACTTAGAAATAAAATCTTTTTAAAAATAATGAGTTAAAAAATATTTTTATTTTTTATTCTAAATATCTGAGAAATAATGTGTGAAAAATGTACAAAATAAAATTAATTTGATATAAACCAGAGTTATCACATAGGTTTATTTGAAAAATGTATGTTTGTGCATAGATCACTTAGTTCATGGTAGAGATAGACCAAATATTAAACAATACTTATTGATTGATAGTAGAACTGCCACAAACCTTTGCTAGTATGTGTGTGTTGTGTCTAAAATGTCCATAAGTAATTGTGTTTTAATATCATATAGATAAGTGGTTTATGTTCAAAAAGCAATCATTCATTTTTTTCCATTTGTTCAGTAAAGACTTGCAGTTGGGAAGTGGGTGTATTTCAATACAAAGATATCATCTCTTCCTGGTGTTTGAAGACCTTAGTTTATTCTCCTTGAACTAAAGTGGTAAATACTGTAATAAATAGAAATCTCTATTTTCTTGCTGGCTTAAGGAAGTAGGCAAAATATTATTGCTATACAGTAGTGTATAATTCCCACTCTCTTATGAATTAGAATTTTTTGGCAAAATACCACATTTTAAGTCATAATTAAACAGTTTATGTGTTTATTCTGAGTGACTCCCACACAAAATTATTCTTAAAACTTTCATTAACTGAAAAAAATGATATAAGATGACTTAGGTAAAGTATTAACATGTTTTAAATACATTGTAAACATTCAACAATTGTTAGTTGCCTCATAATCCTTAAAAGAGCAAAAATTAAAGATATGCATAATGAAAAAAAGATATTTATTTGATATATGCCTTATACAGGTTGTGCTTTTTGCAAGACTGCAGACTTCATTCTTTCTCCTTTCTATTCCATATCCAATCTCAAAGAGGCTGTTAAATTTTTTTTATTATTGAAATATAGTTAACACACAATATTATATTAATTTCAGGTGTACAATATAGTGACTTGGCAACTCTATACCTTACACAGTGTTCCCCACAGTACCATCTGTCATCATATGACATTAGTATAATATTATTCATTATATTCCTTCTGCTATACTTTTCATCCTATGACTTATTTATATTGTAACTGGAGGTTTGTACCTCTTAATTCCCTTCCCCTATTTCTCCCACTCTTTTGCCCTCTTCCTTTCTGGCAACTACCAGTTTGTTCTCTGTATTTATAAGTCTTTCTGTTTCTAGGTTTTGTGGTGGTTGTTTGTTTTATTTTTTAAGATTTCACATGTAAGTGAAATCATACAGTATTTGTCTTCGTCTTATATCACTTAGCATAATACCCTATTATAAGATGCCCATACGACGCAAAGCAATCTACAGATTGAATATATTCCCTATCAAGGAAGGTCTTTTTAGAAAAAAGTGAACACATTGACTAAAATCCCACACTTTTACAGACATGACTGGATTTCAGATATCCTTGAGTCCAAATCCCTGCTCTGCATTCATTATGGTTTGGTAACCTTGGAAAGTTCCTTATTCTCTCTCAGCCTCAATTTTCCCATTCATAAAATTAGGATAATCATATACTCCTTACGGATCTTTTGTGAGAACTGCATAAAATAACCTAAGTGAAATCCTAAATAGAAGCTCAGTAGATGACATGTTATTATTGTTGTTATTATTATTGTAATTAAACACTTATGTTTTCTTATATGCTGATTTTATTTGAAATATTTAACTTATTCATAGAAAGGAGTCTGGACAAACCTTAAGGAGTCTAATTTCTAACTATGATTTTTAAAATATCTACTTGAACTTTTGAGTTTCTTGTAATATTATATCCAGGACTCCAAATTTTGTTCTCAGTTGCACCAAAGACTATAAAACATCCTTTGTTAATGGTGGAAAATAAACAGCTTCTTAGGAAATAAGACTTCGTCACACAGGAGTGTATAGATTTATATCCAGTTCTTTGATTAAAAAAAGAGAAAACGCCTTTCTAGAGTCAGAAATGTTTCTCAAACCACTATAGAATAACAATTATGACTCTCCACTTTTTATTTTTATTGCTGGATTGAAAAAGATGATTCTCTACAATGCCTACCCCAGGAGGAATTATTCCACAAATAAGGGCCCAGCGTGACATTTATGAGAAAGCCAGGGTCCTCCTGTGCAAAATTGATTGGTTCTCAGCCAACGGGCTCCCGGGCGTTGCAAACAAAGGCACCTTCTCCACTGGGACCTATCAGATGCAGGGCAGAGTATTGCCTCTGCCTTTGGAACTTCAGGAAATGCTCAACTCCTATCTGGGCAGCACACATCTGTGGCCAGCAAAGAGGAACCTGGCTTTGAAAATGAAACAACTTCCTCCTCAATTCGTTTCCATCTTGGCCATCTATTGCTTCTGCATGCTACAGATTCCCTCCTCAGGTAAGGAGATCCCTTCATCAGACCCCCAGCTGGGCTGAGCTCTAACCCTTGATCCTTCAGGGTGGTTCTGGGTCCTGGAAGGAGTCCAACATAATCCCCTCACCTACCTCCATTTCCACCCTTTTGAAATGGCTTCCCATTTGTCCCTAACCTTTAAGAGAGGGTGGACAGAACTAGATGCTGCAGCCTTTTACCGAAGGACATGACTCCCTTGTGGAACTGTCGTTAAACAGCTCCTGACTTAGGGCTGTCCCAAAGACCAGCTGCTAAAACTGTGAGGGATATGAGCTGGAGACCCCGATGTCTTAGCCATCTGTGTTCCTGGAATTCTGAAGAGAGAATACAGTAAAATTGAGTTTACAGACATGAGGACTGGGGATTGAGGGACAGTTGAAGAGGGGCGGGAAAGGAACGCAAACAGGAAAAAGGAATATTTTCATGGCCTTTCTGTGGGCTCCCTGGAGGCAGGATCCCAGACAGAGCTGCAGAGGCCCCAAGTCTTAGTGGGCTTGGGCACTGTCCGAGGATCTGACTGGACAAGGCTATTGCTTCACCAGCTTCTGAGAAACCAGTACCTTTACAGGGAACCAAGGGTGGGATATGGGATCAGTAGTCGGAATGCATTACCAATTTCAAGGTAATTCACCAAATGATACAGGGAGGCATGTGGTGGCAGCTCCAATTGGAAATGTGGACTATTTCAAAATTTCAGACTTTTCCATTAGAATTTTGATTTAGGGGTGTAGAAAAGTTTTGAAAATATATTCAAACAGAAAATATATTTCAAGCAGTATGTTTGTTTTGCTGTGTCTTACAGTATAATCGCAAAACCTAGACATTGCAAGGAACCTTGGAGGTCATCTAATTTAACCTTTCATGGCAAGCAGGGATCTATGATTTCCCTGTTTGATTACTTTCAGTGACACCCAACTCACTACCAGCCTAAGAGAGCCAGTAACTGCCTCTTCTTGGGTCCAATAGAATCTTGTTTATATTACACTTTGGGGAATTTGTTATTACCTTTTATTTATCTATCTATATATTTATATCCACCTCCCCCTTTTTCCTATTTAAGTTTTTTTGTTTCCCGAGGATAAGGTTCCTATAGTCTTTATCATTTGTACTGTTAACACAGAACCTGTTAATAAATCCTTATAGGATTGGTTCAAATTACTTTGCATTTTTGAATGGCTCCAATCATCAAAAATTTCTTTACACTAAACTGAAATCTGATCACATGTAACTTGTAACCATTAGCCTGAGTTATTATGTATATACTCTTGAGCCAAATATTCCCTGTCCCACATTTAAAAAAATCTAAGTTCAGGGTTTTACATTTATCCCATTAATTTCACCTCTCCAACAGATTCCTCCAATTTCTGTATTAGCTATTCCCCCAAGTATTGCATCGTGTACAAACGAGATGGAGACTTCATTTAGGCCAGGTAGAGGCTGACTGGCATAGGGTGCAGCTGTGTGCTGGTAACACCCTTGCCCAGACCTACCCCTGAAAAGTCTGATGAAGCAGAAGAACAAGTATCTGTACTTCTTAAAAGTTCCTAGACTGACTCTGATGCACACACTTTCTTGACACCATCTCCTAATATGCTATCTCCATAAATTCCATAAAAATACAAATTAAGTTTTTCCCTCTTGAGTTACTAACTCTTATGTTGGTAACTCCTGGTAAATTAAAAAAGGAATTGTGTTTAATTAATTTTAGTACAAATCTCACTTTTACTGTTGTAGGTAGAAATGTGTTTTCTTTGTAAATCCTTTTTAAAATATTGTATTTCTAGAATCTCTATGTTTTTCAATGTAAAGATTTAAAAGTTAATGCTATGAACTTTTTTCTCTAATTAATATTTTTGTGATTTCTCATAATAGGATTTCCTCGACCTCTAGCTGATCTCCCAGATGACTTGGATATCATGCAGCTTGAGGTACGCTGCTATTCAGTAATGTGCGATTTTTATTTCATCTTGGCCTTGAAAATATCATGTGGATAATGTTCACTTAAAACTATTTTAAGATCAGATTCTTGGCTGCAGCAGGAACTCATATTGCCATTTTCATAGCCTCATTTAAGGCATCCTGAGAGTTGTGTTGAAATTCACTGCCACTGTGCGAGAAGGTAATGCAAGGTTCATAAATGGGACAGTTTTAGGGTTTTATATGTGTTGTAATAGATTTCTATTGACTAAGGAATTTAGACTTATCTTTGATTTGAATTTAGACTTATCTTTGATTCATTTTTCATATTTTTCTTTAGTGGCTGGCATATGGGGCAACTCTTTCTTGGCAAACTAAGGTAAAACAGTTATATGCATATAATTATTCTTTAAGTTATAACAATTCACATGTTTATATCATAATTGATATCTGTAAGAAGCACAGTTTTTTGGTACCTACAGGAGAAATCTGTGTGTATGTCTAAATACATGTGTAAGAATGTAGTTTTAGGAAATAACAAGTGAATCTGTCATATATAAAATACCATAAAATATTGGTAGTTCATGTATATTCTTATAATTATTATAATAATACATACATATATAATTATATTATGTATATTGTGACATATCATGGTATATGTTACAAATTGATATACTATGATATAATAGTTCTTCAAAACAATCATCTCATGTAAATGACCTAACAGTGATAGGAACCACAACAGTAATGTTTCAGTGGATACAAAGTAAATAGATCTCATGTAAAGAACCTAACAGCGGTAGGAACCACAAGGAACCACTTTTGATTCAGTGGAAAGTACAAGAGGGTGGTATTAGGGTGGAGTCCATGACTCTTAGCATACACTGAATATTTTCACCTTGAGGCACATCTTTTCTTCCTCACTTCCCCCAAGCCACAGCATACCGTATCCTGGCCACATTGAGCTGTTCACTATTCCCCAAGTGCACCAGGCCTTTATATGTTTGTTTGCACAGGCTTTTCCTTAGCCAAAATGCTTTTGCAGGCTGTGTTCGCAGCTCAGACTCTAAAACCAAAGTACCTGGGTTTAACACCCAGATCTACTTAACTTTGGCAAGTTTGTTAATCTCTCTGTGTCTCAGTTTTCCCATCTGTAATATGGGAATAATAGCCTCATGTTATTGTGAAGATTGAGGGCTTTAATATTTGTGAAGTGTTTACAACAGTAACACAGTAAATGACAGCACTTAAGTGCCAGCTGTTACCATTATCTCTGGTGCCACTAATGGCCATCCTTCAAGATTCAAACATCACTTTCTCGCTTACACTTCATAAGTATATCATGCCTATTTCATGCCTATTTCTTCTTATTTTCAGTTTATCCTTATGCATATGTTTGAAGACAACTGTCCTCTCTTATCTTCAAAACTAATCTTATAGCCTTGATATCCAGAGCAAAAATTTAGGGTGAAAACTCAGTTTTCTATCTCCTTGCCACTGCCTGTTCACTTCACACCAAATGGGCTTCCCTACCCCTCAAATGAAGGCTGCAAGGATGTCCCCTACATAAGCAGAAAAAGTGGAAGTGTGGCAGTCACATGTGCTAGTTACAGTATTAAATTGGGTTATAGGTTTCCCCAAGTGCAAGGTGCCACATGGAATGAATTTCCTTCCACTTTCTCCATCGTTCCAAAGCTGATCCTGTTCGTCATCACCAGTTGTAGAAGAGCAAGGGCTTGTTCAGTGAACAGAACTATCAATATTTTTAAATCTATGGATAGAGAGATCGTGGCTCTTCCTGGTCTTGCTCCTGCATTAAAATATGACCTGTGGCATGTCACTTCCTTTCCTGGGGCTCTGGTTCCCTCAACTATCCCATGTCTGGATGAGCTACCTGGGCTCTAAGTCCACTTCCAGTCCTGCTCTCCAAAAAAGCCAGGTGTGTGTCTCTAGGGGACTTCTATCTTTAAGCAATTCAGAAAGCAGAGTTATGTTCTACAAATAATGACACCTGTGGAAAGTCTTCCTGTTTTGTGTTTCTGGTGGGATCAGAAGTTTAGATGGGAGGGTGGCAATAGATTCTTATGAACACAGCTCTACCATTCATCCATTCAGAAAAATACATTCATTGGAAGCACGCCATATGTTAGGTGCTAAAGGTGCAGTAGTGGCCAAAATAAACAAAACTACCTGCTCTCATGAAACTTAAGTTCTAGGGGCGCCTGGGTGGCTCAGTCGGTTAAGCGTCCGACTTCAGCGCAGGTCACGATCTCGCGGTCCGTGAGTTCGAGCCCCGCGTCAGGCTCTGGGCTGACAGCTCAGAACCTGGAGCCTGTTTCAGATTCTGTGTCTCCCTCTCTCTCTGACCCTCCCCCGTTCATGCTCTGTCTCTCTCTGTCTCAAAAATAAATAAACGTTAAAAAAAATTTTAAAAAAACAACTTAAGTTCTAGTTAAGGAAAAAAATCATAAATTAGATAGGTAAGTACATTTTGAAATTTTTTTTATGTAAAAAGACAAAATTAAAGCAAGGAAGGTGCATATGAAATGTTGAGAATGGAGTTCTAGCACCTGGAAAAGCATCTTCATGTTCCTTGTTATTTTTTGGCCTGAAACATAACAGTATAAAGCTGATGAATATGGCACAAAAAACGATTGTTTGCCCAATAAGTGTCCAGAAAACACACATACACTCACACATACATGACGGGTGTGTGTGTGTGTGTGTGTGTGTGTGTGCGTAGAATACATAAGTATCAGCTGCTTCCCATGTAGAAACTCTCCACAGTTTGCAGAAAGATGTAATTTTATCAACAGCAACAAGTTAGAAGTATTAGTAACAACTTTCATTTCTGTCTGGATTGAAGTTTGAGTTGATTCAAGAAGATTTCAGTGTGATTGAGGTGTGAATGATCAATATTATCCAGATCAGCATATTTGCAATATCATTGACAGTAATCCTCAATCAATTTTACAAAATGCGGGCATGGAAACCTGATTTATTGTTTTGTAAGATGTCTTCTTCACAGCAGTATCCTGGAGTAGGGTGTGCTGCCTGTGCAACCATCCCTGTCTGTCATCCATGCCAACAAGGGCAAGGTGGTGCTCTAACAAGGACTTAGAAATGAAAAGTTGGGCTTTCTGCAAAGAGATTGGAAGTTCATGTAGAAAGCATTTGGGGAGGTGGGGGTGAGGAAGAATTTGGTTGATTTGAACCAACCCTAAAAAAGCTGAATTCCAGGGTACACCCAGCAACAAATTAAAAATTGCAATCATTAATTTTATTTCAACTCTTTGATGGTTATCTGGCACATGATTAGGGGATTGCTTGTGTGTACTACAGACCATGTTTTTCTCCCAAAGAAAGGTGAAATAAGATTTAGTTTTAAAATAATGATGTATTGCTGACAACTTGCTTTTTTGTAGGCCCTGCATCAACTCTAGTCTTATTGAGTTTGTCTAATTGATTTCCTTTTAGATTCCCAGTTTATTTTATAATATTCAGATAAATTCAGTAAGGTCCCTGGTGTAACTTATACTGAAAACCTTGTCAATTGCCTGCCCCAGTAAAATGCCATGGAACTTACCCTCACAATTCTCTTTCTAGGATAATCAAGACATATACAAAAGGGTGAGTACTGCCCAGCCTGGCAACACAGGCATGTAACTTTCACATTTATAGCAAGTGACACTTGTACTAAAATCAACTTACTAAAATAGGACTAAAACCTGTCTTATTCAGGTTTTTTTTATTTTATTTTTTTTTTATTTTACTACTCCAGAACTCAGGAGCCAACACATCCAGTTAAAAGTGGGGTCAGTATTTTACCATACTCCTCTTTCTATAAAAGTCACTCTCCTCTGCTTGCCTTTTATCCCTACCTAATATGTGCAGATAAGTAGAAAAGCAGGGGGCTTACAGACCCTGTCTGTATAATAGCTCTCAAAGAGGTTTTTCCTGGGGCTTCCGGCATATTATCTCTCTCCCTGTCTGGGCTGGAAGTGATGTGAGGCTGACACATCAGAAAAGTTAGAGAATATATTACCAAAAAGGAAAAATAAGTGAAGAATAACTTTTTATTATGCACTTACAATAAATGTTTTTAAAAGGCCCCATAAATACTTAACCTCTATTTGCATTTATCATACTGCCTTATTTGTTTTAATTAAAAAAAATGCTTTGAGAAGTGTAAAGTGCCATATCCCCAGTAGTGATCCATGGAGCTGCACTTTCTATAACCATTACCATGTGTATGTGCTATGGGAATAACATGCACTACCTCTAACTTTGTTATTATAAACTTGAGTTACCCTGAAAAGCATGCTGTGTAAGTGAATTTCTGCAGGGTATGATTTGAGGAATATTAGGAAGGTCATAGAATAAAATTCTTAATTCAGGTGCTCTGTCATAGTAACTGAAATTCTACCATTAGAAAGTCACTTATTTATATAGTCAAGGCTTTCCAAGTCTTCAAGAACACCCTTAAAAAACAACAACAAACAAAACAGCAAAGTGTTGTTTCCCCAAGAGCCGAAGACTCAGCTGTAGTATAGGTTAGGAATGAGGATCAGGTGAGGATGGGGATATTCTCAGGAAGGGCCATGAACACTGCAAAGGGAGAAAGGACACTGGAAGAAGAAAACTCTTGTGAGACAAATGAATCTTGACTCTGAGCCAAAGTGTTCAGGGAGGATTCCCAACAACTAGATATAAGACACGGGTATGTATGTCTGTGTGCCGGAAGGTCACAGACAAGAAGTGCAGGAAAATCAAAGGCATTAGGGAGAGGGTTATGGACGCTGCCCTTCCGCCTCCTTCCGTAGACTAGGAGCGCACACCTGGAGCGAAAAGAGATTGGCACTGGGTTGCTTCTTTGGGACACTGCACGCCATACTAGGGCAGAACGCTTGGCGTTAAGGCAGATAAAAGTCTGATTTACCCTCAGGGAATATTTGTAAGTGATGTGTTGGAATTGTGGACTGCTATAAAGGCAAGCAGTTCTTTATTGAAAACATAAAATTTCAAGCTTAGGCTCTGACATGGACTTTATTCTGGAAATTAAACTATCTTTAAGGCGGGCAATGGAGAGGGCTGCGTCCCACCCTCCCTGCGCCCTCTGTTGCGGTTTCCGCCGGTGCACCCGTTAATGCGCCTGGCCGCACAGCTCACCAACCGAAGGATGAAAAGGTTTCAGCAGCAGCGCGTAGGTGTTTTTCTCTTTTAGGCCACCCAAAGTTCACTTAACCATGGCAGATGCATGTGGTCGCTGGGGGAGTGGGGGTGGGGAGGCACGCGCTTGCATGCTGTCTTTGAATCTAAGCCTCCACCTTGGGGAGGAGAGCTGGCCCACCTTGTGCCTCAGTCCCCAACCCTGGAACCCGACCCAGTGGCTGCAGAGCCCCCCGGGGGGTGGGTCGGTGGGGGGCTAGTGCAAAGTTCTCTTCTGCTCTCGCCATCCCTATGTTTCCTTTTAGTTTCCATGTTGTTTTTACTTTCCCTGACCTTTCCTCTTCTCTTGACGGGAAGAGTTTGCCTTGGTGATCCCCTTGCTTTCCGTTGTTGCCCCCACCTGCCCTTTTATCCGTATCTCAGAATTTTGTTTCTTTAAAAATCGTTTTTTATAATTTAGAAATTACCGGTTTCAGTAATAGCTATAATTGTTCAAAATGCTAATCAAGATTTTGTTGCATGGTAGCCCCCCCTGCAAAAAAAAGAGAAGAAAGAAAATTTCTTTTTCAAAAATATATTTTTTTAAGCAATCTCTACCCCCAAGGTGGGGCTCAAACTCAGAGATCCAACATCAAGGGTCACATACTGGCCAGACTGAGCCAGCCAGGTTCCCCGAGAACATTTCTTTTGAATGCTGAAACTCATCCCAGTTTGCCCAGGACCTTCCTGGTATTAGTTTTGAAAATCCCAAGATCCCCAGGAAGCTGCTCAGGTCCTGGAAAATTGGTTGGTCATCTTACGCACAGGCAACAGTTTGTCTCATCTGATCCACTGCTGACTGCAACCTTCCAGACTGAGCCTGATCCTTGTTATGCCAGACCCACAAGTAGAGACAGCTGACGAAGCTGCCATGGCTTAACCTTGAAAATTTGCCCAAACCGAGGGTCAGTTTCAAGTTGAGGCTATTGGGAAGAGCAAGCCAACTTAACATTGTGTCCTGGACACAAATGTTACCTCAAGAAAACATGCTTGCCTTCCTGAACAGGAAGTTACAATTGGCTACCCATGGTTAGCCCTTCCCCTGAACTGCTTTTTTGCACCTGATTTCTGGCTACCTAAAGATTAGTGAGGATGGAGCCAGGGAGGTGCAGGGTCACAGCAGAACAACGGCAAGCCTGGGAGATGTGGTTCCTGTTAAAGTAACCTGTGCCTCCCTCCTTCACAGGATTCAAGGACTGATGCAGGAGATTTCACCAAGAAGGTAGGTAAGCCCCCGTGGAGAACAAAACTCCCAAAGACCTACAAGGGAAGGACAGGAAGTGCTTGGAGCTAGGCAGTCTTATAGCCCCTTCAGATCTCTTCTGAAAGAACTGGCCTCACAGTATGCCCCTGAAAATCATCTCTGAGGCTGAGCATTTAATTTCAGGTTTTCCTGAGCTTGTCCTGAGGCAGATAGGAATCATGGGGCAATGCTTCTGGCTGTTTATATTTCATCTCCATTCTTGCAGATGAGTCACCTAGAGCCATCTGTTCCTGAGGATTTGCTTTATGTGGCTCAGGGGCTCAAATACCAGTTGTATAAACTGGGGGAGAGGTATTGCAGACGGCACAAACTAGTGCTTCTCAAGGTTGACCATGAATCGTAGATACCTTGGGACTTTGTTAAAATTCAGTAGGGACCTGAGAATAGCCATTTCTAAAGAATTCTCAGGTGTTGTTGATGCTTCTGGTCTGGGGACCACACTTTGAAAACTGCTGTCATAGACATCTTCAGAAGACCTTTGGCACAAAGTGGTTACATAATGGTTTGTGTTTTTATGTTGCAGGATCACACTGCCACCTTGGGACGACCATTTTTCCTTTTCAGGGTATAACACATTTCTTTTTCTCTGTTTTTAACCCCAGTTCCCCCCTGTCACCCAATTATGAGTTCCTGCAAAATAAGCATAGCCCAGCAAGCTGGTGAATAATTATGGGGACTATCTCATCCTTTACTTAGGGGTAACTCTCAAAGTCTCCTCCTAGATGCTTGATGTTTATAAAGGAAAGAGTCCAGAAGGACCCAGGCTGAGAAACCAGGGCTCTGGGACTGTGGGTGGGAGGCGAGAGTACTGCTGATGGACAGACATGGGGCCAACCGGAATTGGAGTCTGTGACCCTGAGCACGAAGGTCAGGATACGTGGCCCCCAAATGCACTGGAAGTAGTATAATCTCCATCCTCTCCTCCTGCCCTGGGATCTCCGAGCCTCTTGCAAAGGTCACAGAGTCAGAAACTGTGTTTGTGATCCTCCACTGGCTAGCTATGCTTCATCCCTTAGATCCTCAATTGTTTGCATCAAAATATCAGACTATGAATCAGACTAGACCCATGGCCCTCAAACTGCCTTCTGTGGGTCACTAAGAGGTTCGCCAAGAGGTAACTCTGCAAAGATCAGACAAGATTGGAAAACACGGCACCCAACACTCTCAGAGGTTTACAGTGTACACAGGTGTGTCCTTCAGGAAACAACCTGTAGTTCCCAACTTGTTTGATCAAGGAAGTTCTTCCACCTCCATGCTGCCTGCATGACCTATTAGTGGTTATTCTCCAGAAAGTGCTTTGAGAAACAGTGGGCTCTATGATGTCTTTAGGGTGAGAGTCCTGTGATAAATGGTTTGAAGACCATCCCACCACATAAATAGAGGCTGGGGGTGGTGGAATGGTGGGGCGGGGACAGTGGGCTGTAGGATCAGCAAGGGTCCTGGAGCACTGCCACAGGTGACCTACTACCAGCCCTGGGCTAGGGATTACCAGGTGAACTCCCAAGGGGGCTGCTGACATCCCAATTAGGAGAACAAGGCCATAAGGCCCAGCTGAGGAAGGATCTGAAGCCCAGAAACAGGTTCTAGGCAGTTTTGTCTCAGTATCTGTAAGCTGCTCCGTTTTTTTTTTCCAGCCAAGGAATGGAAGAAACACTGAAGCCAACACCCAGTAGGATAGTCCAAGGTCAGCCCCATTGCAGTCTTCTCCTCCTAGCAAGTGTTGTGTCTGACTGAAGGGGAGTGAGAGGCAGCCAGAGCGGTGGTAGTTCAAGAAGAGGTGGGCCACAGGGAAGCTCTGAGGGCCCCCCACCCCCCTCCCTTCCCTGCTCTCCACACTGCAGAGACCTCCACTGCAGCCTGATAGGCTGTCCCAAGCACACAATGCAGGCTTTGCTGCCTGCCAGCTCTTTGCAGGTGTGTTGGCTCCAGCAGTAGCTGTGAGGGAGTGAGAACCCCACACGGCCCAGCTGATCCCCAGGACTTCTCACCTGAGTCTTCTCATGAGGGAAAAGCCACCCTGGAAGGCTTGGCAGGGGAGGTGGGGGTACCTTATAGTGGGCACTTCTCTGAGTACAGCCAGGCAAGGCTACTCTGTCCATTCAGCAGTGTTCTGAGACCCAGTTTAAATCTGGGGAGATTCGTTGGCCTCCAAGCCTGTGGAAGTGAAGTCCATGTACGAGGGCAGCTCTGGGCCTCCTCTGTCTCTGTCTCCCCTGTGTGGTCCCAGGGGCATCAGGTGGCTGTCCTTCGGAGGTGTCACAGTTTCCTTCCTAGAGCCTGATCCTGACCTGCTGGCAGCAGCTAAAGCCTGGGCAGGCCTAGGTGCCTGAGAAAGCTGTCCAGATGCTGGGAAACAGAGCTCTCCAGGTGAGGGTGGGGGAAGATGTTCACAGAGGCCACAGCACTCACACAGACCGAATGGCCTAATTAGATACAGCAAAGATAAATAAGTACCGTTTTGGGGCATTTATGACTTGTCCAATTGAGGCATAATTTTAAAATACGTTATATAATAACATACCCGCCGGTCTCATCTTGATTCTGATAATGATTTGTTCCAAGTGGTACATTTTTCTCTTCTTTTGCAGAATTCAGTGGCAAAGAGAAACTGGATCAGATAAGGAAATCGAGCAATTATTTTGAACAAATGTCAAATTTCTTTCCGTGAACAATACTTAAAGATAATTCCCTTGCTCTGTATTCTCCAGAATATTCAGTTGTGTAAAAAATAAAGTAGCATAGGCATAGCATTTTCATTTCTTGTTGGGGAGTCTTGGGGGTGGGATAAGATGTATTTTTAAAACAACAGGATATATATTTTTTAAATGTGTTGGTTTTGGTATTGTTTTCACGTGCCTCAGCTATCTTGTTATTACTGAGAATTGAGAGGACTGTCTGGCTTCATATTCTGACCCTTCCCCCTTTTAGCTGGAGGACTATGGGCTGGTCACTTCTCTATGCCTCATTCTCCTCCATGGTAAAGTGTAGTTGGTAATGATAGTACCTTCACATAATTTTTGTGATGACTGGGGAGACCACCTGTTTTAGTAAGGGGCTTAGCATAGTGGTACATAGCGCTCAGTAAGCATTGGCTCTAATTACACTTCAAAGATGAAATCAAAGATGATTTCATGACACAGATGGTACCAGAGCAACTTGCCCTTATGAGAGCTGCTTCTCTATGGCTGACCAGGGCCTTGAGGTTATAGCACTAAGTTAATGTCTAACAATTCCATGAGTCTTAGGCCCCTTACCTTCTTAGGCACCTCCTCTGTAAACAGGATGTGACTTCCAGGCCTCCCAAGATCATTTGAAGGAGTAGATGACGCAGAAGATCTTCTCTTACTCTTTAAATAATAGTAACACATACTTTCTCACTCTTTTTTCTCCAATCACATTTATATTTGTTCTTTTTTTAATTGTTTATGTATTTTGAAAGAGAGAAAGAGTGCACATGGAGCCCAATGCAGGGCTCAAGCTCACAAACCATGAGATCATGACCTGACCCGAAATCGAGAGTCAAATACTTAACTGATAGCCACCCAGGGGCCCCATATTAGTTCTTTTCACTGCAATCTATATATCTCCCATATTGTTTTGTCTCTCTGATATTCATTATGGATATTATCTTTTAGTCTGTCTTCCAGTTCACTAAATCTCTTTTCAGCTGTGTCTCTTATGTTATTAAAGCCACCTGCTGAGGGGTGCCAGGATGGCTCAGTCAGCTAAGCTTCTGACTCTTGATTTTAGCTCAGGTCAAGATCTCATGGTTAGTGAGTTTGAGCCCCACATTGGGCTCCGCACTATGTGTGGAGGCTGCTTGGGGTTCCCTCCCCACCCCGCCCCTCCCATGCATTCTATCTCAAAAAAAAAAAACCTTAAAAAACTTTTAAAACGCTACCTGTTGAGTTCTTAATTAGGGTTATTATATTTTTCAGTGCCAGAATTTCTATTTGCTAATTTCATATTTTCTAGCTCTCTGGCGAAATTCTCAATCTTGTCATTTTTCTCCTTTAACCTATTAACAATAGATATTTTTAGAGTCTTTCTGATAAGTAAATAATCTAGCTTCCCTTTATGTATGTTTCACGATTGCTATTTATCTTGGTTTTTTATTACTTACCCTTATTCTTACAGTATAGTTCTTTGGGGACCTTAATGAAATAGTTGAGAGTTTTTCATGGGTTCCTCCATTGCACACCCTACACTCCAGTTCTTGCCCCCTGGTCCTAGAGGGTGACAAAGATTGCTGCCCAGTTTTTCAGTCTCACAGCTGCCTTCCTGAGACCTTCAGATATTCCTATAAGAAATATACTAGCCCCAAAGGTTTATTTTACCTTTCTGGGTTTACATCTTAATCATATTATGGCCTTATAAGTCTTAACTGCCAAGTTATCCTTCATGATACCGATTTACCAGAGGAAATTCTTGCAAATCCATGAGAACACAGGTACAAGAGTGTTCACATAGTTTCTTAGAGCAAAAGAGTTGGAAAGAACCAAGATGTCCATGAGAAGAGAAGAAATAAATATAATATTCATATAAATGAACATTTGCATGATGTTAGAAGAGTCTTAAAATCATGATGTTGAGTGAAACAAGCAAGATGATTTTTATGGAAAGATATAAGTTGAATACTATTGTGAGAACAAATACCAAATTTAGGAGAGCAGTGATTCCTGAGGTAGGAAAATTGACACAAACCAGGGAGCCACAGCAGGGCTTCAACTATATTGGTAATTTTTACAGTGGGTGTTAATTGTGTAAAAAAATAATAATTTGCAAATGAATTTATGTGGAAGCACAGAGATTGTGTCCAGGAAGATCAAAGAGAGAGGTGGTTCTTGAATTGATTCTTTTTTTTTAATGTTTATTTATTTTTGAGAGACAGCATGTGAGCAGGGGAGGGGCAGAGAGAGAGGGAGACACAGAATCTGAAGCAGGCTCCAGGTTCTGAGCTGTTGGCACAGAGCCCGATGCAGAGCTTGAACCCATGAACCATGAAATCATGACCTGAGCTGAAGTCAGACGCTTAACAGACTGAACTACCCAGGCACCCCTTGAATTGATTCTTGAAGTATCTGTAAGATTTCTATAGGTGGCAATGGAAAAGAGCATCCCTGACAGAATAACAAAGGCGGGAAAGTGGGAAGATTCAGGGCATGTTCAAAAGACTGACTACAAGTAGCCTAGTCTGACCAGAGGGCAGGGTGTGTTGCAGGGTGGTTTCCTCCTGCTTTTCCACCCCAGCCCCCACACACATGCACAACCTTCCTGCTGGGCTAGATAACACTTGTTGAAACGAGTGAGGCTAAATTCAAGTAACTTGAAGATGAAGCTATGGCACATGTTGAGGTGCTATGACCAGCCATAGTTGAGATATATGGACAGTGTGCATGACTTGGCAGCCAGACTGCCAGGGGTTCAAATTCCACCTCTGCCTCTCGCTATTTGTGAGAGCCTAGAAGAAGGAGAGGCAGATTTGGTGAACAGCTGGTTAGTTTCTACTGTAGTAAAAGTATTATCTCTAGGCCATGAGAAAACACACTCATAGGTATTAAATTCTTGTCCAAGATCTTTCAGTAAATGGCAGAGTCAGAATTCAAACCCAGGTGTAACTGGCTCCAATATCTATAGCTCATGACTCACCATTGCCAGCTGTCTCTCAGGGACACAGAATTAGCCCTTGGCTGTGTGCAGGAGTGGGATGGGATGAGGGTGGAGGGTTGAGTTCTACAGGAAGTTATGAAGCTATAATGCCTGCCACCTCAGCCCTGGACTTGCTAGGTAGAGATGATGTACCTAGTACAAGAACAGAGGGAAGCAAGAATTCGCTGCAGCCGAGTAATGCCAGGACCACTTCTTATTTAGGGGTCAAGAGAGGGTTCTGGGTAAATTGGGGGAGGTTGAGTAGGGACCTCCCCCACCTCTGCTTGGGCTCTCAAATTCTTTTCCAATTCAACATGTTTAGACACTTTGGCTTTCTTAGTATTTATAAAGATATTTTTCCTATATATCTCAATCTCTGAAAGAAATAGATGTGCCTGGCCCAAACAACCCCCTTCAGAGGGTTGGAAAAGTTCCACCTCTGGACAATTTTATTTTTTGTTCGATTGTCTGATCTCTTTGCTGACTCCTAGCATTTCAGTTTAATATTAAAACCATCAATTTGCCTCAAGAGATTAAGTCACGATCAATAGAAACCCTGAAGGAGAAGATAATAGGACTTACATTATTTATACTCTCAGTCTTTGTCTTCCAGACATTGGTGAAATGGAACTTAGGAAATTGCTGTAATAAAGCAGAGCCCAGGACAAGAGGCTTTCACCGCATAGCAGCTATAGGGACACTGGAGCACTGGGCAGTGGGCAGTAGACTATGTGGCTACACACTCAGAAAGAGAGGTGGCCAAGGGAAGAGTTACCACTTGTCACCATTTCCCAGGGAAAACTCATCCTGACCTCAAACAGTGGGAGAAGCGTGAGGAACATTTGCGGGAGAGTTATTTTATGCTTGATTGGCACTTGAGTGATGGACAGCACTGTAAAATGTACCTTTTTATCAGGGGATAGGGTCTACTCCCACTGAACTAGAAAACAAAAGAGACCTCTGGGTAATGAGACTTGTTTTACTTAGAGTGAGAGACCCAACAATATTGTGATTTGAAGAACAAGTAAGTTTTTCTCTCTAGCTTACAGTTCCAATGTGGATGACCCAGATCAATGGAGCAGCTCTGTTCCTTGAGCCGTTCAGAGATACAGGACCCTGAAAATCGTTGCCCCACTATACCCTGCGCTGTCAATGCTGAGTTTCCACCAGTCTATGCTCCAGCTTGGTGAGGTGCACGCACAGTGTGTTAAGGCCTGGGCCTGGAAATGGCAAGCATTGCTTCCCTCCCTTGGAGAGAAATCAGCAACAAGGCCACACTCAGGGGATGTAGTCTGTACCTGGGGTGGCCATGTACCACTAAACCCTGCTGCCTTAGATTTAGAAGAAGAGAAGGGTGCCTAGTGGGCAACACAGGATTCAATGTCAAGGAAGGGGAAGGGATTCTTTTTTTTATTATTATTAATATAATTTATTGTCAAATTGACTTACATACAACACTCAGTGCTCATTCCAATGACTGCCCTCCTCAATGCCCATCACCCATTTTCCCCTCTCCCTTACCCCCCATCCACCCTCAGTTTGTTCTCTGTATTTAAGAGTCTCTTGTGGTTTGCTTCCCTCCCTCTCTGTTGGTAACTATTTCCCCCCTTTCCCTTCCCCTATGGGCTCATGTTAAGTTTCTCAAGATCCACATATGAGTGAAAACATATGATATCTGTCCTCCTCTGACTGACTTATTTCACTTAGCATAACCCTCTCCACTTCCATCCGTGTTGGTACAGAAGGCCATATTTCATTCTTTCCCACTGCCAAGTAGTATTCCATTGTATATATAAACCACCTCTTCTTTATCCATTCATCAGTTGATGGACATTTAGGCTCTTTCCATAATTTGGCTATTGTTGAGAGTGCTGCTATAAACATTGGGGTACAAGTGCCCCCATGCATCAACACTCCTGTATCCCTTGGGTAAATTCCTAGCAGTGTTATTGCTGGGTCATAGGGTAGATCTATTTTTAATTTTTTGAGGAACCTCCACACTGTTTTCCAGAGCGACTGCACCAGTTTGCATTCCTACCAGCAGTGCAAGAGGGTTCCCATTTCTCCACATCCTTGCCATCATCTGTAGTTTCCTGATTTGTTCATTTTAGCCACTCTGACCGGGGTGGGATGGTATCTCAGCATGGCTTTGATTTGTATTTCCCTGATGATGAGTGACATTGAGCATCTTTTCATGTGTCTGTTGGCCATCTGGATGTCTTCTTTGGAAAAGTGTCTATTCATGTCTTCTGCCATTTCTTCACTGAATTATTTGTTTTTTGGGTGTGGGGTTTGGAAAATTCTTTATAGATTTTGGATACTAGCCCTTTATCCAATATGTCATTTGCAAATATCTTTTCCCATTCTGTCCGTTACCTTTTAGTTTTGTTGATTGTTTCCTTTGCAGTGCAGAAGCTTTTTATCTTGATGAGGTCCCAGTAGTTCATTTTGGCTTTTAATTCTCTTGCCTTTGGAGATGTGTCGAGTAAGAAATTGCTGCAGCTGAGGTCAGAGAGGTTTTTTCCTGCTTTCTCGTCTAGGGTTTTGATGGTTTCCTGTCTCACATTTAGGTCTTTCATCCATTTTGAGTTTATTTTTGTGAATGGTGTAAGAAAATGATCTAGTTTCATTCTTCTGCATGTTGCTGTCCAGTTCTCCCAGCACCATTTGTTAAAGAGACTGTCTTTTTTCCATTGGATACTCTTTCCTGCTTTGTCAAAGATTAGTTGGCCCTACATTTGTGGGTCCAATTCTGGGTTCTCTATTCTATTCCATTGGTCTATGTGTCTGTTTTTGTGCCAATACCAGACTTATCTTGATGATTACAGCTTTGTAGTAGAGGCTAAAGTCTGGGATTGTGATGCCTCCCACTTTGGTTTTCTTTTCCAAGATTGCTTTGGCTATTCGGGGTCTTTTGTGGTTCCATAAAAATTTTAGGATTGTTTGTTCTAGCTTAGGAAGAATGCCAGTGCAATTTTGATTGGGATTGCATTGAATGTGTAGATTGCTTTGGGTAGTATTGACATTTTAACAATATTTATTCTTCCAATCCGTGAGCAAGTAATGTTTTTCCATTTCTTTGTGTCTTTTTCAATTTCCTTCATAAGCTTTCTATAGTTTTCAGCATACAGATCTTTTTATATCTTTGGTTAGGTTTATTCCTAGGTATTTTATGGTTCTCGTTGTAATTGTAAATGGGATCCGTTTCTTTATTCCTCTTTCTGTTGCTTCATTATTGGTGTCTAAAAATGCAACTGATTTCTTTACATTGATTTTGTACCCTGTGACTTTGCTGAATTCATGTATCAGTTCTAGGAATCTTTTGGTGGAATCTCTTGGATTTTCTATGTAGAGTATCATGTCGTCTGCGAGAAGTTAAAGTTTGACTTCTTCTTTGCCTATTTTGATGCCTTTTATTTCATTTTGTTGTCTGATTGCTGATGCTAGGACTTCCAGTATGTTAAACCACAGTGGTGAGGGGCACCTAGGTGGCTCAGTTGGTTAAGCATTCGACTTTGGCTCAGGTCGTGTTCTCACGGTTTGTGGGTTTGAGCCCTACATCGGGTTGTGTCCTGACAGCTCAGAGCCTGGAGCCGGCTTCAGATCCTGTGTCTCCCTCTCTCTCTCTGCCCCTCCCCCACTCATGCTCTGCTGCTGCTCTCTCTCTCTCTCTCTCAAAAATAAACATTAAAAATTAAAAAAAAAAGTGGTGAGAGTGGACATCCCTGTCATGTTTCTGATCTCAGGGGAAAATCTCTCAGTTTTTCCTCATTGAGGATGATATTAGCTGTGGGCTTTTCATATATGGCTTTTATGATGTTTAAGTATGTTTCCTTCTATCCTGACTTTCTTGAGGGTTTTTATTAAGAAAGGATGTTGTATTTTGTCAAATGCTTTTTCTGTATCTATTGACAGGATTGTATGGTTCTTATCCTTTCTTTTATTAATTTGATGTATCACATTGATTGATTTGCGAATACTGAACCAGCCCTGCAGCTCAGGAATGAATCCCACTTGATCATGGTGAATAATTCTTTTTATATGCTGTTGAATTCGATTTGCTAGTATCTTGTTGAGAATTTTTTCATCCATGTTCGTCAGGGATATTGGCCTGTAGTTCTCCTTTTTTGTGGGGTGTCTGTCTGGTTTGGGAATCAAAGTAATGGTGGCTTCATAGAATGAGTCCGGAAGTTTTCAGGGAAGGGATTCTTTTAGCAAAGTACTAATGCTATGAAATGTGAGGGGGAAGAGGATATCAACAGGGCAAGAGCCTGTCAGGGGCTAGTAGATGCTCTACCAGTGGGACCCAATGTGCCCCCTTGTCCTCCTCATCTGAGTGGACTGTGATGAACTTAATGGCTGTCTACTGAAATTGAAGGCTGAGAGGAGGTAGGATTCTGTGGACCAGACTACCCAGAAGAGGAAAGAGAGAGGGAGGGGTTGGTGACCCAGTGGCTACAAGAAGGGCTGGCTAGGAGGAGCTGCCCCAGAAGTGAAGTGAAGGCTGTGTCTTTTGAAGAGTTACTGGATGAGAGAAGGTAAATTGACTAGTAAGGAGACTCTGTTCCTGAACATTCCTGTGAATATTCTCTCAAAGGATGAGAAGGCGTGACTGGAACCTGAAGTAAAAACACTGTATGAAATCCTTCTGGATCATGAGTGACTTCTTTAGGAATGGACTGTTCCACTCTCTTCTACTGTGGCAGGGGTGCGAGGAGCATAGTGCTTCTCTGGTCTAACTTAGAAGGTTCTCCACAGGGACTCTGTTGGCCCACACATGGAAGATTTTCCTTGACATTCTCCTCTAGGGAGCTGTGCTTCACCCCTGAACCAATCCTTACTCATAATTTCTGATTTAATATGTCTTCCTGCCCAGATATTAAAACACCAAAAGGGCACGAGGGCCTGAGGGCATGGACCCCAGCTGTCTAGGTATATGCTATACACACAGTTTCTAACACATGTTCAGCACATAGTAGGTGCTCAATTAATACCTGAATTGAATTTCTTCCAGGCCCTATGGCTTGCTGCCAAACGGGAAAGGCTTGTGACAATGCAAATGGAGGGACTGCAATCTAATGCAGTTGGGATCCCTCCTAGGGATTCAGAGCCACCTCTGGCATCTGCTTGCATCAACCTTAGGACCTTAGGGTGCTTGAGCACCCACCCAGGCCAGTCCCTGATAGCTGCTCATGACTGCTCAGCCCAGTGCCTCAACCATTAGGATTCCTCAAAGCAGCCCAACCCAATGGACCCATTTACTCCCCACACCCATGGTCACAGCATATGCTGCTGGCTGCTACAGCCCCCACAAAAGAAGAGATAAGCATCACTCTGCCCCAGAATTATCTCCCAGCCATCCTCCCATTGCCTCCCTGTCCTCCAGGGCCACTCCTCCATCTGGGCTCTCTGAACCTTTGCACCAGGATGAAAAGCCTTCTTTATCCACAATCTCTTCCTGAAATCTGTACCTCCATTTCCTTTCTCTTTCTGGGAAGGGGGTGGGGTGGGAGAAGATGCTCAGTGTCCAGTACCAGGTATTCCAGAATGCCTTCAGTGGAGGGGTCCTCCTCACCACCTTAAGAATTCCAGACCAATTGTACTCTACCCTTCCCTAAAGCTCTGCACTTCTGTGCAGCTCATTTCTTCCAGCTAAGCCATCCTATCCCTGCTTCAGTTCTGTCATCTACAGACATCCTGACTGTACTTTTCTCTTCCCTTGAGGGATATAGTAATTTGTTCATGATCTCCATCTGTATCTCATGTCCTGTGTCATCTGGATTGGCCTCACAGCCCCTGTGGACATCAGGACTTGGATTTCTTGACCTCATCCACAGAACTTTTCATATTTTCACTTCAGCTGCCCTCTGGTTCTCTCCCCAACCTTAGCTTAGCAAGCTTCCTAAGAGCAGAGGCTGTGTTTAATTCCTTTTAAGATCTGAGACCTAAGACAGTATTCAGCTTACAGAAGGTTCTCAAAAAATGTTTGCGTGAATGAACATGTCAAAGATAAGTGCCTAGCCCATATTTGAGATACAGAAGTAATATACTAGATTTATAATTCAGAGACACTGCATTAATCAAGTCACAAAGCTCTTAGCTTTGGTTTGTTGTAATTATCAGTGCAAGTTCCTTAGGTTGAGAATGTTCTTATTATTAATAACTTTAGTGATTTGATTAAATGAAATATTGTCATACTTGATTCATGACTGATAATTTCAGATCTTTGTGTAGGGCTATTATAAGAAAATACCTAATGATATGGGGAGGCAGAAATAGGGTCTGATCTGAAATGTGATAAGTCATTGAAAATTTCAGTCCTCTGGCTTCCTTTCTGGGATGTAAAACTGGTAATGAAGTCAAATAAAAACAAACAACAAACAAAAATCACTACTACCCCTTCACCCAAATACAGGGCCAAGGGACCATTTTCCTCCTATTAAAGCTTCATCAGACAAGGACCTCCAGGGACGAGACTGTAGTCCAACAAAATCAGATTTATTGATGTGAGCTTAGTGACATCAAAGCTGCTGTGAAGTGCTGCTCAGTAGGAGGGAGGAAGTTTGTAAAGTCAAGGCTCCAGCAGAATGATCTGAGGAGAGTCTAAAGGAAGTGGGGATCGAAGCACCTAGGTGGCTCAGTCGGTTAAGCGTCTGACTTCAGCTCAGGTCATGATCCCGCGGTTTGCAGGCTTGAGCCCGCCTTCTGGCTCTGTGCTGACAGCTCAGAGCCTGGAGCTTGCTTTTTGTATCTCTCTCTGTCTGCCCCTCCCCCATTCTCTTTCTTTCTCTCTCCCTCTCTCTGAAAATGAGTTAACTTCAAAGAAAAAAATAAACAGGGGCACCTGGGTGGCTCAATCCATTGAGCATCTGACTTTGGCTCAGGGCATGATCTCGTGGTTTGTGAGTTCGAGCCCCCATCAGGCTCTGTGCTGACAACTCAGAGCCCACAGCCTGTTTAAGATTCTGTGTCTCTCCCTCTGCCCGTCCCCTGCTCGCATTCTGTCTCTGTCTCTCTCAAAAATAAATATTAAAAAAAAATTTTAATAAATAAATAGGAAAAAAATGAAGTGCAGGTCATGTCTGGGCTGGTTGAAGTTTCTGAGGCAGAATGAGGAGAAACTACAATGAATCAGGTTGCATACCATTGGGAGCAGGGATGATTCTGCCTGTGGATATTCCTAGTAAAAGATGGGTGTAGTAAAGCAGATCTAGGGGAATCACTGGTAAGAAAGCAGTGGCCATTCAAAGCAGGGGTTGTTCTGGCATTTTATAACCACAAGCCAGACTTTGGAAGAAATGTGATTTTCTGTGACTTTGCTCTTGGCTTTACCTGGGTCTGTTCTGCCAGCCCGGGGAACAGCAGGGCTGCTTTTACTCCCTTTCAATCTGAGCTTACTTTCATTCTTTCAGGCCTGGATAAGTTTTAACTCTTTCAAATAACTGGATTTTGCCCATTTAAACACTCTCTTTTAAATCATGCTAATGTCATATGTCTACATTTCCTCTGCTATGGTGACGTGACCACCCACCACACATGTGATCAGAGGCCCTGCCAAGTTCAATGGGGCCATATGCAGGGCAACTGCAGGATGCCTCATTAAAACAATTGGAGTCAAATAAAACTCAGAAGTGACTTCTTCCTGGCAAAAGTGGAGCCAGCCTCTGTTTGCTGTAGCATGACCAACTTCTTGTGACTGGTGTCAGAGAACCGTTATCTCTAATGAGGCCGAAAGCATTCACTAAGAGAAAGTGCTTATTAGTTCCTTATCTCTCGCTTCTTAAAAAAAGAGAAAAAAAGGAAAACTACTTAAGAGTTTGGACACATGAGGAGCCAAGCTATCGTGCCTGATGAAAAATAATTCCTATACTCTAGTGGTCCTCAGACTTTAATGTGCTGCAGAAACACCTGTAGGTCTTGCTGAACACCAGACTGTGGAGATTCTGCTTCAGTAGGCTCCAAGAATTCACATCGTTAACAAGTTCCCAGGAGATACTGATGGTGCTGGTGCAGGGACCACATTTGAGAGCTACTTCTGTAACTCTTAGTACTGCCACCTTCTACACGTTTGCACTTTCTGTTCTTCCTGCTTGAAATGCCTTCCCTGCTCTCCATCTAAATGATGGCTTCTCTTAATTTGGTATTCATGGCCATTGTATTAGCTAGTTACTGCTGCATGACAAAGGACCCCAGGGAGGACCCCCAGAATGGTGGTTTGAGGTGTTCAGGGCAACCATTCCCCAACAAAGACCCTTATTAAACTGGTCAAAATTAATAAAGTCAATTGTTCAAAATCTCTGGAGATTGAGGGGTTTACAACAAATTGAGAAACCTTAATCCTGCAAAATGTGTGGACACGTAGCAAGAAGAGTAGAAATCCATGATATTCAAGCCAGGGATTGTAGCCATCTTCCCACAGCTCTGCCTTCTGGAAGAACTGTTTCAGTGAACTTGGCAACCAAGTGGCAGTTCACATCTCTCCCAGATCTCTGGGGGTGGAACAGGTATTCTTGCTGGTTTTGTCAGACAGCGAACATGAGCAGATTCCATTTTCCATATCTCTATGCTGTAGAAGACCTATATCAAGTAAGTGGGAGCAGTTAGGTGGCATTCGTTTCCTTACTCACAACTTCTACTACATAGAGAAGATCCTTCATTAGGAAGCCACTGAAGAATAGAACCCGCCTCTCTAATACAGCTCTATGTCACAGAAGAGATGCTGTGGTGGGCTCAGCAGATGAATGGCAGTTCCCTTCTTCCCCAGCTTCCCAGGGATGAAGACCTATTCTGGCAACCAGGAAATTTCAGATCTCATCCTCTTTGGGTCTGTGTTGCAGAAGATCCATACTGGGGACAAACTTGGGAGTGGCAGCAGCCTGGCATGAGACCACCTTCCAGCACCCACTTCCCACTATCACTACGCACAGCTCCTACTCCATAAGGAGGACCCAGGTGGAGCAATCAGTCAAGAGTGAGCTCCTTAGTAGCAGAACCTGAAACACCTTTTTAAAGTCCCCATAGAACATTCACCAATATTGACCATATCCTGAATCATAAAACAAATCTTAACAAATTTTAAAAGTGTGAAACCATATAGAGTATATTCTGTCCATAGTGGAATCAAACTAAAAATAAATAATAAAACAACACTTAAAAATCTTCAAACACTTGAAAAATTAGCAGCACGTGGTTACAAAATTCAAACTTGTCTGTGCACCTGATGCATAGTAAGCCAATGTCTGAGATACTGGTTTTGAAGCAAAGAAAACTTTATTGTCAGAAGAACAGTCCAATGAGAAGGCAGAGAATCATTCCCAAAAGCAGCCTTGCTCTGTTGAGCCTACAGACAGCTTATCCACATAAGAGGAAGGTAAGGGGTTTCTTGAAACCAGGGATGGGGAGGCTTGAAACAGTCTGGAGGTAAGCATTCTTTTGAACAATGGGACACTATTTAGGACTTGGTACAATCAGATATGTCAAGATAAATGTTACCATCCTGTCCCCATTAGGTTTCTACAATCACTGGGTAAGTAAGGAATAGGGGTAATGATGGGTCAAGCATGATGTTAAGAGGTGCACAGAGCATAGTTAAGTAGGGAGCTAAACAGAACATGGAGCTAAGTTAACAATCAAACTAATAAAACCATAGTTCTGTTCATGGTTTCAAAACAGGTCCATGAACCAAGCATCCAGCCTCAACACTTCTTAATCATCAATGTGTGGGGCTTGGATAGTGGAGCATGCAACTCTCAATCTCAGGGTTTTGAGTTCAGGCCCCATGTTGGGCATGGAGCCTACTTAAAAAAAAAGAATTATCATGGGTCAAAGAGGAAGTCTCAAAAGAGATTTAAAAAAAGTAAATAGAACTGAATGACAATGGAAACAACATATCAAAATTTCTGAGATGCAATTAAGCAAAGCTAAAAGGAAAATTTATAGCACTGAACATTCAGATTAGAAGAGAGAAAAGGCCTCAAATCAATAATTTAAGTTTCTACTTCAAGAAAACAGAAAAATAGCAAAAGAAGAGAAAAATAAGCCCAAATCAAGCAGAAAGAAAATTATAAAGATAAGAATAGGTATCATGGAATTGAAAACAGAAAAACAGAGAAAATTAATGAGACAAAAAGCTGGTTCTTTAAAACAAATCATTGTCATTGATGCACTTTTAGAATTAGTGAAAAAAAATTCTAGCCTGGGAACTGAGATTTTTAAAAACATCCCAGGGGAGTCAATGTGCACTCAGGGTTGAAAACCACAGGTAAAGGATTTCAGGTCAGCTTGTGCTGGTTCCTCGGGCTGATGAGAGAAGAGTTTGGGGTGCAGGGAAAACGCTCTACGTACCCAACAGCTCCTCTACATATCCAAGGTGCATACTTGCTAAAACACCAAGCCTTCTCCATGACCATGATTCCAGTTAAATTCTGAGATATGCTTACAGCTCAGTCCTCTCTGGGTCTCCATTTCCTTGCTGTGAAATGGAGATAATAGTACTTATCTTGAAGGACTAGTGTGAAGATTAAATTATGATGTGTACAAAGTGTCCAGTCCAGTGCTTGACAGATAACCATTTTTGGCTATCAAGTAACAGAAAACCCAACACAAGGACATTTATTGTCTCACAAAAGAGTGGTCCTAAAGGTTAATCTCAAGGACACAGGATCTTTGGGCTCTTACATCCACTGTATTGAGACTTACCTTTTGGGATTACAAGATGGCCTCAAAAGCAGATGGGACAATGTTGAGCTGAAGAACAGTCTTTCCTCCCCTGTGTTGTCAACATCAAAATACTACCCCAAACCACCCAGCTCTTTGTGTCTCATAGGCCAGAATGGAATCATACCTTATGTCCAAATCAATGCCTCAGAAGGGATAACATTGCCATAAACAGCTTAGAAAAGGGGGAGTTTTAAAAATAAAAACGAATACAAAAAAAAAGGGTACCCAGATCCCACTCCCAGAGATTGAGTAAATTGGGGATGAGCCTGAGCACAGGTGGATTTTAAAGCTTCAAGGTAACTCCCAACGTGCAGTCATTCCTGAGAATCACTGGCTTTGGCTCTCCTGTGAATAATGTCATCATCCATTTAACGAGAGAAACTGCCATGAATAGCCCATACTGGTTGCCACAGTCACTTTGTGTTAGACCCTCCATTTCCGAAGGAGTGGTGATTGGCTTTGCAATCATAGTCTGCATTTTAACACGATCCCCAGGTGAGTCTGATGACCAGGTAAGTGTGAGAAGTGCTGGTGTAAAAGACACCTCTGCATGATCTCCCTGTCTGAAACCTGCAGCTCCATCTCCAACTGTTTCTAGTCTTACCCCTAGCTTTTCCCTGGGTTCATGTAATCATGACTTCCAATGTCTTGCTACCTGGGAACATACAGCACCCCATCTCGCTTTGCCAGGTAGACTGAGTCTTTAGAGCATCTAGGGTGAGACTCCACCAGGTGATAGACTTCAGGTGAGAATACTTTGTTACGGTCTTGATAAATATGTGACACTTCCTTCAATAGGTCAAGGCCCTTCTGGGGTGCTTTGAGGAGTCAAAACTGAATAATGCATGGACTTTCTTGCCAAGCTTGCAAAGTAGAAGGGCCAAATAACAAAAACATGACAACAATAAGTACATTTACAGAACTTTAAACCTACAAGATGATTTTATTTCTACATGGTCCTTGCAAAAACAGGCTTAAAGAAGTTACCTGGTTGTTCAAGTCCATACATCTCGGTGTGTGCTAAGTTTGGCTCTGAGAACCAGGACTTTTGACCACAAACCAGGATTTCCAGATAAAATACAGGAAACCCAGTTAAATTCTAATTTCGATGAATATTTTTTAGTATAAGTATGTCACATGAAATATTTGAGAGACACTTATTGCAAACATTTATATATTATTTATCTGAAATTCCAATTTAAATGAGTATCCTATATTTTTATCTGGAAACCCTATTTCACAACCCGTTTTTCTCTAGCAGAAAGTGATGGGTGCTGGTTATTTTCACTTAACCAAATTCCTTTCCTTCCTTCATGATCCTAGTACCCAGCAAAGCCATTATAGTACATTATAATAGTACTATATACTGCTGAGGCAGTGAGGTAACTGCTGCTAATAGCTTGAAGCTATGAGATGGAAGGTCTGTAGAGCCTTTCAATGTGACATCCCTCCTGTCTGCCCTTGAGACATCATCATGACGAAGGCCCCCAAGATTGGGGACCACATTGGGCTTCCAGTGATGCTTCAGACCCAGGCCCTCAAAATGGTCAAGGGCATGATGCTTCCTAATGAGGTCTGGGGAGAATTGGGTTAACATATACAACCTGTTATTTCCCTTATAAGTTCTGAACCAGTTGAGAGAGAGACACAGAACTTAGGAAGATGGAGGTCAAAATAATCATCTTGAACACACACTTAGCATTTACAATTCTGTGTTCAGATGGGGATGTTGAAGGTGTGAATCCAAGGGACTGATTTCTGAAACAACACACTATGGATCTGACATTTTAACTTTAAAACCAAATCCTTCAAAAGTTATTTTGTGCTCCGGCCATGTCTTAGGATTATCATCCTCCTTAGTTCGTTAACGGTGGTTTTGCTCTATTTTAGTCTGTAGTCCAAACCCCCTGATCTCTCTTCTTCTTGCCCACTCTGCACACTGTTGTCAGCCCCATCTGCCCTAAGCCTTGTTTCAATAACACCACTCCCCTCCTCAAAAACCTTCAATGGCTCCCTGTTTTCAGTTCTTCACATCTCAATTTTTCCTGCCCCTTCAAAGCTCTCTGTCATCTGTCTTAACCCACGCCTTAGTCTTGCTCCCCTGCCCCTCTGCTCTTCATTCTCACTCACTGAGCTGATCCCCACTTTAAACCTGTTCCACTCACACTTCTCCCTGGGACAGCCTCTTTTCTTGAACTTCCACACCTTCCCTGTCTCTGCAAATTCAGCTCCAGTCCATTGATTTCCTCCTCCTTTAAACCCAAATGGCAAGTTTTTACTCTGAGAAACATATTAGCCTCTTTGTGCCATCATTTATCACTCACTGTTTCTTTTCTCCCCCAGTAAATCTCTAAGAATAGAGACTACATCTTGTGAAACTTCTATATTCCCCATTGCACAAGCCCATTGTGGAGAGTGACTGAGAGATCCCTGATTGCTTGCTTGTTAATTACCTAAAAACTAGTCTCTCCAAACTCAGGATCAGGATTTGATGTGGATTTGATGAACACACCTATACTCTCCCTATTCCTTTGCTTACTGATGTGTAAACATTTGTCTTTACATCCTACAGGTTTTTTTTTAAGGTTTTATTTATTTTTGACAGAGAGGAGAGAGAGGGAGAGAGAGAGAGAGAACATGAGCAGAGGAGGAACAAAGAGAAAGGGAGACAGAGAATCCCAAGCAGGCTCCACAGTCAGTGCAGAGCCCAACGTGGGGCTTGAATTCATCAACTGTGAGATCATGGCCTGAGCTGAAATCAAGAGTTGGCTGCTTAACCTACTGAGCCAGCCAGGTGCCCCTTAACATCATACAGTTTTAATGAAAGCTACTATCATTTATTTGTGTATTTATTCCTGAGGACACACTGCTATTAAGCAGCAGAAACTGACCTGAACCCAGATACACTTGCCCCAAAGTCCATGATTTTAACTGCAAGGTGTTATTTGCAGTCATTATTACAGTGTGAAGAGACTAGTCTCGGTGATGCATCATTTCTCAAGGTGTAATTTTTGGGGTCCTACTAGATTTTTATGTGAAATCAAGATTCCATGGCTAAATCAGTTTGGCAAACACTGCATAGAACAAGAGTAATTTTTGGGGCGCCTGGGTGGCGCAGTCGGTTAAGCGTCCGACTTCAGCCAGGTCACGATCTCGCAGTCTGTGAGTTCGAGCCCCGCGTCAGGCTCTGGGCTGATGGCTCGGAGCCTGGAGCCTGTTTCAGATTCTGTGTCTCCCTCTCTCTCTGCCCGTCCCCCGTTCATGCTCTGTCTGTCTCTCTCTGTCCCAAAAATAAATAAAAAACGTTGAAAAAAAAAAATTAAAAATAAATAAATAAATAAATAAAGAGTAATTTTTATTAAAGAGCTTGACACCTTTAATGAACTGAAATACATTATAAATAGTCAAAAAAGGAACATGATCCACAGGGTTCCAAATGTATTTGATTTGGGATTATTTTTCATACAGCCTCTCAAAGGACCAGTGCATTCTGGAATGTGTTTTAGAAGCGTGGCTTGACAGCATACTTATATTGTCAGTTGTTTGTTTTTTTTTTTTTCCCCTTTTCTGGATTCACTTCATTTCCATGTTTTTTCTCTGAAGGGGAGTACCCCGAACCCCATTAGGCATTTCTGTTATTAAGGTTTATGACAAAGCTAGGATGACAGTTATCTCTGATTTTTAATATCTTTCTGGGTGATGGACATGGTGTTAACTATTGACCTTTTGGGGGAAGTTGCACACTTGGGATCAAGGTCATCGGGCAACATGAATCTCCAGCTACAACTCTCCGTCATTCCTGGTGCCCTGACTCATTTGTCCCCAGAGTGCGATGCACCTAGACGAGGTGGGGTCCAGGATGTGCCAAGGGACACGGTGTGTGTTGTAGAGCAGCAGAAGGCAGACAGCAGGTCAGTCTGCCTGTGGCGAGCAGTGAGATGAGGTGAACAAATTGCTGGGGAAGGAAACCAGAAAAGCTTTAAGGGCACGCTCAACATTTAGCTTATTCTAAATCTATTAAGTTATTCTTGTCCCAGTTGAAACTCATTGGATGATTTCATGTTCACTCACTTAGTCTCAGTTTTTCCTAGAAGAACAGCTGGAGCACTGGCCCCTAACTGTTTCCCTGGGTCTCAGTCCCTGAGAAGACACATCTTCAGAGCCTTAGATTGCCCCTGCCTCATGTGTCCTGCAGGTCAGGCAGTTTCCCATCCAGAAATAAAACTGTGTTGGTTTTTTCTTGATTGACATTTTTGAATGACCTTTGGTGTTTAGCTTTGTAATGGATTTACTCATATATTTAGTCATTTATTCATAATATTTACTGACCACCTATTTCATGCTAAGCTCTATGCTTTGTGTTTAAAGAACAAGCAGAAGCCCAGACTTTGCCCCAAATTAGTTCCCATTTCAGTTTGGGAAACAGATACATACTATATTGCAATGGTGCACAGATAAGATGGGCACTCAGAAGGAAGCACCATCTCAACATGGGTGGAGGCTTCTGGAAGAGTGGGCCAGTTGGATAATAGTTGGCCAAGCAAAGGTGGGGAAGGTGAGTATAGGG
>NW_026057578.1:58091052-58094912 GCF_023721935.1 Panthera uncia | reverse complement strand
GTGTGGGAGCTGAGGAAGGGATTCCTGGTAGAAGGGTCAAAATGAGCCCAGTGTGGAGGTGAAAAATAAAACAGAGTATATATAGAATCATTCAGCGTTAGTAAACCATTTACCAGCTCCCACACATCTACACACTTTTAAGGAAAGGCTAGAAGTAGAGAGATGGTCCCCCAGCATTGCATTATCTTCTGTTGCCCATATCTCTTTTCTGGATCTTAACTATCAAGAAATAATCACAATCTTGCAGTTGTGCAAGATCTCAGGTCTTGTGATAGATTTTTTTCCTAGTCCACTTACTGATTAATGAAGCCTCAGAAACGAGTTCAGACCTCTTCCATGGTTAACATTCAGGAGAAAGTCTCATTTCAGCAGTTAGGAACAACAGTGTCATTTTTCAGGGCCATATGCTTGAGATGAATCAAGGTGCCTCCATTACTAAAGTGAGTCCAGAAGCCTGAAAAATGCTTCTACAAATTCAAGAAATACTGTGCAATGAAATATTCCTGCCACAGTAGTCGAAGCAGAGTTAATACACTTCATCTTTTCAGATGTTAAGTGGTAAGCACTGGCCCTGTGTTTTCACCAGTATTCTTAAGAAAGAACAACTCTCCCCCTGAGAGGTCAAGTTTCTTCTTAAGAATCATATTCTTTTTGGGTGATGCTAATAGAATTGTAATTCTTATCATAATCCTGAGAAATTGTTGGACACAGCATAGATCTGAGTCTATGTGCTGCAAAAACAGAAATAAAACATGGATAATCAATCGTAGCCCCAAATCCTGCAATCTACAATTTTAAATGGTGGTACAGGAAATGAGAAGTCCTTTCTGATAAACATGAATCAAATTAATGTATTTGATTCAAATTAATGAAATCTATATTTCATATAAATTATGAAAACATGAATCAAATTAATATACCACCTTTAGGTGCCAGAGAAAAGGTGGGATGGTAAAATGGCAAAAGCCCATAGATTTTGTTTTCTGTTTTCTTAACTTTATTGAGATATACTCAATATATAACACTGTGTAAGTTTAAGATATTCAGTGTGATGATTTGATACCTGTATATATCTGAAATGTTTACCACAATAAGGTTAGGTAACATCCTTCGCCTGGCATAATTGCTATTTTGTTGTCATTATAGTGAGAAGGTGAAAGCAACATTCTCATAGCAACTTTCAAATACACAATACAGTATTATCAACTATAGTCACCATGCTGTGCATTAGGTCCCTGGAACTTAATCATTGTATAGCTGAAAGTTTATACGCTTTGACCAACCTCTCCCTACTTCCTCCACCCCTAAGCCCCTGGCAACCATTCTACTCTGCTTCTATGAGTTCTATGCCTTTAGATTCCACATATAAGTGAAACCATACAGTATTTGTCTTTCCTTGTCAGATTTATTTCACTTAGCATAGTGCCCTCAAGGTCCATCCATATTGCTGCAAATGGCAGGATATTTTATGGCTGAACAATATTCCATTATATATACCACATTTCCTTTAGCCATTCATTTGTTGATGGCCACTTAGGTTGTTTCCATGTTTTGGCTATTGTGAATAATGCCACACTGAATATGAGAGTATAACTATCTCTTCAAAACAGTTATTTCATTACGTGGGATTAATGAAGTGGGACAAATGAACCCATGTTTTAACATCAGAAAACATGGATTGGAACAGAGATCTGCTTAGCCATAATATGACCTAGGGGTGTCATTTGACCTCTCTGTGCCTCAGGTTCTTCATAGATAAAGGAAGGATAAGATCACCTGTTTCTGTACAATAACTTTGATGGTTAAAGATACTTGTAAAACAGAATAATACTTTGCAGATACTCATTCTTAAATAAGAAGCAGCCCATGCCTCAGTTAGGATTCCATCCCTAAGCATCTAATGTGTGTAATTACTTTTAAATTGACTTGTGAAATAGCTATGTCTCCCGCTCATTGCTGTCTTGAAGATATGAGTTCTGAACTTTCATTTTACCCTTAGTTGCATCTAATTCCCTATGGTGTCTTCAACAATAAACAGGTTGCCTTATATTAATTCCTGGGAGGTTTTTTATCCAGGTTCTCTGTACATTAAGACAAAATGAATCTTCATCCCTCATTTATTTTAGAGAATCAAATGACCTCACTAGGGCTGTAGGATGAGAGGAAAATGAAAATAAATGGTGCATAAATTTGACCGGTTAGCAACTTGCAGAAGCTGTCTCTCCAAGCATAATGCTGAGCGGCCCTTTCCAAGTTATGTCATGCTTTTTTGAGTTCAGGAGCTGTATTTCTCTGGAGAAGAAGAAGAAGGAGGAACTCAACCATTGCTCCTTTAACACAATTTTCTAATTCCAGTTTATGTATCCCTGGGGCACCTCAGCCAGAGTTCTCCATATGCCTCTTGGTGGATGGTTATTTCCATGGCCTAATTTCTTCTAGAGATGGATAATATCTCAGCCCCATTCCTAGGCTTGCTGGGGCATAGAGAACCTTGAATTAAAGGTTTGCCCCTAAAAATGCAAATACCTCTGGAAGATAATTAGCCTTACCCTTCACATTTAACTTACTAAAAGGGATTTTATTTGGGATGGGGCACAAAATATGAAAACATGAAGGCCCCAGGAGAAAGATCATCATGAAAGGACTGAAGGAAACTTCCAAAGGAACAGAATTAGAGGAAGTTGACCACGCCACTGTGAATATTTATGTGGCTGGGAAAATGTAATTGTGTTCTGATTCTGATTCCCTGGTCTTCCACCTAGCCCTTACCATGAAGAGGGTTCTGAGTTAACCAGCCTGAGGAGGCTCCTGCCTTGCTCAACTTATTCTCTTGTTTTTTTTTTTTGGGGGGGGGGGTGGTGTACATAATTGGAAAGAAATGGGTATAAAAAAGACAAAAAGTCTAAAAGTGGTACCAGGTGGTGTGTTTTCCGTGCTACTTTGAAAAGAGAATTGTGGGTGTAGCTACAAAAGTATAGCAATTAATGGGCTAGAAAGTGGGTTTTTTATAAGTATCCCTGTGGTCAACAAGTTTCTGTCTGGTATTTAAGAAATACAAGACAGGGCGAAGTCATTTTGGATTTCCTTCTAGATATATTGACTGTGCTTCTTGGATTTTGACACTTCTCCAAGACTGGGCCACCTGGGTGATGACTTTATAAAAGTGGCAATGACACCATGCAACTAAAGACCAAGTGATTTTACTGTAGAAGTGGCAGGATTTGGAGCAGGAGGCCAGTCTTGACTGCATCATTCATAGTTGCATGAAGGAGGAAACAATCCCTTCTACTCACTGGGTCACTTTTGTGGCAATGTCAGCAACCTCCCTTCTTTGTTCTATCATTGGCCAAGAAATCAGCGAATCAATCAGTTGTCTCCTAATTCAAAATCAGAAGGTCTGGGCTCTTGGCAAACATGGCAATTTGAAGATGTATAATTTAGTGCCACTTCCTCTAAGGACTGTAAAGGACTAATAAATGAGGATAAACCATGAGGAAAGGGGAGAGATTGAGCATCATATGCAGAGAAGTGGAGTGACCCAGAAGGGATAAAAAGACTGAAGTCAAATTTTAGAGATAAAAAACTATAATATCTAAGAAGAAAATTTCACTGGATGAGATTAATAGATCAATGCTGCAGAATAAAAGATTAGTAAATCGAAAGACACGGTGAGAGAAACTACCCAGAATGAAACAGAGAGAAAAAAAAAGACTAGAATTTTCCAGAATTAATGACAGATCTAGGAAGCCCAGAGAGCAGTATGCAGGTTTTATACACACACACACACACACACACACACACACACGCACGCACGCACACACCACACCACGTTCTGCTTATGTTGCAAAAACTGTGGTTTT
>NW_026057578.1:57999857-58091042 GCF_023721935.1 Panthera uncia | reverse complement strand
TTTTTATGTACATTTGAATCCAGTTTCAGATTCCAATTTAGATTCTGTAATCTCTAGACCTAGAATAGTGCTTGGCTCGGGTTGGTGCTCAGTATATATCTGGAGGCTGGATGAATCTCATGCCTTGCTATTGCTTCCAGTCTTTAACTTCCTTCCCGTCTCCTAATTTCAACTGTAATTGACTCTTTGAAAAGCTGACCCCAAAAGGTCAGATTTGTTCCCATATAGTTTCCATATACATTTCCTCCCAACTTTTCCACCCACCAGAAGGCTGTCAACAACCTTAGGGAGGACTAATGGGAACAACTGGATAACCCTCCCAACTCTTCCCTCTACTAGAAAAACAACTGTATCAGGTTTACTCTAGGGACATTGGCAGATATTAGAAACAGCCTGAACAATGTGGATTTAGTTAGGAAGATAAGTCACTTTTACAGTGAAGTCATCATAGAGGGCAAGTGGTCTAGAAAGTGCTATAGGGGGAGACTGTCTGCATCTAACCTCTGGTAAGTCATTGGGAGTGGACCACACCATGTGTTTTTTACTTTCACATACTCGCTTTCTTATGACCCTCAAATTCTCATTCATTGCTTCTGCAAATGGACCACTTGAACGTCACTGAAGGCACTGTAGGGTTGAATTGACTAAATCCAGGGAAAGGAGGTGCTGTGTACTGTCTCACACACAGGTAAGGGAGAAGGGAGGGGACCCAGGACCATTGGTGTAGAACATAGCTTCTTTGTCCCTAGGCATTGCCGTGGAATTGGATTTTTTCCCCAGAATATAGCAACACAGGCCCCAAAGAAACCTGATACCCTAAGATCATCTGATTAACATGAAGATCCTCAGTGGCATATGGTATCTTCTGTCCTTCAGCAGCCCCATCCCTACCATCACATTCTGCCCCGCCCCGCCCCCTCAGCCTAGCAGCTGCATCATTTGGGCATCTGGCATTTTTGCTGGTGGAAACACCCACCAGGAAGCACAGCTGGGGGATATCTGCCCTCCTTGCTCTCATCCTCTTGGAGCAGTTTGACTCATTTACACTTCCCTTCTGTGCTCCAGCAATCACTTTTCCCTCCCCTGATGCAGTCCTAGTCACTTCCTTGCTACTTGTTAAGAAGTGGTTCATGGGATGGATTATATACCTTTGGTATATAATGTGAAACTCTGCAGGTACAGGGAGTTGCTTCCCAACTAGTTGTGGAAAACCAGAGACAAACTTTTTACTGCCTGAGCCACTACAGTCCCCAGGGAAGCAGTGTTAACTCTGGGTGAGATGCTGCTAGATAATAGAAAACATATACTGGTCCTGCCCTGGGCCCCCAGCACAAAGCTCCCCAAACACTTGTAAATTCCTAAGTGATAGGAACGGTAGGAGGAACTTTTGTTCTATTGAGACGACTCTGGACTCTGGGTGGGCTCCGGGATGGGGACTGGTTACCAGAAATATCAAGCCATGATTAGAAGCTTGGACTTTGCAGCTCTACCCCCACCCTTTCAGAGAGGGGACAGGAGCTAGAAATGGAGTTAATACTGATCATGCCTATATGAGGAAGTCTCTGTAAAATCACAATAGGAGGTTCAGAGGCATCCAGGTGGATGTACACATCCACACCAGGAGGGTGACGCACCCGTTTCCATGTGGACATTAGCTCTTGCACTTGGGACACTTTCAGACCTGACCCTATGGATCTCTTTATCAGGCTGTACACCTGTATCCTTTATTCTAACCTTTAATAAACTGGTAAATATAAGTAAGTGTTTTTCCCTGAGCTCTGTGAGCTGCTTTAGCAAATTACTTGAACCTGAGGAGGGTCCATGGGAACCCCTGATTTGTAGCCAATAGGACAGAAGTTGTGGGTAACCTGGGGATATACTACTTGCAATTGGCATCTGAAATGTGGTGGGAACAGTCTTATGGGACTGAGCTCTTAACCTTTGGGATGTGATGCTATCTCCAGGTAAATGGCATCAGAATTATGTCAGTTACATTGTAGGATACCCAGCTGGTGTCAAAGAGAGTTGTTTGGTGTGCAGGAAAACCCCGCAAATCTGGTGTCAGAAGTATTGTGAGCGTTTTGTGTGAGTAGTAAAGGAGACACACAGGAAAGAGAAACACAGAAGGAGGTGGAGGACTGGATTTTTCCCTACTTGGGAGACTGAACTGAGTTTTTCCTTTATAGATGCATTTGTCATTTGCATGATGTATTCATTTCACAGAGATCTGCCAGTAACATTCAGAGGACTTGATTAATTTTGACCAAGTTTGGTATTTGCTTTAAGTTCCATTAAATCTCATGCCTTGAAATAAATGTTCTTAGGAATCTGCAGAAGGGATTTTTAATGGATTTCAGTGCATTTCATGGATATTATTCAGGCAAGAGCTTTGGTTCACAGAAACCACATGCTCTATATGAAGCAGTTATTTCCATTATTAAGATCCCACTCAGTGTCTTCATTGGGAGAGCACTCAGACTTTACTGTGAAGAAGATACAGGGTACTGTTGAGTCCTCTAAGACAGAGCATCTAAACTTTTATTACCCAAGCCTTTCTTGTGAATGCACTAATCTTACACTGTTCTCACCTCACCCTCAAATCCTAAAACATCCCCAGTTGAAAATCTCTATATCTTTTGCATATTTCCTTTGCCCCCCAAAAAATTCTGTTGAACTTTGGGTACTGCAAAAAACTAATAGCTTTTTTTCACTTTATAATACCAAATGTTTTTGTAACGTTGAATAGTTGAATATGCTTGTTTTTGTACCACGTGTGGCTCCTTAAGTGTCCTTGATTGGAAGTGAAATATTTGGGTAGCCCCCACCTTCTAGAGAATCATTGTTCTAAGAAATAACTTCCTGAGAATAAAGTGCTTTGTGTTTTTACTGTTGGTTTTGCAAACACTTAAGCCTTAACTAGCTCCACGTTCTGCAGGGAGAAAAGAGGTTGAGGAGGTAGTAGGGTTGCACATGGGGAAGTAGCCATGACAGCTCCACCCAGAATTGACTGGAACAATCAAGTTGGGAAAATCATCAGCAAATTAGGTATATTAGAACAGAAGCGAGTTACACATGGCCAGGGCCACTGCAGCCGGCCTGACTGCTTCCTGCCACCTGGGTTTCAATTTCAGAAAATATGCCCAGATGTTGATGTTTTAGTAGCAACCTTTTCATTGTCCATGTTGTCATTGACATTTGCAAGAATCAGCTGTTGCTGCATCACTAACTACCTCAAAACTCAGTGGCTTAAAACAATATCTATTTACTATTACAGTTGAACTAGCCATGCCTTTTCTTTTCTGATGTCTTGACATTGTGGGGCCTTGCTGATCCTGGAGGGACTGCTCCTCCCAAGGTCATCTATTTCCTAAAGAGAGTAAGTAACTCACCTAGGATCACACCTTTCATATGCAAACTACTCCAGAGTTCACACCTTAACCTCTTCCTGGCTTACCTCTCTGGCTTTTTCACTTCCCACTGGTCCTAACCACCCCGGGGCCAGGATCAAATAACTAGGGGCAGTCCTTATAACCCAAAGCCTGCCGAAATTACCAAATTTCAAACTACCCTACTTTAAGCCTGCTTACCCTGCCTCAGCCAAATGGAAATCACAATAGAGGCTCTTGCTCACTTTTCTCTCCTCTCCCTCTGTCTCCTGACTGACCTTGGTGCTTCCCCAGGAGGCCCTCTATGGTGTGGTGTGGTGTGGTGTGGTGTGGTGTGGTGTGGTGTGGTGTGGTGTGGTGTGGTGTGGTGTGCCCCCTTCTCTTGGGGTCTGTAAGAATAACAAACTATCTTTTCTTTTTTTTTAATTTATTTAATTTAAATTATTTAATTTATTTTTTTAAATTTACATTCAAGTTAGTTATTATATAGTGCAACAATGATTTCAGGAGTAGATTCCTTAATGCCCCTTACCCATTTAGCCCATCCCCCCTCCCACAACCCCTCCAGTAACCCTCCATATTTAAGAGTCTCTTATGTTTTGTCCCCCTCCCTGTTTTTATATTATTTTTGCTTCCCTTCCCTTATGTTCATCTGCTTTGTATCTTAAAGTCCTCATATGAATGAAGTCATATATTTGTCTTTCTCTGACTAATTTCACTTAGCATAATACCATCTAGTTCCATCCGTGTAGTCTTGCAAATGGCAAGATTTCATTCTTTTTGATTGCTGAGTAATACTCCGTTGTCTATATATACCACCTCTTCTTTATCCATTCATCCATTGATGGACATTTGGGCTCTTGCCATACTTTTGCCATTGTTGATAGTGCTGCTATAAACATTGGGGTGCACGTGCCCCTTCAAAACAGCATCCCTGTATCCCTTGGATAAATACCTACTAGTACAATTGCTGGGTCATAGGGCAGTTCTATTTTTAATTTTTTCAGAAACCTCCATACTGTTTTCCAGAGTGGCTGCACCAGTTTGCATTCCCACCAGCAGGACAAAAGAGATCCTCTTCCTCCGCATCCTCGCCAACATCTGTTGTTGCCTGAGTTGTTAATGTTAGCCATTCTGACAGGTGTCAGGTGGTATCTCATTGTGGTTTGATTTATATTTGCTGGATGATGAGTGATGTTGAGCATCTTTTCATGTGTCTGTTGACCATCTGAATATCTTCTTTGGAAGGGTGTCTATTAATGTCTTCTGCCCATTTCTTCACTGGATTATTTGTTTTTTGGGTGTTGAGTTTGATAAGTTCTTTATAGATTTTGGATACTAACCCTTTATCTGATATGTCATTTGCAAATATCTTCTCCCATTCTGTCGGTTGTCTTTTAGTTTTACTGATTGTTTCCTTCACCATGCAGAAGCTTTTTATTTTGATGAGTTCCCAGTAGTTCATTTTTGGTTTTGTTTCCCTTGCCTGTGTTGTGTTGTTGTGTTGTGTGTTGTGTTGTGTTGAGAGTTGTGTTGAGTAAGAAGTTGCTGCAGCCAAGGTCAAAGAGGTTTTTGCCTGATTTCGCCTCGAGGATTTTGATGGCTTCCTTACACTTAGGTCTCATCCATTTTGAGTTTATTTTTGTGTATGGTGTAAGAAAGTGGTCCAGGTTCATTCTTCTGCATGTTGCTGTCCAGGTTTTCCAGCACCACTTGCTAAAGAGACTGTCTTTATTCCATTGGATATTCTTTCCTGCTTTGTCAAAGATTAGTTGGTCATATGTTTGTGAGTTCATTTCTGGGTTCTCTATTCTGTTCCATTGATCTGAGTGTCTGTTTTTGTGCCGGTACCATACTGTCTTGATGATTACAGCTTTGTAATACAGCTTGAAGTCCAGGGTTATGATGCCTCCTGCTTTGGTTTTCTTTTTCAAAATTGCTTTGGCTATTTGGGGTCTTTTCTGGTTCCGTATAAATTTTAAGATTGTTCCGGTCTATGAAGAATGATGGTGTGGTTTTGATAGGGATTGCATTTAATATGTAGATTGCTTTGGGTAGTATTGACATTTTAACAATATTTGTTCTTCTTATCCAGGAGCATGGAATCTTTTTCCATTTTTTGGTGTCTTCTTCAGTTTATTTCATAAGCTTTCTATAGTTTTCAGCATATGGATTTTTCACCTCTTTGATTAGATTTATTCCTAGGTATTTTATGGTTTTTGGTGCAATTATAAATGGGATCGGTTCCTTGATTTCTCTTTCTGTTGCTTCATTATTGGTGTATAGGAGTGCAACAGATTTCTGTGCATTGATTTTACATCCTGCAACTTTGCTGAATTCATGAATCAGTTCTAGCAGTTTTTTGGTGGAATCTTTTGGGTTTTCCGTATAAAGTATCATGTCATGTGCGAAGAGTGGAAATTTTTACCTCCTCCTGGCCAATTTGGATGCCTTTTATTTCTTTGTGTTGTCTGATTGCAGAGTCTAAGACTTCCAATACTATGTTGAATAACAGTGGCGAGAGTGGACATCCCTGTCTTGTTCCTGACCTTAGAGGGAAAGCTCTCAGTTTTTCCCCATTGAGGATGATATTAGCATTGGGTCTTTCATATATGGCTTTTATGATCTTGAGGTCTGATCCTTCTATCCCTACTTTCTTGAGAGTTTTTATCAAGAAAGGATGCTGTATTTTGTCAAATGCTTTCTCTGTGTCTATTGAGAGGATCATGTGGTTCTTGTCCTTTCTTTTATTGATGTGATAAATCACATTGATTGTTTCCAGATATTGAACCAGCCCTGCCTCCCAGGTATAAATCCCACTTGGTCGTGGTGAATACTTTTTTTAATGTATTGTTGTATCTGGTTGGCTAATATCTTGTTGAGGATTTTTGCGTCCATGCTCATCAGGGAAATTGGTCTATAGTTTACCTTTTTAGTGGGGTCTTCGTCTGGTTTTGGAATCCAGGTAATGCTGGCTTCATAGAAAGAGTTTGGAAGTTTTCCTTCCATTTCTATTTTTGGTACAGCTTCAAGAGAATAGGTGTTAACTCTTCGTTAAATGTTTGGTAGAATAAACTATCTTTTCAATGGCAGTCATCTCCTGATCTCTTGTCCTTACCATACTCTAATTTTAATAAAACGTGTATCTTAAAAAAAATTTTTTTAATGGATACTTATTTTTGAGGGTGGGGGAGCAGAAGCAGAGACAAAGGGAGATACAGAATTCAAAGCAGGCTCCTGGCTCCAAATGTCAGCACAGAGCCTGATGCGGGGCTTGAACTCATGAATCGTGAGATTGTGACCTGAGCAGAAGTGAGACACTTACCGACTGAGCCACCCAGGCACCCCATAAAACCTGTGTCTAAAAACTATAGTCTACAGCTCAGCCAGGCAGCTCTTCTGGACTTAGGACATCCGTGGTCAGCTACCAGTCTAGTAGGCAGCTCTGTCAGTCTTCAGTGTGCTGCCTTATTTGTTTGGTGGTAGCTGCTTTATGGCTATAAACTTCTAGGATGTCCATGACTGGGCAGCCTCTCCTCTCCTGTTGTCTCTCACTCTCCAGCAGGCTGGCCTGGGCTTGTCACAGGGTAGTGGTAGGGATCTAGGAGAGTAGAAGTGGGCAGGACCTCTTCAGGCCTCCAGTAGAATGGACACACATCACTTTCCTTGCACCCTGTTGACTGAAGTAAGTCGCAGAGCAGCCCAGGTTCATGGGGGCAAAGAAATAAACTCTACCTTTTAATATAAAGTATGGCGATGTCACATTGCAAGTGATGTGGATACAAAGAATGGTGGAGAAATAGACACTTCCTAGTCCCTCTACCACAATATTCATTTGCTCAAAAGAGTAAATGATCTATAACACATTTTTCTCCATTTACATAATAAAGATATGTATATTTTAAATTAAAAAAAGAAAAAGAAAAGGTGGCCTGTGTGTGGACAGTTCAACTATTCTAATAAGGCTAGAATTGGATGGAATTCCATGATCTCAGTGGAATAACATAAACACGAACAATTGGGACAAATTATGGCACAGGTATTACCAAGTACACTTGTTAAAATGCAGATTCCTGACCCCAGAAAATCTAATTCAGTAAAGCTCAAAGTAAGGTCCAAGAGTCTGCATGCTAGCAAGCTCCCTAGGGGATTTGGTGCAGGTGATTCCAACAACCTCACTTTGAAAAATGCTGGTGTCCCATGTTCACTGCAGCATTATTTACAACAGCCAAGACATGGAAACAACCTACGTGTCCATCAATGGATCAATGAATAAAGAAGATGTGATCAATCTCTCTCTCTCTCTCTCTCTCTCTATATATATATATATATATATATATACACACATATATGTGTATATGTGTGTATATATATGTGTGTATATATATATATAGCTTCTATATCCATATGTGTGTGTATATATGTATATATATATGTATATATGTATATATATATGTACACACAGAATGGAATATTGTTCAGCCATTAAAAAAAAGGAAATCCTATATTTGTGACAACATGGATGGAGCTTGAGGGCATTATGCTAAGTGAAATATGTCAGACAGAAAAAGGCAAATGTTATATAATCTCACTTATATGTGGAATATAAAACAAATAAATAAAACAAAATACCACAAAAAAATCAAACTTGTAGGAAAAGAGGACTTGTGGTTACTGGAGGTGGGATCCCAGGGGGAGGGGGGATTGCAGGAAGGTGGGCAAAAGGTTCAAATGTCTGGTTATAAGACAAACAAAAATCGGGATGCAATGCACAACACGATGACTGCAGCTAACACTGCTGTATGATATATGATAAAGTTGTTAAGAGGATAGCTCCTAAGAGTTCTCACCACGAGGAGAAAATTTTTTTTCTTTAATTCTTTCCTTTCTTTTTATTGAGGCTATATGAGAAGATGGATGGTAGCTGAACCTATTGTGATAATCATCTCACAATATGTGTATATCAAACCATCAGGCTATAGGCCTTAAGCTTATACAGTGATGTACATCAGATATTTTTCACTAAAACTGGAAAAGATTTTTTAATGCTGGTATCAAAAAATTGTGTGTACATGGATGTGTCTGTGTGTAAAGCAGTAATATCATTTCTATTTTACAAAAAGAAAGTAAGCTCTAAGCCTTAGATCTGTTTAGTGGCCTGTCCAAGTTCACACAGAAGATTAATTGCAAGGCTGAGATTAGTGCCCAAGTCTCTTGGCCCTTGACCTTTGAGGTGTGGTTTGAGAGGTGCAGAGAGCCCCCACTCCCTTTAGAAACCACCCTCCTGGGGCTTGCTGCAGTACCTGAACCTCCCGTCAGTCATTCTTGGTTTCCTCTGCAGTATCAGCAAGATCACTCCGCTTCTTCTAAACTTTGTAAGAGGGCTAGAATTACTCAGGCACTGGTGAGGATGGGGACATGGGGAATGGGGACAAACATGTTAAAACCTGCTGGCCTAAAAGCCTCACACTTTAGCTTAAATTGATGTATTGTATTGGTTGTTGACTCCTGGCTTAGTCCTGGGAGGGCTTAGTCCTGGGAGAGCTTTATCCATCCCTTGAGAAGCAAGCAATGAAAAGACAGCAAGAAAGGATAAAGAATAAGGAGGAAGGAGAACATTTCTATGATCATTTCGCTCTCTCCATAGGTGGCTTCCTAGTAGTCTACTGGATAATGATGATGGTGATGATGGGAGCCATCACTGTGCCCATTTTACAGTTGGAGAAACAAAGACTCACAGAGGCTTACCCATACCTCCTAATGGAGACCTAGATCCTGTCTCTTTGGGCCTCCTCTTGGAAAATGGCCATTTAACAAAGAGCAGTTCCCAGATTGCTTTGATTTGGTGTGATTCTTTAGAACCCTGGAAAAGATATTGATGGTCTCCTCTGAAGGAAAAGTAAGAAATTACCTCACTTTTAAGATAAACTAAGTCTTTAACCTTGACATGAAAAATGACACCCAGGACATACACCCAGCTAGGAATTTGTGAGGGTACAGTCCCCACCCTGACCACTTTCAGATGCAGAAAAATGCTATTAGGACAACAAGGATGCACCCTGTGCCAGTCTGTTCAGAATTTTCAATGCCAGAATCCAGTCACACTTCAGACTGATGAAGAGAATAATCCTCATCAGTTTGTCATTGGCCCTATGTGTGGGGTTGTTCCTCAGGACTCTGTGGTCACTTCAGATGGCCTATCAGGTTGTCAAGAGAAACAGAACCAATAGGATGTGTGTGTGTATTATTGTCTCTCTATAGATGATGGATGGATGGATGGATGGGTGGATGGATGGATGGATGGATGTATGGATGGATGGATGGATGAATGGATGGATGGGCGGGCAGGTAGGTGGGTAGGTAGGTAGGTAGGGGGAGAGAGAGAAACAGAGAGAGAGAGAGAGAGAGGGAGAGAGAGAGAGAGAGAGAGAGAGATTTAAGAGATTGGCTCACACAATTGTGGGGTCTGACAAGTCCAAATTCAGCAAGGCATGCCGGCTGGCTGGAGACCCATGGAAGAGCCAATGTTGCAGTTTGATTCTGAAGGCAGTCAGCTGGCAGAATTTCCTCTTCCTGGAGGACCTCCAGGACATCCAGGACTGGATGAGGTCCACACCCATTATGGAAGGTAATCTGCTTTACTCAAAGTCTACCGATGTGAATGTTAATCTCATCTAAAAATGCCTTCACAACCACATCTAGTCTCATGTTTGTCCAAAAATTGGGTACCGTGTCCTAGCCAAGTTGACACATAAAATTAACTGTCACAGCTGGGCAGGGATGTATCCAGAGGTGGAGGTGGGGATCTGTGTTTACAAACAGGCTTGTTGCTGAGCTGGACTTGATGTGACGAAAACAGCACAGTGGTACAGCCACAGTACTCTTGCTTCTGGCCTCTGGCAGAGTCAGGATCAATAACTGGTGTGGTTTCCTGGGGAGAGCTCTGATTCCTTCCAACTGCGTTTGAGCAAACTGTGTTTTTGCTGCAGGTATGAGAGGAGGTGGCCCTGCTGACAGCTGTGTTACTCCATGAAGCACACCTTGCCCCAAACACCGTTGTGTGTACCACACACCCCATCTTCCCAGTAACACTGCCAGCACACAGGTGAACACACATTGACTCCCAAAGAGACCCACAGGGGCCTTGGAGTGACCCGAGTTCTGTATTGGTCTGCACTTTAATGGTTGTGCATTCAACCAACCTGATCCCCCAGGGCCCTGGTCCTAGGAGTGTGACAGAAGAGCTGGGACAAGTCCAACAGGCAAGTCAGGCACTTTGAAACCGGGGGAAATGTTAGAGCACTGTGTAAAGTAGAAAAGTGGCCTCTTTGTTCTTCTCTAATGAGCTTCCATCGCAAAGACCCAAAGGGGTTTGGGGAACCATGGAGGAGACAGAGGTTTGGGAAAAGACTCGTTGCCCACAAGTCTGGGGAGAGGGAAAGAGCGGGGAGTGGTGAGGAAGGGGGAAGAGCTATAGAGGAGGAGGGGAGAGAAGGTGATGACCCACAGCAGCAGTAAATTCTGGTTCTGGTCTCAGGAAGAATAGGAGAGAGAATCAGCTGGAGATGTGACATTCAGAGCCCTGGTGATCAGGGCAGTGTGAAGGTGGCCGCTTAACTGGGGCCAACGTGGAGGTGCTAGACTGTTATTATCTGGATGTTCCTGGTGAAAGTTGTATATTTTTAGCCTCAATTATCTGAATAACTTGTTTAAGTAGCTCTAACCTGTGGTAAAATGTGATTGGAAAAGAGAAAAGTAAAAACCTGGAGTAGGAATTCTAGACAGCCGGACTGGCCTGAGGCAACACTGGAATTTGGCAGCTCCTCTCAGGCATCTGTCTTTCTCTGACCTTCTCCACCAGCCCCTGTGCTCAGAGCCACTGTCTGCAGCTGACCTTCCCACTGGGTGCCCCACGCCCCCTCATTGAGGACCTGCTGTGGGCAGGGGTTGCTCATGTATTATTCCTTACCATGATACTCTCCTTACCATTATACTGTGAGGTGATGATATCCAACAGTCATTGTGCTTTTACCATGTGTCTGGTGCTCTCCTGAGGGTTTAACATCTGTCATCTTATTTAGGAATGAAGAGTCCCACTCTACAGGCCTGGAGAAGGGACATGCAAGCTAGTGATTCAAACCTCTGTCTACCTCAGAGGCCCATGTTAGTTCCCTTCTTGCTGTTTCTGACAAAATACTGCGTTCTTTAAGCCCAGAGGACCTTAGTGCTCACCTGCTCTACTCCCTTCATTGTACATGAGAGAAAACTGAGGCCCAAGGAAGCTCCATAAATTATGTAAGGTTGCACCACTGTTAGTGGCAGGGCTAGGATTAGAACTCAGACGACCTCACTCCTAGGTTCACTACAAGTTCTCCTTGTGGAGAAGAGCTGATCCATTCACATTGTATTGTTAGTGACTGATAATAGCTTAATCCTGCCATCCTGAAGTAACTCAAGTTTTACTGAGAAAGGAAACTGTCAACCACTAGCCACGGAGGGCATAAGAGCGTGACTTAAAATTAGGAATTAAAGGAAAACATTCTTGGTTCTCCTTAGTTCATACCACATAGGCCATCAGCTCATGCTTACCTAATAGACTCAAATTACATAACAATTCACCCACCACACCACCTTAGAGTCTGGCTACATTCTTACAGTCCTTGACATGGAAGGGAACTTGGAGACCATCTTCTTATGGAATGGCAAACACACAGCACTCTACCATGCATCTCCCTCCCACACCTCTGCAAGTAGGCTGATTCTTCCCAGATCCTTTGCTCCACTTTTCTCTATTCCCATCACTGCTAAGAAGGAACTGGTTCCAAATCCTTTTCAACCAAGAGCTCTACCAATTGATTACAGCCAATTAAGGTATTGAACATCAAAGAGTGATCTGTGGACCAGCAGCAGTGACATCACCCTGGAGCTGGTTAGCAATACAGAGCATCAGCCTCACTCCAGAGCTACCAAATCAGAATCTGCATTTTCACAAGTTTCTAGGTGATCCACATGCACAATGAGCTTTGAGAAGCACTGGGTTCCTTCCCCTGCTAAAACACAGAGAATTTGCTAAGAGTAGTGGCACAAATACTCTTTAGAAGTAGAAGTGTAGGGGTTGAAAAGGCCATGAGACTGAAACCAGACCCTCTGGGTTAACCCTCCTCACTCACTATTGTGTGACTCAGAGTAAGTTACATAAACTAAACCATTAGACTGAACACTCTGTGGCTGAGTTGGTGCCTAATTCCCCTCTGTAACCCTGGTACCTAGAATGTGTCAGAGCTCAGTAAATGCGAAGAGAACTTCCAGTGGGCTTCAGTTTCCTCCCCAACAAGTGAAGGTGTACTAAAGAATGGCTACCAACCCCCCACACTCATGTGTCTAGAACACACTGTCTCATGTCCTGACTTGACTAACATGAGGCAAATTGGTTAGCAGAGAGCTAACAGGCAGGGTGAGTTTTTGCCCATGAAAACTTCTTGTGAGCACAGACTCTGGGCTGAGAAGCTGTGGGTTGAAGACACTGGCCTTTCTACTTGTCAGCCCCAGAAACCTTGATCAGGCCCAACCAGCTTCCTGTGACCCTCTGCCTCCTGCTCCAAGCTTTCATATCTTCCCTCAGCTTCTCCACCACACCCTGGACTCCCTGGCTTCTTCCTTCATCTCCCCAAGCCTGGATATGTCCAAAGTAGTCACCCCAATGTGTTACTTCTCTGCCACACATTCCTTCAGGCACAAGAACACCTTTTTGGGGGTTCACTGCAGGCAAATTGGAACGGGGGGTTATACAACACTGATGGAGTTCCCATAATGTCCACCGAGGCCTGTAATCTCCAACTTCCCCATTGCACTCCTCACCTCCCACCCCTTTCCAGACTAAAGAGGCCACATTCACAGAATAGCCTTCTTATGCTCAGATGATTTGTTGTAGCGCTCAGCTCACTGCCCCCCATCTGGAGCTCCAGTGAGCAGCCTTGGGTCTTTGAAAATCTGCTTTCAAGGGGAGCCAACAGAAGACAAAAAAAAAAAAAAAAAAAGGAAAGAGGCATAAAAGAGACAAAGGGTACCTTTGCTATTTGAGGGTCTGTACTTTACCCTGATCATCTGACATCTCTTGATATCTCCACAACACCTCCTACCCCCTTTGAGAGACCACCACTGGGTCTCCTCCATGGGTCTAGGACTTAGCAGCCTCACCATCCCACCAAGATAAATTCTCTGTAATGTTTTGGTAAAATAAGGCTGCTAGCTTCTTGGGATTCTCATGCAAACCAGTCACATTGACTTGGCAGAAGGATATTTTACCTTATTCATGAGTTAGGCGCTTAAACCAATATTTGAAAAATGTTGTAAGGTCATTGGAAAAAATGAGATATATAAGAATAGGCACTGCAAATACATGCTTGCAAAGTTATTCCCCAAGTAACCTATTAAATTCAAAACGTATAACAAATAAAGCAACAAAATCTATCTTTCACCCGAGTGCTGTGGAGGAAATTTATGTCCTTTATCTGGTTAAATGGATTTCCTGACAAGCTGTGTCTGAAATACCTACTTCCTATCATCACTACACACAATATCTATTAATTCTTATTATTGAAAAGTCACCAAAATATGTATAATTAGTCAGCTTTTGCTGTATAACAAACTCAAAATCTTAGTGGCTTATAACAAATGTTCTTTTCCCGGCTCATGGACCTTAGGCTCTCTGTGGCTCTGCAGGAATCAGTTGGACTTGACCCCAAGCCACAGTTTGAGCTTACGTCTGTTCCACGTGTCTCCTCATTGCAGTACCAGCACCTCCCCAATACACATTACTCTCATTGAGATGGCAGATGGCAGGAACAAAGCATCCAAGCCAAACTGTGCAGACATATAAAGCCTCTGCTTAGCATCACAGTTGCTCACCTTTTATTGGCTGAAGCAAGTCACATGGCCAAGTCCAGGTAGGTGAGGAAGTATATTCCACCTACTTTATTGAGAAGCAATGCAAGGTCACATAGCAAAAGAAGCCAGGGGGAAGAAATGAGAACAGAAATCCAATTTTGCACAATACATTAGCCCATTTTCCTGCCTTGGTAAACCTAATGAACCCGTGTAAGGCTGTCTGGGATGCTGAATGCTCTGATCAGCCTGGGTCTCTCCAGGACCAAGAATGTAAGCAGGCACAGAGATGGCTGTTTCTCCATAGAATGCTGAGGCTGTTATTTCAAATATAACATGCTCATTTCTTATGAACCTGATATGAAGGCAGAAAAAATAATAGTTAACTTAGGGAATAATTTGCATGATCTGGTTGGTCAAGATTTTCATAATTGAATACCAATTAACTTTATTATTTTAATTTAATGTTATAAATTTTAAAGAATACTTAGTACAAATTCAGTACATAGTTTTTTATAGAAAAGCTTCAAAGAAATACTATATGGTATAGTGATAACAGCAAGGATGACAAAATTTGTTGAATGCTTAGTATATTCCAGATATACTTAATCTTCAACCAATACTATGAGTTACAAACAAAGAAACTGGGGCTTAATTACCAATTAAGCAACTTACTCAGTGTCAGGCAGCCAGCCAGAAACATGAAACATTCTGGAACTGAACATCTCTTAGCCTTGTTGTTTTTGTCTATGACATGAATATAATAAACCCCATCCTGATATTATTACTGATAAAGATAATGTCTGTAACAGCCAGGCATATTGTACATTATTTATAAATAATTCCTACTTTAAAGGAGCACAGTTTCTTTTTTTCTTTTTTCTTTTTTTAATATAATTTATTGACAAATTGGTTTCCATATAACACCCAGTGCTCATCCCAAAAAGTGCCCTCCTCAATGCCCATCACCCACTTTCCCCTCTCCCCCACCCCCCATCAACCTTCAGTTTGTTCTCAGTATCCAAGAGTCTCTTATGGTTTGCCCCCTCCCTCCCTCTCTGTAATGTTTTTTCCCCTTCCCCTCCCCCATGGTCTTCTGTCAAGTTTCTCAAGATCCACCTATGAGTGCAAACATATGGTATCTGTCTTTCTCTGACTGACTTATTTCGCTTAGCATAATACCTTCCAGTTCCATCCACGTTGCTGCAAATGTCCAGATTTCATTCTTTCTCGTTGCCACATCTTCTTTATCCATTTGTCAATTGATGGACATTTAGGCTCTTTCCATAATTTGGCTCTTGTTGAAAGTGCTGCTATAAACATTGGGGTACAAATGCCCCGACGTGCCAGCAAACCTGTATCCCTTGGGTAAATTCCTAGCAGTGCTATTTCTGGGTCATAGGGTAGATCTATCTTTAATTTTTTGAGGAACCTCCACACTGTTTTCCAGAGTGGCTGCACCAGTTTGCATTCCCACCAACAGGGAGCACAGCTTCTTGATCTGTAACAGGAAGGCAATCCCTGAGGCCTTTCCTCACTGTAGGAAGTGGGCTTAACTACTCTGATAATCAACTCCAGATAACCAGCAGATAACCAAGTTACTAATTTCTTCCAAGCTTCTCTCTAAATTACTAAATGAGGACTTGAAAACATTGTTAAGGCAGGGTTGAAGATTTTCTAAGAGAGAAGGATTGTGCTTGCATCTCTTTCCTGTGGTAGGAGGGGGTGGTTCAAAAAAGAGGAAGGACTGGAGGAAGAACTGAAAATAGGTGGTTGAGCTTATATCAGTCTTTTCCTGGGAGCTAGCTAATAGAAGGCTGGGGAATGGAGGCCTGACAGCAGCAAAAAGCTCACGTACCAAAGAAATCAACCATCACCTTATGTTTGATATATAGACTAAAGATATTCCTGTTGCAAATGCATTTTACAATCCCTAAAGACATGCAAAATCCAAAGACCATAAAAGAATGTTATTAGCAAATTGAGAAATTGTAAGCATCAATATAATATGCCTCCTTGTGGAATGTGTTTAAAAAAGAATCAACTGCAGACCCCAGAGTCATTGAAAGGATAATAAAGAAATACTATGAACAAATCCACATACATAAGTTCAACAATAGTTGGAATGGGCCAATCCTTTGAAATACATGAAGAATCTAACTCACCCAAGATGAAATAGTTATCTGAGTAGTCCTGTAACTATAAAACCAGTTAATGTATAGTGAAAACTTTCTGCAAAAGAAATCTTCAGGCCAAGATAGATTCACTGGCAAATCCTACCAAACATATAATAAAGTAAAATATACGTAATCTCTTCCAGAATATAGAAGAGGAAGGAAAATATCCTAACTAGTTTTATGAGGTCATATTTACCTTGATATCAAAATCAGACAAAGAGTACAAAAGATTGAAACTATAGACAAATATCTCTCATGGATTTAGATGCAGAAATAATCAAAATATTAGTAAATTGGATCAGGAATATCAAAAGGAATCATACACCATGACCAAGTGGGATTTATACTAGATATAAAGGCTGGTTTATCATTCAGAAAAATAATTTAAATGTATCTACTATATCAGTAAATTAAAAGAAATCTATGATTATGTAAATTGAAATAGAAAAAGCATTTGACATACTCAAAACCCAGCTCATGACGAAAACTCTCAGCAGGTTAGGAATAGAAAGGAATCACTTCAACCTGATAAAGAGAATCAGCAAAGCTTTCAGGTAACATCATACTTAACAGGGAAAGACTGAATGCCTTACCCCTAAAATTGGGAACAAGTCAAGGCAACAATGTCTACTTTAACCACACTTATTCAACATACTACTGGAAGTTCTAGGCTCTTCAGTAAGATAAAAAATAAAAATAAAAAGCATACATATTAGAAAGGAAGACATAAAACGTTCCCTATTTGCAGATAACATGATTGTCTACATGGAACATCCCAAGTAATCTACCAAAAATTCCTATAAATAATAAGTGAGTGCATTAGTCTACTAGTGCTGCCATAACAAAATACTACAGTCTGGGTGGCTTAAACAACAGAAATTTATTTTCCCAAAGTCCTGGAGGCTAGAAGTCCAAGATCTTAATGCTGAGAAATTTGATTTCTGGTAAGGCCTCTCTTCCTTGGGTTGCAGACTGTCTGCCTCACTATGTCCTCACATGGCCTTTCCTCTGTGTATATGTTCCTGTGTGCCTTTCTCTTCCCCTTCTTATAAGGATACAATTCTTACTGCATTAGGGCTCTACTCTTATGACCTCATTTAACCTTAATTACTAAGAGGCCCTATTTCCAAATACAGTCACACTGGGGCTTAGGGCTTCAGCATAGGAATTTTGAAGGGATAGAATTCAGTCCATAACAATGAGTTTAGTCACATTCTAGAATACAAGATCAAAACACAAAAATCTGTCATATTTCTAAATACTAGTATTGAAGAATTGAAAACAAAAAAGGTACCACATACAAGAATTTCCCTCAAAAGGAAATATCTTGGTATAATTCTAACTACATATACATAGAATCTATCTTCTGAAACTGAAATGCTGATGAAAGAAATCAAAGAACACCTAAATATATGTAAAGTCATACCATGCTCATGGATTGGAAGATTCAACATAGGTAAAAAAAAGTCAATTTTCCCCCAAATTGACCTATGGGATGATTGGATGCAATTTCAATCAAAATCCTACCAGAATATTTGATAAGCTGATTCTAAGGTCAATATGAAAGGAAAAGAAACTAGAATAGTGGAAGAATATTGACCTCAGAAGTATTCCATTATTCAACTTTAAGATTTAGTTTAAAATAATCAAGGCTGTGTGGTATTGGCAGAAGGACAGTACCAGGACCTGGTGAGGATTCAGCAGTATGGAACTCTTGTGTACATTGCTAAGGGAAATGTAAATTGGTGCAGCCACTCCAGAACAGTTTGGCAGTTTCTTACAAAAATAAATATTCACATGTCATCTTACCCAGCAAACCCATTTCTAGGTATTTGCCCTGGAGAAATGACAATGTACATTCATTCAAAACCCTGTCCAGAACTGTTTAAAGCTTTTCTATAAGTAACTACCAAAAACTGGAAATAATTTCTGTCCTTCAGTGGGTAGGTGGATAAACAAAATGGGGCATCTCTACATTAAAAAGCAAGAAACTATTGATACACGTAACAATGGGATGAATTTCAAAAGCATGTTGAGTGAAAGGAGCCAGTCTGGAAAGGTTACATACTATATGATTCCATTTATATGAGATTCTCAAAAAGATAGTAGTAGAGTGATAGCAAAAAAGTGTTTGTCAGGGGTCAGGAGTGGGGAAGAGGGTGTGACTAGAGCAAGGCAGTATAAGAGAGCTTTTTGGATGATGGAACTGTTCTGTATTTTGATTGTGGTGGAGGTTACACTAATCCATCAGTGTGTTTAAACTCATGGAACTACCCATACCAAAAAAAAAAAGCTAATTTTTATGTATATTAATTTTAAAAATTAATTTAAAAATTAATCAGAAAAAAATACACATTATGGTAGTAACTCTTATTGTCCCCCTAGCTCCACTTCTTTTTTGCCTGTGTAACCTTCAGCAGATGTCTTAACTTCTCAGAACTTCAGTTTCCTCTGCTCTAAGATGGGAATGTATAATGGCACCTCCCGTATGGGGTTGTTGTGAGAATTAAATGTGATAATAGACATAAAGGTATAGCATAGGCCTAGCACATAATAAGTTCTCAGAAATGGGGTGCTATTCGATTATTCATATACCACATGTTGAGGACCTACAACATGCCAGGCACATTTCTAGGCACTGGGGAGATAGCAGCGAGTGACACAAAAAAGATTCTTGCTTTCTCGAATCTTACCTTCTAGTGAAGGAGACAGAGAATAAATAAATTATTTTTTAAGTAATGATAGATCTGATGAAATTAAGATAGAGTGACTTATTGTTAGTAATGCTAATAGCTCAGACATGTGTGAGGATATTTGGCTCCAGTTTCTTCCCTCAGTTCTGTGGGGTCTGTGCAGAAAGTGGGGCAGGGTGAAGGCACAAAAAGCTGGGCAGGGTGAGCTGAACAGTGAGGGCATTAAAAGATATACATAGAATAGCTCATGCAGTGCATAACTTTGTGGGCCATGGAAGTCACCCTGCTCTCTGTGTGAAGTGTTCTCCACTGCTGAGCATGGCTGAGCTTTCACTGTCAGAGCAGTTACAGGGCAGAAAGATGAGCCTGGAGTTCTAAGGATATGGGTAGGAGACAGAAGTCTCTAGCACACCAACAAGGTTTCAGATCTTCTGGCCTTCTCTTGGGAGAGCACAGATAGCTGGGGCCACTAGCAAATAGAGTTAAATTTTCCAACCTAATGGATGGCAGGTTGTTTCTATTGAGAAAGAATTTCCCTGTCCATGGATCAAAAGCTAAACAGCGGTTCTTAACTCTGCTGTTCATCAGAATCCCTGCTAGATTAAAAATAAACAAACAAAAACACCCAAGCCCTCACACTCCCAGAAAGTCTGTTTCAATGCAACTCAGGGATGGGGACCAGGCACTCTTGTTCCTAGGTGATTTAGGTGTGCCCTCAGTGTTCAAAACCACTGGCTCTAGATAGAACTTCCATCCTCAAACCAAATCACAGACCACTTCTTGCCTCCAGGCAGGAATGGTCTAGATGCTGTGCCTTTGTAAGACCAGCTTATCACTTCTGTCCCTGGAGTTTAGAGAAGGGTGGCCACGATGGAGAAAGGACTAGAACTAGAATAGGAACTAGAATGGGAACTAGAACATTCCCACAGAAGAAGCAGGCTCCTTCCCAGTGGTGCAGAGTTCACTGGTCATGCTTATCCTTCTAGCCTAGAACACTTGCTCTTCTACTCTTCATGGCTTCTCTAGTTCTAATAACCTGCAGACTTTATACTTCCAAACCTCCTCTCTGGTGACAACAGCCCATGAGAGCCTCTGCTTTTTAAAAAATCTGTCCATGAGTAGTAACAGGGTTTTGCAATTTATAAAGTACCATTGCATATATTATGTCGTTTAATATTTTCAGCATCCTATGAGACAAATATTATTATAGCTATGTTACAAAAGGAGAAGCCACAAATTTAGGATATTGAATGATGTGCAAAGACCCCTTAACCTGTAACCAACAGGTCTAGAGACCAAGTCTCCTTCCTCCAAAGTGCTCTCAATTCCTACCCTACCTGGCAGATTGCCTTCTGCAGTGTCCTGGTACCTGACCATTTCATTTCTACAGCTGTCAGTGTGGTTAGTTTAATCTTCCCAAGTACTCGATCCTAAAAATTACATTTTTTTTCCTTCTCTGTTGTGTTAAAATGGTTCATTCATGATAGTACCAATTTTAATGAATTTTTTTATTTTTTTTTTGAAATTTATTTATTTTTGAGAGAGAGCAAGCAGGGGAATGGCAGAGAGAGAGGGAGAGAGAGAGGATCCCAAGCAGACTCTGCATGCTGTCAGCACAGAGCCTGGGGTGGGACTCGAACATACGAATGGCAAAATCATGACCTGAACCGAAATCAAGAGTTGGATGCTTAACTGACTGAGCCATCCAGGTGTCCCAATCTGAATGAATTTGTTAAACATATATATTGTTCACCTTGCACCTAATTGAAAATGATACTATTTACAAAAACAAAATTGAAATTCATTTTCTGAAAAAAAATTGGTTGCATAGAATAAGCACATATTTCTAGCTTTAGTTCTAAGTTCTAATTTAGAGAGCCAAACATGGACGTGGGCTAGGCTGAGTTGCTCTTTCCCTGTTGGTTTGCTGTGATCACAGGAGTTTCAGGAATCATGAGGGTTTAGGTGCTGTTTTATCTGTAACATCACCCTTCATGGGGTCACATTTTTCCCCACACGGGTTAGTGCATGGGCATTTGTTTAATATAGGTACTGAAAGGTCTCAAGGTAGCAACATGGCACTTTTTTCTGGAAGGTCATCAGCCCCATCAACATCACATTCTCTTGTGGGAAAATCACACATGATTAATTGAAGGTACAGAGTCATCTGGAAGATATATTCAGATGATGCGTACATTGAATAAAAAGCATTGCCTTTTGTCTCATCCTCAGAGGAATTTTTAGGACCCATCTCTTTAAAGTGCATTGAAAGAAATGATCAGGACTCAGTTAATTTCATTCAAATCCCAAAGACACCAACACAATAGATTTGGCAAGGGACATTTGCGATTCTCCTCTCACATAGCTCAGATTTCTTCATCATTCACAGCAGTCATGTTCAGCAGCTCTACTGCTTACAGGGAACTGGTGGGCTGCCAGCTGCAGCATTGTGTGGATCTGGAGATCTTTCCAATTAGACAAGAGTGGGAGGCTGCCTCCAAGAGAGATGGGAAGATGACTACTCCGTTTACACTGTGAAAGGGAAGAGAATTTGGCCCTCTGGAGGAGAGATTTCACAATGTATTGGACATGGCTGCATCTTCACTCAGGTTCCTGCAAAGGATCCATGCAGTGGACCAAAATATAGGCCTTCTTTTCTCCAAGGGCTGAGCTGAAGCTGAGCATGGCAAGACCACACTGGACCCCTACAGTTCCCAAAGCCCCCCTGCAGCTACCTCACACCTCTGTGCCTTTGCAGTCTCTCCCCTACACCCAGATGGGAATAGCCATGGATTAGGCACTGCAGAAGAAAAGATGTATGAACTGGGAGATGAAGGCATAGCAAAATAAATTACCCAAATGTAGAACAGAGAGGGGAAAACTTTAAAAAGTGAACCAAACATCAGTGACTTGTAGGACAAATCAGGCAGTCTAACTTACATGCAGTTGGAACTCCCAGAAAAGGGGGAAAGGGGAGATGAAAAAATATATATGAAGAAATACTTATTTTCCAAATTTTATAAAAGCTTTATAAACCCAGAGATCCATAAAGATTAGAAACCCTAAGGAAGATACAAAGTGAGCCACACCAAATCACACCATAATTAAATTCCTGAACCCCAGTCATAAAAAAGATTGTCTTAAGAGCCGGACAAAAATGATGCTTCATGTACAAAGAAACCAAGAATGACTGTAGATTTCTTGTAAGAAATTATAAAAAAAAAAACCCATAAGAGAATGGAACAAAATGTTTAACATAGCAAAATAAAAAAGGGCCATCCTAGAATTGAATACCAAGTAAATATCATTAAAATGAAGAAAAATTGGAGACTCTCCAGACAAATAAAAAAAAGCTAAGATAATTCTTCATAAGCAGACTTGTATTATGAGAGGTGGTAAAGGTGAAGGAACATGATCCCAGATGGGAACTCAGATCTCCACAAAGAAATGAGAAGCAACAGAGATTTTAAATATCTGGGTAACTATAAAATATTTTTTTCTTGGGATGCCTGGGTGGATCAGTCGTTTAAGGATCCGACTTTGGCTCAGGTCATGATCTCACAGTTCTTGGGTTTAAGCCCTGCACCAGGATCTGTGCTGGCAGCTCAGAGCCTGGAGGCTGCTTCAGATTCTGTGTCTCCCTCTCTCTCTGCCCCTCCCTGGCTCACGCCCTGTCTCTCTTGCTCTCTCAAAAATAAACACTCAAAAATTTCTTTTAAATACTTTTTATTATTTTAAGAAAATAAACTCCTTAGAAGATAGTTAACTGTTTAAAGCAGACATAATGACAATATACAGCAGAGTTTGTAATATAACTAGAAATAAAATACATAACAGTAGCACAAAAGATGGAAGGAAGAATTCAAAGTATATTTGATTGTTCTTATGTGTGAGGAAATATATCATCTGAAGATAGATTTTGATCATTAGAGATGAATATGATAAACTCTAGAACAAACATACACATTAAAACAAAATAAGGATAATAAGCCAATGGTGGAGGTAACAAAAAGGGAAAAATAAAATGTATTCAATAAAAAATGAGGAGGGAATGATAAAAAAAGGAACAAAGGAGAAATAGAAAATACAAAATATAGAAAACAAATACAAGTTGGTAAACTTAAGCCCAAATATATCAGTAATTACCTTAAATGTAAATGGTTTAAACATATGCTATCCAATACACTAACCATTGGCCACATGGAGCTCTTTAAATTAATTAAAAATTTACTAAGATAAACTATTCAGCTCCTCAGTCACACTAGCAATATTTCAAGTGCTCAGTAGCCACCTAATTAGTGGCTAGCATATTAAATAGATAATCTATAACATTTCCATCATCAGAGAAAGGTCTATTGGAAAACTCCAATATATATATAAATATTCCAATTGAAAGCAAAATTATGAAACTGAATAAAGAAAGCAAGATGTATCACCCAAAATAAAACACATGTGCACACAAGCATAAAGATGGGGAGGGTCAAAAGTTAAAGGATGGAAAAAGATATACCATGCAAACACTAATTATAAGAAATTTGGAGTGGTTCTATTAATGTTACACAAAGCAGACTTCTGAAAAAAGCACACAACCAAGGATGGAAGAGAACATTTCAAAATGACAAATGATTCCTTCTATTTAACAACCTTTAATACTAAAGAAGATTTAACAATACTAAACATGTTTGTATCCAGTAAGAGATTCAAAATTGCACTGCATATACCTTCCTGCATGAAACAATATGAAAAGTTGGATAAAATATGTGAAACAATGGTCTTCAAGGAATTAGCAGGCAACAAAGGATGGTGGTTCCCTTAGAGACAGGAAACAAAGAGGGTGAACCCTGTAATTGTTTCATCTACAGGCACTGATGCAGGGCTGGGGAGCACAAGTGGAACTTGGTGGCTTGCTGAATGGAAGACACAGAGCTGATGATTGAGGGAGATGAAAGCAGCTAGAGATTATAGGACAGAATGCCAGAGAAGAGAGAGTTGTATGAAGAGAGAATTCCAGAGATCACAGAGCTACACATATGTCAAAACTTTAAAAACTGTAACTTAAATATGCACAATTGCTGCATGTTAATTATAGCTCAATAAAGCCCCTTTAAAAAAGATAAGGACATATCTGAGCAATTTTATGCCAATATATTCAAACAACATAGATAAAATGGAAAAATTCCTTGAAAAACACAAATACCAAAACTGTCTCAAGAAGAAATAGACAACTGAAGAATTGTATATGTATTTAAGTAATTGCAATTGCATAATTGCAGTATGCTCACAAAGAAAATTATAGGCACAGATGACTTCATTGGCAAACTTTCTGAAACATTTAAGGAAGAAATATACCAATTCTATTCAATTTTTTCCCCCAGAAATTAGAAGAGGAAACACTTTCCAACTTATTTCATGGGGCCAAAGACATTACAAGAAAAGAAAATTGCAGACCAACATCATTCATGAACATGGATTCAAAAATCCTTAAAGAATCTTAGAAAATCAATTCCAGCAATATATAAAAATAGGAACACATCATGAAAGCAAGTTTCATTTAACATTGGAAAATCTATTAATGTAACTCACTATATCAACAAATCAAAAATTAATGAAAAACAGATTTAGGAAAATCATTTGACAAAATTGAAAATCCACTTATGAAAAATCTCTCAGCGAGCTAGAAATAGAAGAGAATTTCCTAAACTTGGTAAAATGCATCTATGAAAAACTTACAACTAATATCTTTAGAGTAGTGACAGGAAAAGAGTATGTTTCATTCCTAAATTCAGGAATAGGATAATGTATCCTAGTTCACTGCTTTTATTCAACATCATACTGGAGGTCATAGTCAATGTAATAAGGCAAAGAAAAAAAAGATACAAAAGACATAGATATTGGAAAAGAAGAAATATAATTCTCATTATTTGGAGACAATATATTTGTATACAAAGAAAATCATTAGAATCTGCAAAAAAAATAGTTATTAGAACTGAATAACTGATTCACAGGTCAATAAAAAAGTGAATTCTATTTCCATATACTAACAACAAACAATTGGAAACTGAAATTTTAAAACAATACCATTTACAGTATCACCAAAAAACAGACACAGTTAGGGATAAATTTAAGGAAAATATGTCAAAGAAATATACAGTGTACAGTATAAAACATTGCTGACAGAAATTAAACAACACCTAAATAAATGGACAGTTGTACCATATCCATGAGAAAAAAGTCTCAATATTAAAAAAAAAAAATTTAGTGTTCATTTATTTTTGAGAGACAGTAAGAGACAGTGTGTGAGCAGGGGAGTTGCAGAGAGAGAGGGAGACACAGAATCTGAGCTGTCAGCACAGAACCGGATGTGGGGCTCGAACCCGTGAACCGTCAGATCATGACCTGAGCTGAAGTCTAATGCTTAACTGACTGAGCCACCCAGGCACCCCAAAAGACTCAATATTTTTATTTATTCATTTTATTTGAAAGAGAGAGGGAAAAAAATTCCAAGCAGGGTCCATGCGCAGCGTGAAGCCCGTTGTGGGGCTCGATCCCATGACCCTATCATCATGACCTGAGCCAAAATCAAGAGTCAGAGGCTCAATTGACTGAGCCACCCAGGAGCCTAAAAAAGACTCAATATTATTACGATGGCAATTCTCAAATTGATGGATAGACTTAATGCAATCCAAATCAAATTCTCAACAGACTACTTCTGTAAAAATTAGAGAATTCTGAAATTTATATAGAAATTTAAAGAATCTAGATTATCCCAAGAATTTTGAAAAAGAATGCCAAAGTTAAAATATTAACTGATTTATTACCTGATATTACCTGATTTAAATATTACAAGTTTACAAGTTTACCTGATTTAAAGACTTACCATAAAATTTACAGTGATCAAGACAATGTGGGTATTGGTGCAAGAATAACTATATAGGCCAATAGAATCAAAACATGAGTAGATAAAGACCCATATAGCAATGGATTTTTAACAAAGAGGTCAGAGTAATTTAATAGGACAAAGAATTTTTCTAAAATATGGTACTAGAACAACTGGATATTCATATTGGGGGGGAGGGGGCGGGAAGGAAGATCATTACCTTCCTTCTAGCATAAACAAGTAAAATAAAACTCAAGGTGTATCACAGACCTAAATATAAAAACTAAAATCATAGAGTTTTTAGAAGAAAATATTGCAGCATATTTTAGTCATTTGAGAGAAGACAGTGATTTCTTAGAACATAGAAATAAATAACCAAATAGGGAAAAATTATACATTACACTTAATCAAAATCTAAAATTTTTCACCAAGTCACCATGAAGAAAATAAATAGGCAAACCACAGATTATGATACAATCTTAGCTGAACCTTTATCTGACAAAGGGCTTATATCCAAAATAAATAAAAAAATTCTGCAATTCAGAAATAAAATAAAAACTCCATTTTAAATGGTGGAAGGAAAAGATATGAACACACATTTTATCAAAAAAGATACACAAATGGCAGGTAAGTTTATGAAAAGATGTTCAACATATCAGTAATCAGAGAAATGTGAATTAATATCACAATGATATAGCAGTATACATACACTAGAAAGGCTAAAATAAAAAAGATTAATACCAAATGTTGACAAGGATGTGGAGTGTGGCAGACAGACTCTAACATGGCTCCCAATGACCCCTGCTTCTTGATATTCATGCCCTTATGTAATCCCTTCCTTGAATGTGGGGGAGACTTATGTGGGTGAGCCAACAGAACATGGCAAAAGTGATGGAATGTCACTTCTGTGTTTACATAAGATTACAGCTTCTATCTTGCTAGCCAACCGTCTCTAATGGCTATCTCCCTTGCTATATTTGATGAAGTAAGCTGCCATGTGAAGAAGCCCATGGGGCAAAGAACTGAGTGTGGCCACTGGCCAACATCCAACAAGTTGCTGCAGCCTAACAGCCCACATGGAAATGAATCCTGCCAACAACCACATGAACTTGGAAATGGATCCTTACCCAGTTGAGCCTCGTATGAGCCACAGCCCTGAAAAGACCTTGATTGCAGCCTCTTGAGAGACCATGAAACAAAGGACCCAGCTAAACACTGCCCAAATTCCTGACCTGCATCAACTGTGTGATAATAAATATGTGTTGTTTTAACCCTCTACATTTGTAGTAGTTTTGTATGCATCAGTAGATAAGTAATAGATGGAACAACTGGAACTGTCCTACATTTATGGTGGCATAACCATCTTGTAAAACCGTTTGGCAATTTCTTATAAAGATAAACATGCACTGAACTTACCCTAAGACCCAGCAATTGCACTCTAGGTATTTACCCATGAAAAATAAAAGTATATGTCCAAACAAAGATTCATACATGAATATTCATAGCAGCTTTACACATAATAGCCCACAAGTAGAAACAACCTGAATGCCAATCCATAGATGAATGAATAAAGTATGGAATATCCATACAATGGAATAATACTCAGCAGTAAAGGAGAATGAACTGATTAATACATGTAAAAATGTTGATGAATCTCAACATATCATGTTCAGAGAAAGAGACTAGGCATAAAAGAATATGTATGATGCCATTTATATTAATTCTAGAAAGCACAAAATCTAATTTATGACAATAGAAACAGATCAGTGCTTATCTACACCTAGAGGTGTGCAGTTAGGATAGCAAAAGCTTGCAAGACTGACTTTTAGGACTGTTGCCATATTCTAGATCTTGGTACAACAGTAGTTACAATGAGTTGTCATAATTCATTGAGCTGTTCACTTAAAATTGGCACATGATTTGTATATAAACTATTCCTTGATAAAGTTGGTTTTTAAAGAATATAACTCAAAATGGATTAAAGACTGAAACATCAGACCTGAAACTATAAAACTCCTAGAAGAAAGCAGAGGGTCAAAGCTCCGTGACATTGGTCTTGGCAATGATTTCTTGGATATGACACCAAAAGCACAGGCAAAAAAAGCAAAAATAGGCAGGTGGGACTGCATCAAACTAAGAAGTTTCTACACAGCAAAATGAATAATTAACAATGAAAAAGCAATGTCCAGAATGGGAGAAAATATATACGTGAACCATGTATCTGATAAAGGGTTGATACCCAGAATAAAAAACTCCTACAATGTAATAGCAAAACAACCAAATAAACCAGTTTTCAAAATAGGACAAAATAGGACAAAGGGGCATCTGGGTGGCAAAGTCGGTTAAGCATCTATCTCTTGATTTTGGCTCAGGTCATGATCTTGAAATTTGTGAGGTTGATCCCTGTGTCAGGCTCTACGTTGACAGTGTGGAGCCTGCTTGGGATTCTCTCTCTCCCTCTCTCTCTGCCCCTCCCTCACTTGCATGCACTATAAACAAACAAACAAACTTAAAAAAAAAATAAAATGCAGAAAGGGTTTAAATAGACATTTCTCCAAAGACAACATACAAATGGCCAACAGGTACATAAAAAGTTGCTCAACAACGGGGCGCCTGGGTGGCGCAGTCGGTTAAGCGTCCGACTTCAGCCAGGTCACCATCTCGCGGTCCGTGAGTTCGAGCCCCGCGTCAGGCTCTGGGCTGATGGCTCGGAGCCTGGAGCCTGTTTCCGATTCTGTGTCTCCCTCTCTCTCTGCCCCTCCCCCGTTCATGCTCTGTCTCTCTCTGTCCCAAAAATAAATAAAAAACGTTGAAAAAAAAAATTTATAAAAAAAAGTTGCTCAACACCAATAATCTTCAAACACCTGTTAGGATGGATATTATTAAAAAAAAGAAAAGAAAAAGAAAAAAACAAAAAACAAACAAATGGTAAGTATTCATGAGTCTGTGGAGAAATTGGAATTCTTGTATGCTGTTGGTGAGGATGTAGATGGTACAGCCACTATGGAAAACAGTATGGAGTTTCCCCCAAAATTTAAAAATAGTAATACCATATGATCCAACAATCCCACATCTGGGTGTTTTTCCAAGAGAATTGAAATCAGGAATCTTGAAGAGATATTTGCACTCCCTTGTTCATTGCAGCCTTATTCACAATATCCAAGATGTGGAAACAACCTAAATGTCCATGGACAGGTGATATATATATATGTATATATATGTATATATATACATATATATATATATATACATATATATATATATATATACATATATATATATATATATACATATATATATGTGTATACACACACACACACACACACACACATTAGAGTATTCAACCTTTAGGGGGAAAAAAAGGAAATTTGATCTTCTGCTACAAAATGCATAAACGGTGAGGTTATTGTGCTAAGTGAAATAAGCTAGTCACAGAAGGACAAAAATACTGCATGATTCCAGTTATATGAGGTATCTAAAGTAGTCAAACTCATAGAAGCAGAGAATAAAATGGTGGTTGCCAGGGGCTTAGGTAGGAAGGGGAAATGGGGAGTTGATAATCAACAGTTTTAAAGTTTCAGTTATGCAAGATGAATAAATTCTAGAAGTCTACTGTATAACATTGTTCCTATATTTAACAATACTGTTTTGTACCCTCAAGAAAAATTTTAAGAGAGTGGACTTTATGTTAATTGTTCTTACCACAATTTTTTAAAAAAATAGATCTTCTGGGTGCCTAGGCAGCTCAATCAGTTAAGCATCCAACTTTGGCTCAGGTCATGATCTGTGCCCGCATCAGGCTTGTGCTAACAATGTAGAGTCTGCTAGGGATTCTCTCTCTCTCTCTCTCTCTCTCTCTCTCTTCCTCTCCCCCACTTGCACTCTCCATCTCTCTCGCTCTCTCAACATAAATAAACTTAATTTAAAAGAGAGAGAGAGAAAAATACATCTTCAAACAGACAATTTGCCCAAGCTGTATTTACTTACTCCTGAACCTAGACTCAGTAGGTGCACCTTGGCTGCACAACCCTGGGACCCTAGATTTCCCTTTCCACAGCACTTTTCATACACTTGTGTCATGGATTGTTCAACTGTGGGTCTTCCTGTCTATAATATAAGCTCTCTAAGCACAGATCTCCTTGGTACTTACACAGTGCCTAGCCCAGAACAGATATTTGTGGAATAAGTATAACAATTTTTATAAAATTTTGTGGAATTAATTGAAACTGTCTTAAGTTCTTCTGTCATCGTGTAGGGTCAGACAGTCTGTACCAAGCCATTGTGTGGTCTTCATAAAATTCTCCATTAAAGACTACATTCCACTCTGAGTTGTCCACAGGCAGGTTTCTGTGCCAGATTCACTTTGATGGACAGCTGTGATAAAAGTGTGATGCCAGAAGTGGGTTAAACTAAATTAAGAAAACCATATCCCCAGCTCACTTCTGTTGGGGCAGGCTACTCATCACACTTGACAACTCTCAGCCCTGATTAAGAACAGCTGGACTGAGCTTCTTTGCACATTTTCCAGTTTTAGGGAATTGAGGAAGTTTCTTACCAGTTGTTGCAGGAAGGATTGGTAATCTCTTCTTGTGTGATCACCATCACCCCAACCCTCCCCCCCCCCCACCCCCCCCCCCCCAGAGCTCTTTGTTCTTACTTCTGTTCGAACATTCAGACTATTTGATTGTCATTATTGCTTGTGTATCTGACTCTCTAGTCAAGCCTGATCTCTGTAAAGGGAGAGTCAAATTCATCATTTTAGTACCCATTTTTTCATTCATTTCAACATTTCTGAGTATCTGCTGATTGTCTTGGATTGAGCTAGAGACATGCCTAGTATGGTTTATTGATCACATAGTGGACCTTCAATAAACATGTGCTGCTATTAGTCTCTGTGTCTCTGTTGGTAGTATTCCCCAGTCCATTGGAAATCAAGGTTGGTACCTTTCAGAACAACAGTCTCTCCTGGTCTGCCCAAGGTGGCCTTACAACTAAATATAATGCAGTGATTTTTAAAGAATGAAAAAGAAGACCCTGTAGCAGAAACAACAAACTCCTTTCTGAAAATCTTCCTCTCCTTCTTCCTTAATAATGGAACCTGGATTTTTACTAGGGCACATTGCCACCTCTCTGAAAGACTGTTTTTCCCCAGACTCTTGAAGCTACATGTAGCCATGTGATTATATTGGCAAATGAAATGTAAACAAAAATTTTATGTCCATTTCTTTATTTTTTCCCTATTTATGTTGATTTTCTTTTTTTAAAGTTTTTATTTTGAATTCCAGTTAGTTAACATACAGTGTTATATTAGTTTCAGGTGTACAATATAGTAATTCAACACTTCAATACATCACCCTGTGCTCATCACAAGTGCACTACTTAATCCCTATCACCTATTTAAAATTTTTTTAATGTTTATTTATTTATTTATTTATTTATTTAAGGTGTGCACATGTGCACAGGGGTGAGGCAGAGAGAGAGGGAGAGAGAGAATCCCAAGCAGGCTCCGCCCTGTCAGCACAGAGCCTGACACAGTGCTCAATCCCACAAACTGTGAGATCATGACCTGAGTCGAAATCAGAGTCAGATGCTCAACCAACTGAGCCACCCAGATGCCCCCCATCACCTATTAAACTGATCCTTTCACCCACCTCCCCTCTGATAACCATTTATTTGTTCTCTGATAACCCTTGATTTCTCTCTCTCTCTTATTTTTTTTCTTTGCTTGTTTTGTTTCTTAAATTCCACATGGAATTCCATACCATCATATGGTATTTGTCTTTCTCTGTCTGACTTATTTCACTTAGCATAATACTCTCTAGCTTCATCCATTTTGTTGCAAATGACAAGATTTCACTCTTTTTTCTAGCTGAATAATATTCGTGTGTGTGTGTGTGTGTGTGTGTGTGTGTGTGTGTGTATCACATCTTCTTCATCCATTCATCAATTGATGGACACTTGGGCAGAAAATTTATTTGAAGAAATTATAGCTGAAAACTTCCCTAATTTGGCGAAGAAAACAGATATCCAGATCCAGGAGGCACAGAGAACTCCCATCAAAATCAACAAAAACAGACTTACACCAAGACATATGGTAATTAAATTTGTAAAGTATAGTGATAAAAAAAATTTCAAGATCTCTTTAAAGGGAATGAGCATTCCCTTCTTCACTCTTACCCAGCTACTACCTGGAATAAAGATATGATCATTGGAATTCTAGCAGCCTTTCTGGACCATGAGAAAGTCAAACTTTGGAAATAGTAGACTGGTGATCTGGAGGGAGCCTGGTTTCTGAGGACTTAGTGTAACTTTCTTGACAGCCCTGGACATGCCATGTCCATACTTTTTTCTATTAGATGAAAATAAACTTCTGTAATTGTTATAGCCATTGTTATTTTGGGTTTCTAAAAGGCCAACACTCAGCCAGTAATAATGCTTGAATTCCACCTTTAGACCTTTCCTCTTTGACCTAAGAATTGTAAGTTTTTAAGTTAATGCAATTACAGAGACTTCCACTCAAGTCTGGAAGGTGCTCTGCAACCTGAAGTGTGTGCAAATGAGGAAAAAAATTCTGTAGATGGCAGAGGAGAAAAGAGAGACATACATTATGACAGGTTGACATCTAACTATTGCTGTAAATGTCATCCTGCTATACTTAGGACACCATCCTTCACCAGAACCACAAAGCTCTGCATGATCAGCACTCTGCCTTTTTCCAACATCCTCCCCTTGTTCACATAGCTCCAGCCACACTGACTCCCTTGCATATGTACTCTCGCGCAATCTCTCTCTCTCTCTCTCTCTCTCTCTCTCTCTCTCTTTCTCTCTCTCATGCACAATGCTTTAAACCCATTTCCACCTCAGGGATTTTGCACTGGATATCCCATAGCCTGGAATGCTCTTCCCTCAGATCTTCACGTGACTGGCTCCCCCTTGTAGTTCAGGCTTCAGGTTTACATGTCACCCTCCCACCAAGGGCTTTCTTGATGTGTAAAATAGCCCTGCATGATATTTTCTCATTTATGTATTTATTTATTGTCTATCTGCCACTCACACCAACTGAAGGGACATTTGACAAGTCACTTTATTTACTCTATTTGCCACTGTATCCCAGAACTTGAAACAGTGCACATGACTATTTGTTGGCCACTTGTTGATTGATTGAGCAAGACTGAACATGAAAAGCCTTCTCCCTGGAGCAGCTGTTGCTCTGCTTTCGCTCATCCCTACTTGGCTTGCTGTTTTAACACATCCTTTTCTACATCTCAAAAAAAGTATTATGTGCCAAAATGGAGCTATTTCTTTTAGGCCTAATTTGTATAAACCATTTTGTAACACCTAGTGGTACTTAGATACTAGCCTATATAGTTCTTTGGACTGTCTTAAATTATTTAAATGTCAGTAATAATCCATTTATAATATTTTTTTCTGAGACCAGTTTTTAAGGAGTGTGGGATAGATAGAATGTGAGAACCTTGGTTATCTAAGGGGAAGTAGCACCACCAAGGGGACAAAATACACAGAGGAGTCTGAGGTACATAAAGTTTCATTTAGAACCTATAGCTTCACATAGTCTATTAGTTGAGTTAAGGTTCAGCAGTATGTAACAGACCCCAAATACCAGTGGCCTAAAGAATTCTGAATTGTTATGATGGTTGTACTCTGCGGAGGCATTAGGGACCCAGCCTCCTCCTACCTTGTTTTTCTGCCATTCCTAGAGCATTGCCCTCCCTGCAAGAGTCAGAGAGGACTCACCACCAACTCAGACCTTGGAAGGAAGAAGAGGGTGGGGCAGGCGACACTCCCTGCAGAATGCACACACTACCTCTGCTCACATCCCATTGGCTAGAACCTGGTCACATGGCCGTCCCCAGCTGCAAAGGAGGCTGGGAAGTGAATCTCTTTTTTGAGCAGCTGTATATCCAGACACAAATCAGGGGTTCTACTAAAATAGAAGGATAAAAGGAAGACTGAGGGATTACTGGCAGCTCAGCCCCACACAGTATGTCTTGGTTGGAAGGAGTTTTATGAACAGCCCACATAAGCAGGCTTATAAAAATGGTACATAAAATAAACCCATTCACATATTTCTACCAGTCCATGCTTTCCTGGGAAATCCAAGTGTGGCAAAATAAAGAAAAGCTAACTGCTTTTCCACTCCCCCAGCTTCTTACTGTTCACACATTGGTCAAATAAGGGAGCAGCACATTGTCAGGCTTTCTCCAGGTATTTCTGCATACAGAAGAGCAGGTGTGAAAGTCTGAATGTCCATTCATCCACAGACCCTAAAGTTACAGGTGAATGGAGAAGCAAGAATTAACAATCTAATGTTTTATTTTCAACACAATATGAAAGTTTAAAACTAATGTAAATATCAATCACTTTTGTGTTTTAAATGGTTAAATAAGATTTCCATCTTCCCCATTTTCTTCTGATCCCTGAACAACAGCACCACATGGCTGGTCTGGCCCCTTCCTTCATTCTGAGATGAAATGTTATTTTTCTTTCAGAGACATCCATATATTTTCTTCTTCTGTGATTTTAGAGCACAGTAAGAATAGGAGCTGCTTTGGGGGTGCCACAGGCCTGTGTGGCTCTTGTCTGGGAGTGAAAAAGCAGCTTAGTGAGGATGTGAAGATTGGGGGTGGGGGCGCAGGAACAAATACTGCTGTCGAGCTAAATGATCCTTTTCCTTCCTTGGGTCATCAACCAGGACAGCCTTGGTACATGCAAACAACAACACTGGATCCAGTCATGCCTCACACAATTTTAATAAATTCTGCACATCTCTCCCAGAGCTCAGTTCAGGTTAGGATGTGTGTGTTCCCATCTACCATAAGGGCACCAGACTGGCCAAAAATGTGCTTTTCTATTGACTTGCTACTTGACTCCCTTAATCTGCTGCAAGACACATTATACCTTTGTAGAACTCAGGGCAAAGGAGGGAGTCACTTAAGGCACCACAACAGCCACTGAAAACTGAAAACCCTTTCCTGGGATTCTCTAGACCCAACAAGCAGATGGTTAAGCAGCTGTCAAAATCAGCGTCAGCTGGAACACAATGATCTCTTTTTTCTTTCAGCCTCCACATTTGTCAGGCAACTAGTCTGTGCCAGGCACTATGCCAAGCACTGCTGAGACTGCACAGGACAGATAGACCCAGTCCTGCCCTCAGGAAGCTTAACAATGGGATTTCAAAGTCAAACTCTACCCACTCCCACACCCATTCAATTCAAATTTGACTGAATCAAGACTAACCCTTTTGTTCTTGGTTACAACCCAGACCCAACATGCCTCTGAAACAGGCTGCTCTGTTCCCTGACCCCCCAAATGGTTGTCCTTCATGTAGTACAGTACTGAGAGGTTTCCCAGGATGCAAGACTTGTAGTAGTGCTAAAAGCAGAATGTCAGGGCAAACCAGGCTGAGTTGATCACCCTTCTTCAAAATGAAACATCACCTTGTAAAGAAGGAAAGTAGAAGTAAAAACTCAAAGCAGTTTCTCACCTGGACTACCTTACAACTCACACAAGCATGGCTTTCCTCCCACAATACCTGTGTTCACACAAACACAATGGAGTGCAATTTCATAAATTTTATTTGTCCAGATAAAATAGGCTCCTGGTGGTAGCTGTAGAACGATCACTTTCTCACAACAGGTCTAGCACACAGTCTGTCCTGGTGGCCTGAGCTACATATCTCCACCCCCAATTCCCCTTAGTGTTACTGTCACTCTACCTTCCACACCCACATTTTAGTCCCAGAGCCAGATCATTCTGGACCTCCAGATATTTGCTTATATGGCATCCTCTGCCTGTCCTGCCAACTCTTCTTCAGACATCCACTTTGTTTCTGTCCCCACCTTTCCCTCTACCTCTGCCTCCATCACTGTGTCCACCATGCCCTGGGAGGTGCTAAGGGTCAGCGGTTAAGAGCACAGGGTGTGGGAGTCAGATACATGGAGTTTTCTATATTGCTTCTTTCCAGTGGGCATTTGGGCAAATTAGACTCTTCAAGCCTCAATTTCCTCATCTTGACAATGGGAATTATAATATCTCCCTAACATGTAAGACAACACATCTGCATAGGGAGTGACACAGGTAAACCCTTAACTGATGTAAACACTCTAGTATATCCATTTGTTTACAAGCCTTTATTCTTTGGTTCTTATATTCCTAGTGCCTGGCACTGAGATGTTTGTTGAATGAATGAAGTGTACTAGAAAGATGAGGGTTTGACTTCTTCTAGAATTGGTCATTGAGAGCATTTTCTTGGCAATTTAGGGAAACTGTAGAAGTGACTGGTTGTGCCCTTGCAGCTCAGAGGGATGAGCTAACAAGGACATTCTGATGCTCCCTATATCTAAAAGTAAAGAGCAATTTGGAACATGTATAAGAAAGCTCTTCAAAATAGCCAATTCAACAGTTGCATTTCTAGGAATTTATGCTAAGGAAATTATCAGAGATTTATACAAACATTTACACAACTTTTAATCACAGGTTGTTAATAACAGTGTCTGTTGCTAATCAGAGTGAGAATTATAAATAGCCTAACTATCCATAGGGACTGGTGGTTAAATAAAAGCCCAGGAAGAGGAGCTATATAGCAGAGTGACTGAGAACACAGGTCCTGAAGCCAGATTCCCTTCTGTCCTGCCACTTATTAGCTATGCAATCCTGAACAAGCAATTAACATTTCTGTGCCTCTATATCCTCATCTGTAAAGTGGGGATAAAATGAGGAATATAGACTTTTGATACAGGTTAGCTCTATGATTATTTTCCTACCATTGAAAGTCATATTGTAAAAGTTTAATGAGATAAAATTTTCACAAATATATAATTAATTTTTCTAAAACGGGATACAAAAGCATATGTTGAACATAGCACTAATTTTAAGTTCTAAAATGTAGCTTTTAGAACTAGGGTAATGTATATGGCAACCAACAATGGTTATCTCTGGGTGGCAGAGTTACAAGAAACTTTTTTCTTTTAGTGCTTTTCTGTGTTTTCTGTTTTCTACAATAAATAGCTTCTGGCTACATTCATGCTAAAATGGTAAGGTGGGTAGAATCTTGAGCTGAAATCTTGAGCTGGGGAAGGGTACCTTAGTCCTGGTCCCTGCTCCACCTCCAGCTGGCTGGGAATCTAGGCAAATTCCTTCCCCTCACATATGAAACAACAGGATTGGCTAGAAGCAGACCTCTGGAAGTCCTCTCCAGCTCCAAGCTCCTCTGAAGCACATGGTTCCTAGGCAGAGACATGCCGGACGCTTGCCAGAGAGGCTGAATACAGAGCAAGCTGAAAAAAAAGTTACTTTTAATTAAATGAAATGAAAGCCAGTTTCCTTACAAAGACGAATTCTGGCCGCCTACTACCTCTATTAGGCATACGTAAAGGCCTGTGATGAGCTGGCCCCCCTAACCTAAGTGTCCTGGAGCTGGCAGGCACAAACTCGGCGAGATTACAGGGGCTACAAGAGGCCAGCTTCTTGAAAATATTCCTTCTATCAGTTTCTCAAGTATCTTAAATCCCTGCTCTCAATCTTTTATCTGCAAAAAGCTCTGTTAAAATATCGATTTTTTTTCTATTATTCTTATCCAGTCATATTTATCTTGCTTCCCTTGGTGATGGACATTTTTCTGGACACTGCAACATAGAAGTGTTTGAGGTTCTGCCTCTGATCCAAGGAACTTATAGTAGGAAAGGAGGTAGAGGCAAGAAAATAAGCAATAGTAGCCCCTGTGAAGCAGGAGGAGCACTAGGGAAGCTGATAGGAGGGTGAGGAGAGTGGATCAGAAAGTCTTCCTGGAGACATAAGTCTAACCTAACAACAAAAGGCAGTCCAGGTAGGCTCATTCCTCCCCTTAGATCAGAAACACCTGAAATTTCTCTAACATCAAGTGGAATGGGAAGATTTTGGTATAGTAAGCTGTGATAATAATCACAGTGGCCACTGTGAGAACAATACAAAAAGACACACTCAAAAACACAATAAAACCAAATAAACATGGAATATGTAAAAAATTCAAGTAATCACAGGGAAGAAAGAAAGGGAAAACAGAAACAAGAACCACAGAAAACAGATAACAAATAATAAAACGGCAAATTTAAGTGCTAACATGTCAATGATTACTTTAAATGTAAATAATCTAAATGCACCAATGAAAATAGATTGGCAAAGTGGATAAAAAGTCATGACCCAAGTATATACAGCTGAGAAGAAACTTACTTTAAATTCATTGTAGGAGGAAACAAAGTTGAGAGTGTGGAAGGGACTTGCTTTGAGTCACAGAACCAGTTGGTGGCAGAGCAGGGACTAGGATCTAGGTCTCTGTTGCCCCTGCCCCCCACCCCAAGCTCAGAGTCCCTGCTCAGTTCACCTAGTTGTCCCTCTTGTCTTTATTCTTGAGGCACACTTCTCATGGCATGTCGGGTAGGCGGTGGGAGTGGTCCTTTACCTTTAATTAGAATTGAAGTAGACGAATGTCACACTGAATGACTTGGCTGCAGCTCCCTAGGATCATCCTGGAGTATTCCTGCCTAGAAATATTTTTCTCACTGGTATCATACTGCTGTGTTGGATCCACACCCTTCCTCAGTCCATAACTCTGCCCCTGTAATCCCTTAGACCACTTCAAGGGTCACAGTCCTCACATGACAGGCTTCAAATTGAAACAGCTGACCATCTTTCTGCCTCATTGTGTGATGTTGACATGGTGTCACCACCAGCCCTCTATAGTCTATGGGTTGCAGAGGAGATGTGGAACTCTGATTTCCTGGAACTATCCTTCCTGTATGGCTACAGGTGGAGTCTTGCCAATGAGATGAAATAGAGGTGAAAGAGGCATTCTCAGGAGGAAGTGGTAGGCAGCCAGTGAGTGTGAGGTCCACAGAAGCTTCCAGGTGAATATCACATGCCTAAAAGTGTAGGCAGTAGACCTAGTAGGTGGCTAAGAAGGTTGGCAGGAACTTTATGGAGTTTTTTTGGGGACACTTAGAAACTTCCAGTTGAGCTCCTGAGAGGCTCTGGCTGCAGAGGTGCAGTCTGAGACCTTTAAGAGTGGTTTCACTGTCCTTTGCTCTTCTAACTTTTACAGTGATTGTAAAAGCCCCGGTTCTGTGTTAAAACTCATCATTTTGCATCTGTGGCTTCTGCTTTCCTGAACTGTGGACTTACTGGTTCCATTCACTAAACATTTCTGTATTTCTTCCTTCTGGGCTCAAGGAAGTATTGCATGGCCATGCAATTTGTGTTGCCCATTCAAATGTGAGGGAAAGGGTATATGAACATTCTAAGAAGCTCTAAGAGGAACTGCAGAGTTCACCATGTGCCTTTCCCTCTACATGCCCTGATGGAGTCTATGTCATCCACACCTACACCTCTGATCATCACTGGACATGTAACACAAGTGAGAAGTAAATGTGACATGTCACTGAGATGTGATCGCAACATAACTTTGCCTATCCTGACTGATACAGAAACAATAAATACAGAGCTAGGCCAAGACCTTAGTGCAGACATTTCACTTCACTGTGTGGTTATTATACTGTTTGAAGATGGCATATAATTTAAATTACAGCTTGAATGAAAAAACTGAAAGAGAATTTGTATGTCTGCTAAAAACAGCAGCAACAAAAGCAAAAACACCACAATTTCTCAACTGTCTATATTTGGAAGATTGGAGGTTTCAGATTTGTGAACTTTTTTTCTTCTTTCATTCAAAAAGTATTTCTTATGCAACACTTGTGAGTCAAATCCAAGAGTAGATACAAGAAATAGAAAGATAAATAAGATATAGCTCCTGTTTGGGGCACCTGGGTGGCTCAGTCAGTTAAGCGTCTGACTTCAGCTCATGTGATGATCCATGAGTTTGAGCCCCACATTGGGCTCTGTGCTCACAGCTCAGGGCCTGGAGTCTGCTTCGGTCAGTGTCTCCCTCTCTCTCCCTGCCCCTCCTCTGCTCACACTCTGTCTCTGTCTCTGCCTCTGTCTCTCTCTCAAAAATAAATATACATCATCTGCAGATGGTGTATAACCAAGGCACAGACAATATGATTAAGGGGAAGACATAATATTTATTCATTTCTCCAGATCTATTATACACTAGCTCTAGGTGAGCCATTTTACGTACTTTATCTCATTTGATCTTTAACATAACCCTATTAATGGGAGTTATGATTAGATTTGAGGTATTAGACTTGAGGCTAAGAGAGGGTAGGAAACTCATCTAAAATTACCCAGCTGGTGAATGTCAGAATTCAAGCACAGATTGGCATACCTACAAAGCCTAAGTTCTTTCCAACACTCATGGCATGGTAAGTGTTAGAACAGAGACATGGCCATGGTGCCAAAGGAGCCAAGACTGGATCTGTTGCTGTTCTGTGTTTTAGATAATGTCAGATCAAAACACTCTTCCCCCAAACCAGTTACAAATAAGCTTGGTACAAGAGAAAAGCTTTGCTCCTTAGGATTCCCAGATGTTCCCAACCCTTTAGAGATGGTTACCTAGGATACCAGTTCCTCCCCCAGGGACAAGTGTGTCTAGCAGGAAGGAAGGATACAGAGAGTGGCCCATACTCCTGAGCAAGTCCAAAGAGCATCTTGTCTGTATTATGCCTACTAGTGCTCCAAGGCAGTGAGAAAAGGGTTATCCTCATTTGTAGTTGAGGAGCGCTTGCCTAAGACCAGTTAAATGACCTGTGCCTGGACCTCTGCCCCCAGACTTGAACCAGGAACTGCTCAAAATAAAGTTTCTATCATGGTTTATACAAAGTACAGAGGGTCCTTTGCTGGGCTTCTGGGTCCTCTTGGATCTTTCAGGCATTATCTGTTGGTGTTTAGGTAAAGAATCAGAAACGGTCATCAATTTCCCCCAGAGAAAGAGCCACAAGGCTCATGACTTTCCTTTGCAAGTCCTTGGGATAAATTAGTGAGTTTTAATGCCCACGTGTTACATGGTCCAGACGAAGGAGGGCAGCCTCCAAGACTTATTTAAGGTCAAAAGAGAGAGGGAAGCTTGTGTTGTGGAAAAACCTGTTTATGCCTAGCTTGTAATCAACTTTTAGGGTCCTTTGTAATGAAAAGGCAGCCTTTCAGATATTTGGTGTATGATTTTTGTGGCATGATTCCAATGTCAGTAGATTTGCTTAGCAATTCTACCATATTTGCTTCTATTTTCTGTTTGTCAAGAAGCTGAAGAGGAGGAGAGTTTCCTCTATTGACCCTAGGGATTTTCGATTTTCTGTTTGTCAAGAAGCTGAAGAGGAGGAGAGTCTCCTCTACTGACCCTAGGGATTTCTCCAGAGATAGTTTGGCAGCCACTTTTATTCAAAGGTTGTCAATTGATTTTAAAACAAAACAAACAAAAAATAAAACCTAGTTTGTTAACATTCAGTAATCCCCAGTCTTCATTCCCAAGAGTAGCCTCCATTTATTTTTCTTGTTCTGGTTTTATGCTTTTTCTATTTTTACTATGCCCTGTGAAAATAAAACATGCTGGAATTTTAACAAGATATCAGTTTCCAGTATATAATATTGGTGCGAAGTTATACTTCATATTTCTTTGTATTTTCTCTTGATTTTTCTCATATCTCTTATAGCACCATATGGGCTGCATTTATTACCTATTCTGTCTGTTGTCTCTGACTGAATTTTTAATTCATAATCAGCAAGCTCTGCAAAAAAAATTGTCAAGTTATAAAAGTTGTTTTACTCAAGTCTATTTCAATTTAGTTAAGTATCATCCTTTCCAGTTTTCTCAGATATTCTCATCTAGGAATTATAAGAAAGGACTAAATGGAGTATAATTTTATATTTGTGAGTATATACCATGTGCTAGTCACTCACTGTAGCAATAAAGATGCTTTCAATTGCAATAATAAAAAAACTCGACTCTAAATGGCATAAACAATAAAGAAAGTTTACTATCCTGAATCTTAGAAGTCCTAAGGTAGGGTAACTCCAAGTTGGCCAATTCAGGGACTCAATGACATCAATGACATCCTCCCTCTTTGCCCTCCTCCACCCCTTGCAGTCATAATATAACTGGCTTATTCTCAAGAGGACAACACCCAATAGAAGAAGAGATTGATTCTTCCTCTGAAGCTATTCCTATAAACAAGGAAACCTCTCCAACAATATTCTAAGGAAATATTCCCTCATATTACATTTGGCCACAATTCACTTCCAAGCCTAAACCCACCACCAGCAAGAGGAGTGGGACTAGCTACTTAGGTTTGGGATGGTTCTAGCCTCCTAACAGCAAAAGATTCTCAGCTAAACCAGGAGGAAAGGAAATGGATGTGAATGAACAATCAGAAAGGACTGCTACACAACCTATTTCACCTAGTCCCCACAACAACCCTATGAGATAGCTATTGTCATCCCCATTTTAGAGATAGGAAACTGAAGCCTAGGAATTTCAAATCCTTTGCCTGATTATCCATACATAGAATATAATAGACCCAGTATTCAAGAATTGTTCTCCCAATGAATTCAAACTCCTTTGAAACCATTTCATATTCCCACTTGGGGGTTACAATGTTTTTGATAATTAAGAGAAAGTTAGGTACTCACCAGGTGGAAAGCTCACGGCACAAACCCTACAAAACTTTAGAGTTGGGAAGGATTTTTCATATTCCACCTACAGCATTCAAACAAGTGGTTTAGAGCATGCACCCTGTGTGAACTGCCATATTGGGAGCTGTTAGATATACCATGATGAGTAAGATGTAGCTTCTACCACTAGGACTCACAGCCTGATAGGAAGGAGAAAGGTATACAAATAACAATACCATATAATAGAATATGGTGAGTGTCAAGAGAGAAGTACCCAAAAGCATTAGGGGAGTGTTCAAAAAAAAAAAGAAAAAGAAAAAGAAGAAAGAAATGTTGACCATAAAAGGTTGGGCTCTGGCAAGGTACCTTGGAGATGACATTTCAATAAGCAAGGATGGGTGGAAGGAGGTGGATCCCAGGATTGGAGCCCTGTGCTGGAGCAGTAAACCACAGGCCATGTGGAGAAAACATCAGAAGTTAAATTTGGTTAGAGGATAGGAAACAAATTACCTTGTAAAGCAAGGCTTGATCTTGAACTGAAGAACTTATTTTTGGTTTGTAGAATTGAGAAAAAAAATGAAGATTTTTGATCAGGTGTGGCATGATCAAAATTGCCTCTTATAAAGACTAAACTGTCAATAGTGCGTATAGTAGGATGCTTTGCGGATAATTCTTGGTGTGCAAGCAATAGAAAACCAAACTCAACATGGCCTGTCAACAAGAAAATTTATTATGTCATTTAAAAGATGCCTGGAAAGTTGGGTTGTTCCAGGGTTGGTTATTTCAGCAGCAGCTTTCCAACCTGCTTCCCTGCCATTCTCAGGATATCAACATTGTACTCAGTGGGGCTCCCCTTGAGAAAGGGGCTTCTGCAGTTTGCAATCATATACAATAACATCCAGAAGAAGAAGAGACAATCCCTTCTTGCCGTCCTTCTCAGGAAAGAGGGAACTTGCAGAAGTCTTTCTCTTACATCTCCTGATAAGGAAAATGGGACCACCATGACTGGCTTTACCCAATTATTAAATCCCCCTGAGAGGAGCACCTGGGTGGCCCAGCTGGTTAACCATCCATCTTCGATTCAGGTCATGATCTCCCAGTTTGTGGGTTCGAGCCCCACGTCGGGCTCTGTGCTGACAGCTCAGAGCCTGGAGCCTGTTTCAGATTCTATGTCTCCCTCTCTCTCTGTACCTTTTCAGCTCACAGTCTGTCTTTCTCTCTCTCTCTCAAAAATAAATAAAACAAAATTTAAAAAAAAAAAATCCCCCTGAGAAATGATGAAAGGTGACTCTCCCAACAAAATTAGGAATCTGTAAATATGGAAGAAGGGAGGGATGGATGCTGGTGAGACAATAAATGGGGCCTAATACATGTTCCATAAAGGAGGAATCTGAAGCTTAAGACCAGCTGGAAGGCTATGACACCATTCTAGCTAGAAATAATTGCTTAATCTGAGATCACTTCTATAGAAGTGGGAAAGTCCTATTGTTGTATGACATATGATCCCTGGATTTATAATATTCTCTGCTTGATTGTCCCCAGAGATAGAGACCTCTCAACCTCCTGAGGCTACCACATTCCATTATTTAACACCCATTGGTGTTGAGCCAAAACCCTGGCTCTTTTTCATAGGGATGGTTTCTAAGCCAAGAATTCCCCATACTGTATTTATGCAACTGAGGCCTTTTTTTGTTTATCTTGAATCATCTTTACTTCTCTCTCCATAAATGTAGTATTGTTGGTTTCAGTACAACATTCCATCCTGATCTTTCAACAACCATTTATTAACTCTCCATTGTATACAGGTATTATAGTAGGCACTAGGGATAGACAGATGACTAAGGAGCTCACATCTTAGTGGGGATATGGACACATGGACAAGTAATTACAAACCTAGTGTGACAATGCTATGATATGAAGCAGGGTTACACAAAGCATGGACTCCAGAATGCCTACCTCAGAATCCTATGGGCACTTATTAAAAGCATGGAATCCTGCCTTCTCCAATGTACTAGGAGTTGAATCTAAACAGCATCATTTAAAACAGTATTCTGGTTGATTCTCATGGACATTATGCTGAACACCTACTAAGATATTGCATGAATAGGGAGGCACAAAGGGAGGACTGAAACTTCTGGGACTCTTTGAATAGTGAGTCTGTCTTCCAACCATGACTCATCTTTCCTGGCTTATGGCATTTGCAAAAAGGATAAACAAACTTTCACACCTTCTCTCAAGTCCCTGAGGAGAACGTTGACTAGGACAGACCTGCAACAAGCCCCTCTAGATGTCATAGAGCCATAAATCAACACTCTCCAGTGGAGTGGTCCACCAGCAATGAATCCACTTACCTGTACTGTTATTCAGACTACAATTTACCATTTTATTGCAAAGGGAGCCATAGGAAACAGTGTCCAATATCCGAAGCCAAGATTGATGTCACCCATGATATTCCACTGCTCTTTGTGCCTCAGACACTCTGCTTTTGATTCTATGAAAAAGAACCTTCTATTGGATTTTCCCTGACCCTCCTTGACACTTCTTGGTTAAGTAGAGACTCTGACTAATACAGGAAAATTAATTTCTGTGGCTTTCACATTGGAGATTGGGCTGGGAAGATGAGAAGCCAGTATTTGGGCTAACAAAAAACTATTTAAACTAAAGAGAACCAATATTGCTGCTCTCCTGATCCATCCACCAACTGTCACCAGAACAACCACATCAGCTCTTAACAGGTCTCAATGCATCCACCCTCACTCCTACAGTCAATACTCCATCAGCACTCAGAAAGTGTCCTGTGTGAAGTCCTCCAATAACTTCCATTGCAAGCATTGAAAAAAGCCAGCCATCTCGAGATGACCTTCTGGGTTCATCTGGTCTCTGGTGATGCTCTGACCTCATTTCTGGCCACTGTCCTCATCAGTCACTAGGCTCTAGCCACACTGACCTCTCTGCACTTTCATCTCAGGGCCTTTGTAGTCTTCACGGCCCCACTTAGAACGTGCTCCCCGATATCTTGGCATGGCCACTGCCTCCTTATTGCTCACATGTACATGTATTTTGGAGACATGTGGAAACTCTCTCTAGAATTTGTTAATAAGATGACTTGCTGATGATATATGGCTGGAGGGGCCATCCACTTTCCTGTTCAAACGTAGTTATTCAAGAGTGAAAGGAAGACCTCTTTATATCAGGCCACATCAGTAAACCAGGACTATCCAAAACAGAGGTATATGGCCACCCTAAATTATAGATAGTTATGACTACAATGCCTTTCTTCTCTACTAGATGATAAACCACATGAGAGCCAGGGGAAAGAACAGTGTTTGTCACATGATAGATACACAAGAAATATTTTCAATGAATTGAATGAATAATGAATAAATAATAGGTTGTAGTTGTTATATTTACTTAATGGGAAAACTAGCTTTAGCCATCCAGGCCACAGAGCCAGCATAGGAATACTGCATTGAATTGCTGATCCAGTGAAGACCACAGTAGTTTGCTTCCATTTTAGATTCAAAGGGACTATCTATAGTTTCTTGTAGTTACTAACAATCTCGGAAATGTATCAATTCCACAGAAGTCCTCCTCAGAAGCAGATTATTTCCCATGTGGCTAGAACTTTCCAGTTCACAAAGCCCCCACAAGTATTTTCATGGCCATCCTATGATATGAATGTGGTGTTTTCACCCCTGTGCTACAGATGAGGAAACCTAGTCAAAAGAAGCTTACTGACCTGGACTGAGGAGGCATCAGGAGGCATTGTCAGTGCCCTCTCACATTCACATCATCCCGGCCAAGTTCTCCCACACGTAGCCAGGCCTTCTACTGCGAGAATCTCTAGCTGTCTGCCTGAGGACTACCCCAGGCCTCCCTCAGCCAATAGGACAGGAGTTGATGCAAGTGCCTCCAGCTTGAGGAGAGCACTTGTTGGGATAAGCACTGAGTATTGTATGGAAACCAATTTAACAATAAATTATATTTTTTTAAAAAAAGAAATGGCATAATAATTTCATGAAGAAACTATTAAAAAAAAAAAAGAATATTCCCAGCTTCCAAATGGGGACAATTCCAAAGTGTGCTCTGTACTGCCTCCCAGAGGCTTCAGGTAGACTGAAATCCAGTTCCCCCACAGTGTGAATTGCTAATCAAAACACCTTGTCTTGATTAAAAACAAAAACAAACACAAAAAATAACAAGTGTTGGCAAGGGTATAGAGAAATTGGGACACTTGTGCATGGCTGGTGGGAATGTAAAATTGTGTAGCCAGGGTGGAACACAGTATGGCAGCTCCTCAATAAGTTAAGCATATAGTTATCAAGTGATTCAGCAGTCCCACTTCTGGGTTTGTACCCAAAAGAAGTGAAAAGCAAAGGCCCCAAAAGATACCTGTACACCCATATTCATAGCAGCATTATTCCAGCTAAGACATGGAAGCAATCCAAATGTCCTTCACCAGGCAAATGGGTGGACAAAATGTGGCGTATACATACAATGGAGTATTATGCAGCCTTAAAAAGGAAAGAAATTCTGACACACGCTACAACTTGGATGAGAATTGTAGATATTATGCTAAGTGAAATAAATCAAATGCAAAATGACAGATGCTGTATGGTTCCACTTACATGAGGAACCTAGAATAATCAAAATCATGGAGACAAAAAGAATAGTGGCGCTGAGGTGGGAGGGGGCGTTATTTAGGTTAAACAATATTGTTTAGCTAGGTATGGAGTTTCATGTCAGGACATAGAAGATGTTGTGGATAGTGGTGATGAATTCACAACAATGTGAATGAATACACTTACCACCCCTGAATTGTACACTCAAAAAGAGTTAAAATGGTAAATTTTATGTTAGGTACATTTTACAATTAAAAAAAACAAAACAAGGGAAAAATATACTTTGTATTGGCTGCCTTCCCTAGTTCACTCATTTCCCACATAAAGTATTGCACTCAAACCCTGATCTCAGTGTCTGCTTTCCAGGGAAGCCAACCTATGACAAGGTTCATAAACTACAGAGCTAGGAGGTGAACCCTAATCATCAGACCCAAGTCTTCAGTCATCAAACTCCATGCTTTTTAGCTGTCTCCGGTGCAGCATCCATAAAATAAACTTTATCAGCTAGAAGTCAGCATTTCAAGATTTTGCCTTGACAGTCCTTATTCTTTGTGGCCCTGTTGACTAATTGCAAAATAAATCTCTTTGTGTAGTAGAAAGGAAAGATGTAACATATGCATCTTATTACTAGAACCTAGTTCGTGTCACCATAGAACTCCATCTGACCCTTTGTCTGCAGTTGGCTATTTTTTCTGAAGTCCACAAGGAAGAAAAGGATGTTGAAAAGGTTCAGAGAGAAGAATTTTATCCAAGCTGTATATGGATTCTGAATTTTGTTTCTTAAATTTATTTCAGAAGTATTTAAATTCCAAGCATTTAAAATCTATCTCCAGGCTTCCTTCAGAGAAATACAGTATCTGTTAGTTTCTCCCCGTAGGTTAGGCAGTTCCTGGATGGCCATTTCTACCTGTATGACTTCTGATGAACACTGATAAAAGCCTGGAGAAAAAGTATCACTCATTCAGTCTCATGAGTTCTGACTGAGAATGGCAATGTGCAAACTACACCTTCTCTCTACGACCCTTGGAATCCTCTGTGGTAGCACAGATTGACGATTTTGAGATTTTAAATCCGTGGTCTTTGAATCATGAGTACCAACCCATGAGTAAATGATTACACCATTTCTTTCAGTGAAATGGAAGAAAATAGAAGGAAAGCATCAGGGCATACAGTGATGTAACCATTTGATGAAACTTGCCTTATTTGTGTGTTCGTGTGTGTGTGTGTGTGTGTGTGTGTGTGTGTGTGTTGTAATTGGATTGTTTTGTAAAATGTATATCTTATTGTAGGTTTGGGTGTGTGTGTGGGGGGGGAAGAACTGAAAGCCACTGTTAAAAGGTAAGACTTTTAGCTCCATCAAGAGAATTTTCTGCATCATTTACTCTTAGTATCAAGTATTTTCACCTGTCTCCAGATACCTTTGCTTTCTCCCCACTTTGTTGGCTCTACATTGCCATCATTCCCTTCTAAAATATGCAAAATATGAGAGCATAACTGTGCTCCAACTGCCCTTCCCAGCTTTCCTAGATTGTGTCCACCTCTAACACAATGAGTCATTGACTCAAAAAGCAGCCTATTATTTCAGCCATGCATATAAACAAACATCACTAACAAGACTCAACTCACTGGTTCAGTGTTTTCATTTTTCAGTCATTTGTTTGGCAAGATGTTGACATAGCCACAAACCCCTGCCGCTGAGTAAATGAACTGGGAGGTCAAATTAAATATGCCATCAACAATAATCTATTTAAATGAGACATCGTACTGAGATGAGTCTCCTCACCTCTCAGAAAACTTACAAGTTCATTCTCCTATAAATGTTGAATAAAACTCAAACACTTAAAGGCCATAACCCAGAGAACTGGGACCCATGTTGAGGTTGGCCACTTGCAATACCGTTTCTTTGAAAAACAAGCTTTTAAAAACTACTCTTCCTTCAAGAGGTCGTGTGGCACTTAGCAACCCCCTTGTCCAACCCCCTTGTCTCCTATCTTACTTACCCTCTTCTGAGCCCCTTCACAACCCACCTCTTTCTTCTCTAGGTTAAAATAATGACTGTGCTGAGTAGTGTCTGCCCCCTACAAAGTAAAGTGCACATTAAGTTGCTCAGTGTGATTTCAAAGTAAGATCATCAATTTGGACCTGACTTCAGCCCAGCTCGTGTCTCAACACTGACCAAATCAACCAGCTAACAGTGGTGTTTGTTTTAACTTAGGGCATTGTGGTCACAGTCGTTGGTGTAATACAATTCCAAAGGGAAGTAAAGGCTGGAAGGTGGGGTGGGGAATGGGGGATGGGATGCTGTTCCATCATTCTAGAGACTCTACTATAGCAGTCTTTATAGTGTTATAATTATTGAACACTGTCACAATCCCCGCACTATCTTTGAATTCCTTGAAGGCAGACATGGTCTTTTACTTTAGCAACTGTGCATACAGCAGGTGAGTATTCTCCTTGGCTGTGAATATCCTATCATTCCCTTAATCCTGAGAAGATTGAGGCCCTCTGCCACAGACTCTCAGCTTCCTCCCCTTCTACCTCAAAAGACATCCGTATCTTTAAAACTGTCACCTTATCACCTTGACAACCACCTGCATTTAATGGCCTTAAGTGCCCATCTCTCCCCTGACTGCATTCTCAAAAATCAGACATATTCTACAAACTTTTTCCAATCATCTCTGCACAGTACTCTTCCCACTGAACCCCCTGGTGTTATTTTAACATCATTGAATACTCCTCCTCCTTAAAACTCCAGCTCTTTGTCTCTGAAGCACTTGGCTCTCTGGATTCCCCTCCTTCCTCTGGAAATGCTTCTTTCTCCTTCCCTGGCTCCTTCTCTGCTTTTGCCTATGACATAGGCATTTTTCAGGTTCTCTTTTGGACATTGTTTATCTTCCCCTCCCCCCACCCCCATACTCATTTCATACTCATTTCCATAGTCTAGAGCAGAGGTCAGGAGCCTCCATCCCTCTGGCCAAATTTCACCCTCTCTTGCCCTTCCCTCAACTCCCACTCCAACTCTAGTTTTTTAAATAAAGTTTTATTGGGACATAGACACATCTGACTCATTTACATATTGTTTAGGCTGCTTCTTCATTACAATGACAGAGCTGCTACAGTGACCCTATGGTTCACAAGCCTACAATATTTACTCTCTGGTCCTTTACTGAAAAACCTTGGCAACACATGCTCTAGACTCTGAACAATGTCCAGATCCACTTTGCTCACTGGTCTTTACTCATGCTCTCCAGACTCATATTTCAGTTGACTGCTGGACCTTTCCATGGGATCCCCACTAACATCTCTTATCCAAGTCCACACTATCTTCCTCACCAAACCCATTTCTGCTCTTATTTGTCTTGTTCCAATCAGTAGTCTCATCTATGACCTACCTGTGGTAAAACTGAACTTTTGCAGCCAATTTATGGAATCAGAGCCATGGAGCTATGAAGGTCTCCCAAGTTCAGTTTTAGTAATATCAATTATGGACATTGAACTCATTTTATACTTAAAAATCAGCATGACATTAGCAAAAACAAAAACCCAAGAAACCAAAACAACACTTGAATTCAGTTCCCTCTTCCTTTCAAATCTGGCTCTAAATTATAGTGCTGGCATACTCACTTTAATATGGCGTCCCATCTCCATGACAATAAGAGAGGCAGAATTCCATAAACATGGCACTCTGTTCTCTCCACTGACCTAAAGAGCAATCAATCATTTTGTCAACATTTAAGTGCAGTGCTACCTTCCTAACTTCTGTTTGAGTAGCTGCAAGACTGAATTACATATTACTGAAGAAAATAAAAAGACCAATATGTAAATAATACCACAGTCAAGTCTGTTGTATAATTCACTTTTTCTACACCCTCCCCCTCTAAAAAATACCCTTTCAATTTATCACTTCTCAAATTATTGGAACAGAATATAAATTATTTGGCCTATTAAATTCTGCAAACGTACCAAGTGAACATACCGAGATATCCTTGGCAGTGTTGGGAGTCCTCTCTAAAAGCTCTTTGAACTCTGCTGGCTCTTTAGCAAAAAGGATGTAAAAGACTTTGTAAGCATTAGCAAAGACAAAGAGCAACAGTTGCTTGCTGTTTGATTTGTCCTTTCATCTGTCAGATCCCTTGGCATGTGCTATTTGTCAGACAGGCGTGCTGGGTGCTGGATATGCCAAAAGAATGACACCACAGAGCCTCCCTGCATATCCCCCACTAGAAGTCTGACAGAGAGCTCAATGAACCTGCTCACTTTGTAAATCAAATTTAATGGGGCCACGGAGCAAGTGATTCATAATATTTATGGAATGAGTCAAGGTAGGAATGACATTCCCTGGATACAACTTTCCATCAATTACAGAAGGAAGGAAGTGACCATTTAAGTGCTATGATATGGCACGTGATGCATTATTTCTTTGTATAATATAGGCTGGGTAAAATCCTGAGCCTTGTCAGAGAATGATGGCAATTCAAGAAACGGGTTTAATAATCAGATTTCCACACACAGGGACTACATCATCTTTGTTATAAGGTGGTAGCAGTCTTCAGCTCCAGTGAGCTCTTGCTTATATTTGAATGGCTATAGTTTCAAAGAGGCTTTAAAATATGTCATATCTTGGGGCACCTGGGTGGTTCAGTTGGTTAAGCATCTGACTTCGGCTCAGGTCATGATCTCATGGTTTGTGGGTTCGAGCCCTGCATCGGGCTCTGTACTGACAGCTTGGAGCCTGGAGCCTGCTTCAGATTCTGTGTCTCCCTGTTTCTCTGTCCCTCCCCCACTTTCTCTCTCTCTCTCTCTCTCCTCTCTCTCTCTCTCTCTCAAAAATAAATAAATGTGACAAAATTGTTTAAAAAAACAAAATTGTTATATCTTTGTATTCCACTCAATAAAGCTGTGGGCTATGTATTTCATCTCCATTTTGTAGCTAACAAAACTAACCATCAAGAAGTTTAAATGGATAATAGTAAACCTCCTGCCTCTGTGTCTGTCAGGTTTGTCCCCTGAGTTCTCTAAGGAGCCACAGAGTTCTTCAATGAGCAGGGAGCTGCAGTCCATATCTCTGGCCCACAGCTCCCGAATTGCTATTGATTCAGCACTTTCTAACTTTTAAAGATTGAAGGAAACACATAAAAAAGTAAACAAAAGAAGACCTTGTGATCCCATAGGAAATCCTTTCTCCATTGCTAGTCAGTGGATGCTGGAAGACAGAGGAGAATGAAAAGGAAATAATAAAACCATTAAGTCACAACCAAAACTCCAACACTGGGTTTCTTTAGGAGAGAGAGCTTCAGAAGAGGCTGACATTTGGGCCCCAACACATTCTGGCTAGAGAGCAATGGGCAGGAGGAGGCCTTTTACTTCAGGCCATGCTCTGGGATCAATTCAGGCAGCTCCCCTAGAAAAACTAGCCACAGGCAAGGCGGAAGGAGGACAACCCTGAACCTGGCTTCCTATTCCCTCTCTTTCCAAAGGCAGTTCATTCTTTGGCTTTTTTACCTTATCCCATTTTAACATGCTGTCCCTGAATCCAACCTCTGACTTCCCTGCATAGAAAAATCAAAAGACCCTCCACCACAAAGCTCAGTGAGGACCCTGAAACCCTGCCTACCTGACTGCAGCCACAACTGCCCACAGTTGGAGACACCAGAGTCAGCTGCCTGGATATCTTTTTTGGCTAAAATTGACTGACCCTCACACTAAACTGGGAACTTTTCTGAAAATGGAAACCAGCTTCATCAAAGGTAAATAACAAGGAACCTTGTCTTTGTGGCACAGGCATCTGCCAGAAGAGAAAGAGCAAACAGTGACGAACGTCTCCCATGGGCAGACTCTTGGCCAGCACCGTGGATGGGTCTCTTGGATTTTCCATGCATACAAATAAGAAGCCTGCTCAGTGAACTGGTCACTTAAATAGGTTTTTCCATCTGTGGAGTTTCAATTTAAAACACAGACAAAGCCATCTTCAGAAAATGTTCTTTTGTATTTATCACTTCCAATTCACTTAAATTAATTAATCTGCAATTGTCCTCACAGCTCTGTGATGGGGAGAGTTTCTAAGAATTGAGTCTCTTCTAAGAACATGCGCTAGTTTGCTTATTTGATTTGCCAAATGCAGCAAGGGAGTATTTTCTCTACACTTTCCCAAGATATATTACAGGGCTACTAATTTATTCTCTGTTAAATTGGGCATCTCTAACTTGAGAAAGTTGTTAAAAATGAATAGAAGAGAGAAGCATGTGATCACACTCTGTGAACAGAGTTCATTTGAATTATTGGAAACTTATAATAAAGTCCACCAGAATTAAAAAAAAAAAAAAAGAATAAATGAACAGTGGAGATGGAGCATGAGATGATACTGCTGCCAACAGAGTGGTTTTTCTTTGTTTGTTTGTTTGTTTGTTTGTTTTTGTCTTCAGGGACACGCAATTAGTAAACAGATTCCTCCTTACTATAATACCCCACCAGGCAGACAGTCAACTTCACTAATTCACATGTAAGGAGAAAAGAAGGTAAAGTCCTGGCTGAATCGATGTCAAGCCACATTGTCAATGATGTCTTAAGACCAGAGCTGTTGTGTCACATCCCCTCCACAGAGAAAAGCAGTTAAGAGCAGGAGCTCCAGAGCCAGGCTGACAGAGTTCAAATCTCAGCTCCACCACTTACTGTATGGCCCTGGGAAAATTACTCACCTGTTTGTAATTCAGTTTCTTCCTTGGAAAAATTAGGACAGTAATGGAATCCTTCATAAGATTATTGTGGGGACTTCTTGAGTTAATATATGTGAAGCTGTTAGAATGCTGCCAGTAAACCATGTATGTATTTGCTAGTATTCTATGTATACAGGAACAGAACCTAAGATAACCAAGTATTTGCTAAGAAGGGGTGTTCTGAGAGCCTTTTTTAATGAAGACCTCAAAGAAAGGTCTTTTTTTATATGCAGACATGACAGTCCTATATTGGAGTTGTAGTTGTTTTTTTTTAAGTTTTTAGAAACAGCTTTATTTTTAAAATAGAATATTCATTGAACTGGTTTGAGTATAAATTTACTTTATTAAATCTATCCCTTCATAAAAAGTATGATGAATTATCAAAAGTTCACATCATCTGGGTCTAAATAATAGAAATGTGTTAGATTCCTATTTTACCTGGTTTCTATGTGAGAAAACATTTTGAAGCAGAGAAAGGACAGCCATACACTCCAGAAATCACCATCAAATTTGGGATCTTTTTACAATACATACCTTAATGATTTTCTTTTCATAAGAACAGGAAATAGGCCCACTACAGAAAATGTGGGAAACTCGGATAAGTAGGCAATAGAAAAAGAAGAAAAAATAAATTTTTGTACTAATTTCCGAAGCAATTACTATAAATGTTATGATGTATTTCCTGCCAATATGTTTTCCATTCTTATAATTGACAACATCTATTGTTTTTACATAAGAATTACGTTAAATATAAGATTTATCATCTTCCTCTTTTCTTCTAACCTTATAGAATAAGCATTTTTCCATGTTAGTACTGTGCTTCACATCTTATCTCATAACTCAGGAGTTAGTGGTGTCTGTTCTATTCCTGCATCAAGACCTCATCTTTCCTTCAGAGATGAATAGGCAGTCCAGCTCCATCCTCCAGATACGTGTGTGGTGGTGGGGGTAGGTAAAATAAAACTATATTAATAAAATCTTACCCTTAGAATTCTCAGAACCATAATGCATTTATTAACATCTCAACATATGAGTTAAATTATACATGCTGACACTGTTTTGAACCAACTGTGCCAGTACTAATGTCCCAAGTTTTCAATCCCAGTGGAGGATTATATTGATTAGCTCTGACTACCATAACAAAGTACCACAAACTGGGTGACTTGAAACAATAGAAATTTGTTTCCTCACAGTTCTGGAGGCTAGAAGTACAAGATCAAGGTGTCAGTAGGTTTGATTGCTCCTGAGGCCTCTCCCTTTGGCTTATAGATGGCCATCTTCTCTGTGTCTTCACATGGTTTTTCTTCTGGATGTGTCTGTATCCTAATATCCTTTTCTTATTAAAAAAACAAAAAAACAAAAGCAGTTGTATTGGATTAAGGTCCACCCTCATGTTATTATCTTAACTTAATTACATCTTTAAAGACCCTATTTCCAAATAGTCACATTCTGAGGTAGTAGGGATTAGCAATTCACCATATGAATTTGAGGGGAGGACACAATTCAGCCCTTAACAAGGATTTATGAGACCATACTACTATACCTGTGAGTTTGTTTGTTTGTTTTTGTTTTAACAGAGGCATACATTTCTTTTTAGTGATGTCAACTGCAGATCTAGAATACCTGAGAGCTGAGGCTGTTTCTTATGTCACTCTTGGCTACTCAGATCTCACCACAGTGTTTGACACTTAATAGGTAACAAAAAGGAGAAGTAAAGTGGGGAAGAAATTAGGTGCACAGAACAAATACACTTTATCAGTCTGTTCCAGCCTTCAAAGACTAAAAGAGGAAAGTGGTTAAAATTCCATGTATTTATTTTCTAATTCAGCACCTAACTTTATCCCCAGTTATGAAGATGAGCAGTGACTTACTTGTCCAGAACTAAAACATACTAGCTCTTTTTTTAGTTTGAGGGAATATTTTACTCTTTTCATATGTACATTCAAAGACATTTTCTTCTTACATGACATTAGTGTCTTTTTAAATTTTTTTAATGTTTATTTATTTTTGAGAGAGAGTGTGAGCGGGAGAGGGGTAGAGAGAGAGGGAGACACAGAATCTGAAGCAGACTCCAGGCTCTGACCTATCAGCACAGAGCTTCGCCCAGAGCTCGAACTCACGGACCATGAGATCATGACCTGAGCTAAAGTCGGATGCTTAACCAACTGAGCCACCCAGGCACCCCATATATGATGTTAGTTTTTACGGAAAGAAAAGAAAGGAAAGGAAAGGAAAAGGAAAGAAGAGAAAAGAAAAGAGAAAAGAAAAAAGAAAAGAATGAAGGAAGGAAAAAAAGGAAGGAGGGAGGGAGAAAGAAAGAGAGAAAGAGAACAAGAGAGAGAGAGAAAGAGAGAGAACCCAGAAGGGTCATTTTCTTCTATAAGTTTTTCCCCCCACTCTTGTAACTTTTAAGAGCATAAGTATAAGATTCACTTATATCATTTCACTTAATCCTCCCAATAGCCCAGTTGTTATCATCAATATTTTGCACTAAGCGAAGTCTCAAACAAGTGAAGGTATTTGAACAAAACACACAATTATTAATGCAGAATCAGATCTGAACTTTCATCTTCCAAACCCAAGCCCCATGCTTATTCACCTCTATTCTTGGTATTCCACCACCAGTGGAGATTCACATGTTGGGCTCCCATGTCTTCCACCTTAAAGAACAGTAGGAAGTTGGGGAAGAATACTAAACTACAGGATATGAAAGTTGGGCCCTCCATCAAATTAACTGTCTTACTCTGAGCACATTAATTTCCTATTACCTTGAGTTCTCATTTGAAATAGGATATGTTGCACAATGTTATCTTTAAAGTGTCATTAGTTATGTAAAATTCTATGTTGGGCCAAAAAGAAGTTTACGTGCTGCTGGTGGGTAGGACCCTGAAGTAAGATTTGATAGCACTCTATAATTCTTGTAATTAATTTCCAGTAGATGTCTGGGATTTTTGCTATCACCACATCAAAGATAAGCTTTACCTGTTTCATTTTGCCTCCATTCTCCTGGGTCTTAGTGAAGGAACTCTATGTAGGCTTTGAATGGACCTGTACTTTTTAAGAATTTTCTACACTATTATTTAACAAGCATTTATTGAACACCTGCTATATGCCCATACTGGACCAAATAGAGAAGATAAAATTATGATTTAGAAATTATTTTAGCCTTCAAACATTGTCATTAAGTAGGGAAATGGCAATGTTGCCATATTATATTTTCTAAAATGTACAGTTTTCAATGAAAGATTATAAAACACAGGAGATAGCAGAGTATGGATCGTGAATGGGGCGGGAAGTGGGGTGAGAAGTGGGGAGAGGGTAGAAGCAGTTAATAGAAATGGACCCTGAGGAGGCCCCAGTGTTATACCTACTAGTCAAAGTCTTTAAATCAGCTATTATAAATATGTCCAAAGAACTAAATGAAACCATGTCTAAAGAATTAAAGGAAAGTAAGACAATGATGTTTTACCAAATTGAGAATAGCAATAAAGAGATAGAAATTACCCTACCTAATTTTGGAGTTTAAAAGTATAAGAACTGGAAATGGTTAATTCACTAGAGGCGCTCAACAACACATTTGAGTTGATGGAAGAAAGATTTAGTGAACTTGAATAAAGTTCAACTGAAATTACCCAGTCAGAAAGAAAAAAGAATAAAGAAAAATGAGCAGAGCCTCAAAAATGTATGGGATACCACCAAGTGTTCTTGCATATGTATAATGAAACACCCAGGAGAGAGAGAGAAAAAGAGATGGAAAGAATATTTGAAGAAATAATGGCCTAAAACTTCCAAAATATGATGAAAGACATGAATCTGTTCATCCAAGAAACTCAATGAACTCCTATAAAACAAACTCAAAAAGATCCATGCCTAGTCACATCATAATCATACTGTTGAAAGACAAAGAGAGAATCTTGAAAATAGCAAGAGAGAAATGTTTAATCATGAGAACAAGAGCTCCTCGATAAGATTAAAACTCAACTTCTCATTGGAGCCCATGGAAGCCTAAAGCAGTGAGATGACATATTCAAAATACTGGCAGTGGGAAGGAAGGAGGAGAACTGTGAGTCAAGAAATCTGTATCTAGCAAAACTATCCTTTAAAAATAAAAAAGAAATTAAGAAATTCTAAGATAAGCAAAAACAGAGAAATTCATTGTTGACAGACCTGCCTTATAAGAAACAGTAAAGGGAGTTCTTTAGGCTTAAATAAAGGATAATAATTGGTTATTTGAATCTATGCAAAGAAATAAAAAGCACTGGTAAGGGTAACTGCAAGGTAAATATATAATAGATAATAAAGTATTTTGTACCTTTTTTCTCCTCTTACCTGACTTAAAAACAACTCCATAAAGCAATAATTACAAAACTGTGTTGATGAGCTTAAAATACATAAAAATGTAATATATATGAGAGGAGCCCTGAGTTGTCCTGAGATGTGCTGAGGAGGCTCAGTTTTATCCTGGTTTCAGAGCAGTCAGCACTAGTTCTTAACAAGAGCATCAGATCTGGTTTTTGAAAGCTCATCTGGGCTTCAGAGTAGCTGATAAAGTGGAAGGGTGGAGGAGGAGGGAAGAGACAGGATTAAGAAAGTCTTGCTAGAAGCCAGATGTAATAGCCCAGGAGAGAGAAAGTGGCTGGTCGGTCTTAATGAGAAGGCAGCATGAGAAAAAAATTCATTCTTTTAATACAGGCATCCATGTATAATCTAAAAGACTGTGGTCCTGGCTGTCAAAAGGTGGTGTTCAATTCTGTTACCCAAAGAGTGCATCATTCCTCTGATAAAAAGATTTGAGAGTGGAAGCTGTAATAAGAATATAATGAGCTGAGAGAGAAGGCACTTCTCCGAATCCCCTGAGTCATATTTCATTGGTTACATTTAAAAGTTCTATCATTAAAAGAAGTTTAAATTCTGTGATGGAAAGAAATGTCATTTTCATCACTGCTTTAATGGAAAGGCTCATCTTAGAGGCAGGGAGATGCTTAGACAAATGGATGAAGGAGACTTGGTATCTGTGATTAAGGGGTTGAGTGTGAACTTCCGCAGGCCTGATGGCTCTAGAAGACTATGGTTTGTGTTGTTCCTATTGAATGGCTTCATTTCTTTAACATTTTCTAAATGCCAAATCAATCATGGACACTTGTCACATATATTAAGTAGCATCGTGAGAATGAATAAACTTCCATTGGTCAAAAAGACAGTGTTGGGGTCAAAATAAAAAAGACATTGTCATCTTTTATTAAAGTCCTACTTCCAGAGAATTGTAAATTCACTGATGGGGCCCTATGGGAATTAACAGAAGCATTCTACCTGTAGTTAAACCCAGAGGTGGAGTTCTGAATGCTTTGAAAAAGGCAATCAGCTGTCAGAAAAAAAAAAAAAAATACTGCAAAATAACTATGTTCTTTCTTTCCAGATGAGATTACAGGACACTGGAAGACAAAGCATTAGGAACTATGATTTCTCTATAAGAATCCTTCCAAAGAGGAAAGGATCGTTTATTATAACATGTTTTTATTTGTGATGGTCAGAAACAGAGAACCATCAGAAGGACCTTGAGAAATAGAGGAGTTATGAAAATATCATAATACTATCTAACATTTTTAGGTGCTTACCATATGCCAGAAACTGTGCAAAGCCCTGTATGATATCACGTAGGCTTCACATTGACACTATGCAGTTGACAATATTACTCTCCTTACCACATAACTAGGGAGATGGAAGTTCAGAGAGGTTAAGGGACTAGTCATACAGCTTGCACGAGGCAGTGTCTATGCAGATCCAAGTGTGGAGCCCAAACTCTTGGTTAAATTGCCTCAAATTATCAGATGCATGTGCTCTGGATCTGGAACAAGAAAGCTCCCCAAGCCCAAGGCAATGCTAAGGGATGTCTTTCTCATGGCCTTTCCATTTCTATCCAGTCCTCACCCTGTACATTAGCAATTCTGCTCCTTCATCACTTTCACAAGTGATCCAGCCTGCCCTGGCCCAAAATCATTGGAGCTCCATTGCTAGCCAGCCATGTCTCTCAGGAACTGATTCCAAATTCCTGTGAAAAGAATCTTCTAGGTCCGGCTCATCTCATCCTCTCAAGCCAAGCTCACAGGTCAGAACCCCTGGCCAGCCAGTGCTAATCGCCCTTGTGGCAACTGGTCCAGTCCAGTCAGTGAGGCCGAGGCAGGGCCCTGTGGAGCAGAACAGAGCCACCCAAGCAGCTACAGTGGGGCAGGGCAGATGCCCCCAGAAGGAGAGAGTGGGCAGGGCAAGCAAAGATCAGCGTCTCTAGAGCACACCTGAAGGGCAGAGCATTCCTCATCAGGACCCACTTACTGGATCCAGGCTCCTCCTCAAGAAGACGTGGAGACTGAGAAACTACATGATCTATTGATGACAGGGTGACAGAGGGTTAGGAACATGGCTATTGAGGAAGATCTATCACTAGTCCATACACCAAACACAGCAACCTCATTCTGTTACATCTTTTCTTCCAATTAGACTTACAACTGCAAGTCTCTGTCTTCCTGGGCCTCCAAGGCTAATCACATTTATTTTTCAAGTCTCTCGAATAGGTATCTCTGGTGTCCACACTTGGTTGCAAATCCAGGTCTGTACCTCAGGTTACATTCATTGAACACAGTATTCTGTTTTGCACCGCTGCAACCACTCTGTGAGGAAGGACTGTTTGAGCCCCCTTATTATAGATGAGAAAACTGAGGCCATGAGAAGTGAAGGACCTTGTCCAAGTCACAGCTAAGAAGCAGTAGACCAGTGCTCCCAACAGACACTTCTATGCTCTTAAGCACTCAGCCAAGAGCCTACGATACGCCAAGTGCTGGGTATAGTGGGGGACATGGTAGACAGGGTCTTGTTCCCATCGAAAAAGACACAAAGATAAAGTTTTACCTACAACTTGTGTCAAAAAGGGGTTAACCAAGCAGGCCTGAGGCTCCTTTGCATAGAAAGCCAGCTTGCAGTGTTGGGCCTGGGCTGACCTTTGAGAACTGGCTTCCAAAGTGTCCCTGATCAATAGTTAACTGCTAAAGGTGGCTCCCTGTGCTTCCTGTGTTTGTGCACATGATGCGGTTTATGCACCTGCTTTCCTCCAAGGGGTCTGGAATTTTGGTATGTGCTAGGCAGAGGGTGTGCATGCAGTCAGCCCCCAGTACAAATCCTAGGTGCTGAGTCTGTAACGGGCTTCCCTGGGCAGAAACATTACACACATATTGCTGCATTTTTGCTGTTAGGAGAGGAGGTGCTCTGCATGACCCTCACTGGAGAGAGAGAGCATGAGGAAGCCTACACACAGATTCTTCCAGATTCCACTTGTGTCTTTTCCCTGATGATCTAGGTGTGTATCCTTACTATGTCACTGTTACAAATCTTAGCCATGGGCACAACTACATGGTGGGTCCCGTGGGTTCTTCTAGCAAATCTCCAAATGCAGGAGCAGTCAACACACACACTATGCACACACCTGCTATGAAGACAGAACAACACAGGTGACATGGGAGACAGCAGGAGCCCAGTTGGAAAGACCCCCTGTGGATGTTCTCTTTCAGCAGAGACCTGATGGAGTTAAGGAGGTAAAGGGCAGGAAGAACGTGTTCCAGACAGAGGAGGAAGGATTGAACAATGTCCACTGTGGCTGCACCCCTGCAAACCAGGAGGGCCAGTGGGTCAGAGCCACAGACAAAGACTGCTCAAGGGAGCCTTGACTCCATGCTAGGCCTGCTGGCAGACTATTAAAGGATGGTAGCAGGTGAGAAACATGATCAGGTCACTTTTTCAAAGATAACTCTGGCTGCCATGTGGAGAGTAGATTATGAAAGTGGAAGCAGGGAGAGCAGTGGGGAGGCCATTCATGGTCCAGGTGAGACAGGGTGACTGGTAGCTATGGATAGAAAATGGGCTCAGAGGACATTTTATGACAATGGCTTCTGACAGTGCCCTGCTAGCTGTCTCCCTGATACCCAGTGCTCAGCCCAGTCCAGCTCCCGGCCTGCCTGAGACCTCATGCTGAGTCCCCCTTCCCAGACAATCCCCACGGCTTTCCATTGGGGGTGACAGGGCAGGCCTGTGTACCCTGCCAGCCTGCAATGATATTCCCAGTCTGTGATATAAGTTTGCTGGCTGTCACTTCTCAGGAGTATTTATTTTGACACTTTGTTCTTTCTATTTTTTTTCTTAAGGGTGTTATAGTATCTTTTCATTTATGAAAGCACTAGAATAATTGATGGGAAGGAATTGTGTGTGTGTGTGTGTGTGTGTGTGTGTGTCCTTCCATGACAAAATAAAGTTGGTAACCTGCTTTCATCCCTTCCCATCTTCCATGCTTTAAGAAAAATAAATGGTCTGTGAAATCCAGAAAAGTCTCTGGTGACCACTGGGGGCCATGTCCAAACTCAGCCCTGCATGGGGCTCTCCACAACCTTGCCCACACCCACCTTACCTTCCAGCTTCTGTCTCCCCACTCCCCTACCCTCTGCTCCTGCTTCCCAAGGCCTTCCCACCAGCCCCTCTTTCCCAGGTTGCCTCAGCCCTCAGCATTCTCTCTGTCCTAACTTCTTCCTCTGACAGATGCCCTACTCCTCCCATTGGGCAAATTTAACTTGTCCTGAATTTCTACCTGCTCAGAACCCTCTACTCCTAGAGGCTGGGACTGACCAGTCTCTACATTGTCTTCAATGTGAGCACAGGGCCTCCCAGGACTGACAGCAACATGGCCGGCATGGACACCTTTGTCCTGACTCCATCCTTCTCTGTCCAGGTCGTTGTTGACTCGCCCTCAGTTAAAGCCAGGAGAGGAAATGAGTTCAAGGCTTAAAAGCAGTATTCCCAATCTTTCGATGGTAAAGCAAGCAGTAATCACTCCCCATTGTTATCCAGGTGCACCATCCTAGAACAAAGAGGTCACTTGCAGAATTACAGGGAAGCCAGTGCACAGCAATGAGGAGAGAATACAGTGTACCCGACTCTACCTCTCACGGAGCTCTCAACACAGCTGCAATGATTCTAGGGCAGTAGAAATAGTTCTTTGACATAGCTGGAGTTATGCAAGCTATAATAATGATACATTTCCTTAAAAACTCAGATTTCAGGGTATAAATAGATTGCTTTCAGGGGATTAGAAAATAGCTTCCCATACAGGGAGTACCTGCTCCCCAAACGAAGCATATCTTGGGAGCTTCAATCTTCTCAAGTGCAATGTCATTATCCTAAGTAAAAAGTTTAAAAAGGTGAGTGGAAGGGGCACCTGGGTGGCTCAGTCAGTTAAGCATCAGACTCTTGATTTTGGCTCAGGTCATAATCTCACAGTTTGTGAGATGGAGCCCCATGTTGGGCTCTGTGCTGTGAGCTCGGGATTCTCTCTCTCCCTCTGTCTCTGCCCCTCCCCTGCTCGTGCGCTCTCTCTCTCTCTCTCTCTCTCTCACAAAATAAATAAACTTAAAAAATAAGAAGGTGTGGGGATGGGCAAAATAGGTGAAGGGAATTATTTCCAGGTACAAACTTCCAGTTATAAAATAAATAAGTCATGGGAATGAAAAGTAGAGCGTAGGGAATATAATCAATACTGTGATAACCTTGTATGGGGACAGATGATGACATTTACTGTGGTGAGCATTGCATCATGCATAGAATTGTCAGTCCACTATGTTGTACACCTGAAACTAATAATGCAACATTCTGTGTCAACTGTACTTCGATATAAATAAATAAATAAATAATCAAGCCATCAGCAAGTCAGTGGTGAACTGAGCACTGGGCTATGTACTACAGAAATATGAACTATTAGTTGAGGAGACAAGAAAACAATACTAAACAATGTAAAACTAAATACCCTTACGTTCCTCTGCGGGACTGCTGAGGGAGGAAGGGATTGCCTTGTAAAAGAATTTTGATCTAAAATGGAACCAGAGGATATAAAATGAAAAAGTTTATGCACATGCCCTCAGGAAAACAAAACTTAAGGACTAAGAGACCAATAGTCCCCATAAAATGCCTGATATACAGAAAACTGATAACACTGGAACTTTCTTAAATGATAAGGAACTGGTCAGGCGTTGCCTCATATCAACTTTGGGAAATTTTACTTATGGTTCTCAGAGGCATGGTTCCCAGAAGCATCTCAGGTCAGGCTGGTCTCACAAAATAAGCTGAATTGAGCTTTGTTTGTATGACTGCAATGGTTTTGTCTGCTTGGAAAGTTTTCAAAGCTTATCTCCAGTTTTTTTTATTTTAACAGACCCCTCCTTACATTTTGTGCTAACAAACAGAGCCCACCCTAAGCCTTCCATCAGACTCGCCTGTGGCTCGCTACAGCATGTGTGTCCCAAACTGCAATTCCTCTGCTATTTCTGAATAAACTCATCTTTTTGACAATTTTGAGCTTGCTTCAGTTTACCTCTTTATTTAGATGGACGTCCTGTGTATGATGCAATGCCCTTTACGTGAGGACTTAGTGATAAATTCTACTTCAAATACAGAGCCAAGGAAGCTATTTCCTAAAAACAAACAAACAAACAAACAAACAAACAAACAAACAAATCTTCCCCATACGAGGACCCTCTGGACCAGCCAGTTCCCTGCCCACCAGCAGTGCCCACAGCAGACCACCTCCACCAGAGCAGTTTCCATATGGCGGCTTCCCCAGTCCTGGCTGACCCAGCCTGCTCACCTCATCCCACTGGGCCCTGCAGCCAGGTCTCCAGTGTCTCCCTCTTCCCCAAATCTAGCTGAATCTAATGCTTCTGGCTTCTCTTTTGCCTCCTTTTGCCTTTTTTGTGTCTGCCTCAGCTCAGGGTATCGAAGCTCCTGTCCTCTCTCTCCCCTATCTCCAGGTCCCAGACAAAGAGGGGAGTCAAAGTGGCAGGGCCCATCCTTTCCCAAGAAGGGGGAACTTTAGTGGAGTGATTTTTATTTCTCTTTTATCCACTAAGGAGCATGGAGAAAAATGTAACGTTTGACCCCTTAAGTATCCAGAGTTTTCTTTCTTCCTTCTTTTTCTTAAACCATTTTATTATTAAGAGTTACATCAAAAACAAACAAAAAACAAAAAAACGAACAAAACAAATGTGCAGCTAAATGGATTAACCCCTGCAACCAACCGTCCCCCTGCTTCCTTCCCATCTCCCCACCTCAGGAAAGGACAACTCTCTAAAAATGCTGGCCTCTTTCTTCATCCTGCTCCCTCCCCCAGACCCTGCAGCCAAGCCTGGGCCTGTTACATTCTATCTCCCATGACCACCCCTTAATGAGGGCTGAGCTCCTGCTCAGCCCCATGGTCCCACCCCACTCTCCTTGCTAATGAGGGAGGCTGAGCCCTGCAGGCTGCTTGGGGGCTCCAGGCTTCATCTCCCACCTGGGCTCAGCCAGTGGAAGATGGGGTAGAGATAGCAGTGACAAGTCTTGGGCACAGTTGGGGTCAGTGGCAGTAGCCAAATCTCCCTCATCCTCCTGCATCCTGAGAATGGGCCTGCTGGGGCCCTGAACTCAGTGACATCAACTTCATGAGGGAGTGGGAGTGGCTTCATCAACTTTAACTCCTTCATGAGGGAGTGGGAGTGGCTTCCCACCTCCCCACCCTGTTTGCTTCTTCTCCTTTTTTGCCAGTATAATTAATCTGGGCCCTCACACCTCTCTGTTTCAGATGGATGAGATGCACCCTCACCTCTGCCTCCTCTTGGCGTCCAGAGTTGCTTTACTCTTGCATCCCAAACAGAGGTGGGTAAACTCCTGTCTGGTTTGACTATGACAATGATACTTTGTACCCTGGCCCTGAATACTTACTCACAGAAGCCTCTTCATCCTCAAAATTACCCTGGTAATTTAAACTTCATTTCCCACATAACAGCCAGGGGGATCCTTTAAAAACACAAACAGGTCATGCCACCCTCCCTGCTCAGAACCCCCAAAACACACCCATTAGGGTGGTTACTATTTAAAAAAAAAAAGGAAAATAATAAGTGTTGGTGAGTATGTGGAAAAATTGAGAACCTTGTGCATTGTTGGTAAGAATATTAAATGGTGTTGCTGCTATGGAAAACAGCATGGAATTTCCTCAAAAAATTAAATATAGAATTACCTTATGATCCAGCAATGCCACTTCTGGGTATACACCCCAAAGAACTGGAAGCAGTATCTTGAAGAGACATTTGCACACCCATGTTCATTCCAGCATTATTCATAATAGCCAAGAGATGGAGTCAATCCAAGTGCCCATCAGTGGATGAGTAGATAAACAAAAGGTGGTATATACATACAATGGAATATCATTCGGCCTTAAAAAGGGAGGATATTCTGCTTACAACATGGATGAATCTTGAGGACATTATGGCTAAGTGGAATAAGCCAGTCACAAATGGACAGATACTCTAGGACCTACTTATGGACCTAGAGTGTGAGGAACCTGGCTAGAGTAGTCAGATTCACAGAGACAGAGAGCAGAATGGTGGTTGCCACAGGCTGGGGGAGGGGGATGGGGATGGGGACTCAGTGTGCAATGAGTACAGTCATAGTTTTGCAAGATGAAACGGTTCTGGAGATGGGTGTTGTGATGGTTGCCCAACAATGTGAATGCACTTAATACCATTGAACTATATACTTAAAAAATGACTAAAACAGTACATTTTATAAACTCTCCAAATACATTCATCAAAACTGAAATAAAATCCTTGAGCAAAACCAAAGCCTGGAGGGCCTGTGTTGGCAGTCTGCCTGCTTTGCCAAGCACGGTCCCACCTGCCCCTCCCACTGTAGTCCGCTCTCATGTCTGTCTCCTCTTCCTGGAGGCTGCACCCCTCACATCTTTATTCGCACCACTTGGTCTTTACAGAGACATAACCTCCTCAAAGAGGACTTCCCTGATCAGCCTCCCCTCTTTCTTGCTTCATTTTTAACGAATTGTGTGAAATAAAATTACATGTGTTCAAGGAGTTTAGGGGTAGGTGGTGGAGGACAGCTAAGACCATCATGGGGAGCTCTTCCTCTGCCCCCGGGGGTGGGCTGGTGGAAAGGAAGTTTGAACTGAGAGACAAGAGGCAGAGGGAGCGGTTGGGAGGCTGTGGGGCTGGTGGTCACTGACCTGCCTCGGTTGTGACTATAAAAATCACTCACTACACAACAGACCCCCTTGTGATTTGTCCATCTGACTTCATGATCTGGTTTCTCCACATAGCCTGTCTCAACTTCCTAAATAGCTTTCAGTCCTTTAGCCAAAAATATACCCCCAGGTGAGCATGTGTACCCTCATAGGCGCCATTCTTGGAGAGAGCAAGGGAGGAAGGAAGGAAGGGAGGGAGGGAGAGAAGCTGGCATCCTGATGAGAAAGGGTCCAGGATGTAGGCCCAGGAAAGGATGGAAGGGTCTGATCACAAGAAGCCCATGGCAGCTCTCTGGGGAGATGTGATTTCTGGCAGACTTGGGCACCTGTTCACTATCATTCTCTCTTGTGCTGCCACGAAACTGTTTACCCTCATTGTGAAGGTCAGGCCAGCCATATCCTCTGACTTACCTAACCCTGAGGACAATAGGTTTTGATCAGCCACCAACTGACATCTACCAGTGTGGTCCTCTGGGGTCAGCCTCTCATCAGATCTAATGACTAATTTGGAACACAACGAAAACGAGAAAATGTCCAGCTTTGTACTGAGCTGGGCAATGTTTGCTTAACATTCAGAGGTGCAAACAGTGTGACTACCAGACACTGAAAAATGGGCTGAAAAAGAACAGTAATAGCCAGTGTCACTAAGCCTTCCATCATGTGCCAGTCACTTTATATCTGTTTTCTCTGCATTGCACAAAACCTTGTGATAGGAGAATTATCGAAGCTTCTTTACAGAGGAGGAAACTGAGGCTCTGAAGGGTTTATGAACCTGCCTGAGTTCTTTCTCCAGGGCCTTTTATCCTTGCTCTTTCCTGTCTACTGGCCTCATGATAAAGGCCACTCTATTAAATCACATGCACCGCCCGTGGGTTAATCACATCCCCAGAAACCCAGGGTTGAGTATGAGTAGTGACACACACCCCTTTAGAAATACAGAGGTCTAGTGTGTTCAGCTGGCATAATCTTGTCAAGTCACTCAGAAACCATCTGTTTGTGTCATCTTGATGTTGGTTTTTGCTTACAAGCTGTGTATAGTCATTAGGACAAATTATTTTATGGCCCTCACAGGTAAATGACATTTTCTTGGTAATGAAAGGTAATCTGCTGTCATCACTATATTGCCAAGGCTCCTGCCTGTGAGCTTGGTCCCTTCTTCCTATCTGGAACTGTTCAGCTATAGAAAGATTCCTCCTCGGCTTCAAAAAAAAAAAAAAAAAGAATCAAGTTGATATTTTGCTGAATTTGAATAGCAACCAGAAAAGAAGGTCAAGTTTTAAAAGAAGCGACACGGGAGGGGATTGTAATTAAATCTGCTCTGGGCTGGGTACGGATGATTCATTTCAAGCACATAGCATTCTGCAAAGCACGTGACCGAAGGTATTTTTCTAAATAACCTCAAGTGCTAGTCGAGTTATTCTTTAAATTGCATGCCAGCGATATCTCCTAACTGGTATTTCGCTTGGCGGGCACTGAGCTGCTGCCACAGCCCGGATTTTCCTGCAGGCAGAGCCCGGCCTTGTTTTGATAATCATTTATGCTGCTCTCTGCTTCTGCCTAAAAGGATCACACAGTTGCAGAGATCCAGGGAGGGGTGTGCTTGGTGGGCTCCAAACTGTCAAAAGCACCTCTGCTTGGGTAGGGGGTCTTCTCTGTGGCCCAGAGCCTGGGGTCCTTGGGGTGGGCATTACAAAGCCTTGGGTTTTCTACAAATGGTGACATCAGCGAAATTCCATCTCTTCCAGGAATCTTCCATTAAAATAATTAGGAGACCCCAGGCAGCTGTCTGCTGGGAACATCCTTCTAACAGCAACAGTCCCCCACCCACCAAGCCACTCCCTACATCCAAATGATTCCCGAGGTTGCAGTTAGATTAGTACATGGTGACTGTGCCCTTGGGCGATGCTAGGTTCTGGCCTGACAACCTGACCTGACCTAGGATGAGCCCATCAGAGACCTTTCAAAGCCAGGCATTCTGTCTTGTGAGCCACATAAACAGGGAAACTCATCTCAAGAAGACAGGGAGAACTGATAAAATTTGTGGAGAGGAGGAGGACGCAAGTCAGAAGGAGAGGACTCTGTTGGTATCTGGGTCCCTGGTCTCAATTTTTGTTGAAACCCAGCTATCCTTAAATCCTGCAAGACACCAGAATACCCTCAAAATTAATTTCCTTTGCTATTAGGCTAGTTCAAGTGAGACTTCTGTCACTTGCAACCAAAAGAGTCCTAAGAATGTCAAGTGACTCTCTTTCATTCATGACCTCACTGTGAGGTATGAGATCTCTGTAACTGTACTCGGTCTACCTAGATCAGCATCTTCTTTACCGGTGGGCTTCTTTAAGAAAGTTTGATATATTGGGGAGCCTGGGTGGCTCCGTCGGTTAAGCATCTGACTTCAGCTCAGGTCATGATCTCACAGTTCATGAGTTTGAGCCCTGCATCGGGCTCTGTGCTGATAATTCAGAGCCTAGAGCCTGCTTCGGATTCTGTGTCTCCCTCTGTCTCTCCACCTCCCCTTCTCTCACTCTGTCTCTGTCTCTCAAAAATAAAAAAAATTAAAATTAAAAAAACATCAAAATACCATAGACTAGGTATTCTTAAATAATAGAAATTTATTGTCTCACAGTTTTGGAGGCTAGAAGTTCAAGATGAAGGTATTGCCAGTTTCTTTCCTAGAGCCATGAGGGAAAGAACTCTTCTAGACCTCTGTTCTTGGTTTGTAAATGGTGGTCTTCTCCCTGTACCTCTTCCTAACATCCTTCCTCCATATGTGTCTGTCTCTGTGTTCAAATTTCTCCCTTTTACCAAGACAATAGTCATTTTTTTAACCCAATGACCTCATTTTCACTTCATTATCTCTATAAAGATCTTGTCTCCAAATAAGATCACAATAAGTGTTAGGGGTTAGGACTCCAACATATTTTTGAGGTGGAACATAATTCAACCCACAAGTCCACACAATGGAATACTATGCAGCCAGGACAAAGAAGGTGGTATGCCTGCACATTCTGAGAGTAAAAATCTCCATGCATGTTTTGTGAAAAAAACAATCTTTATGTCAGTGTATTCTGATCCTTCTCTGAATTATGCATGTGCACGAGTGTGTATGCATGACATGAACAGTTCTACATAGAGGTGGTTTTGTAACTTATGGAAGGAATCAAGAAAAGTTCATGCAAATTACCTTTTTGAAGAGAGATTTGAAGAAGGAAAAGACACTTTCACTTTCCATTTGTACCTTAATGACTTTCTATATCTATGTTGTTTTAATCTCATGCATGTATAAATACATATATTATGTGCGTTTATGTGTATATATGTGTGTGTATATATATACATACATGTATAAATATATACACACTGTATATATATATACACTTCTTTCTTATGCTTTTCTGTATTCTATTAGAAATGTAAGCTATTTCTTGTATTAAAGATGCAAGTTGATTTATACCTAAGTTCTTGGGAATGGGTTTTATGTGCCAAGCATGATATACATTCTGTGTATCTGTCTGTACTTGTAAGCTCTTAAAAGGTTATGTTTGTTCTTATCCACATATGTGGTGCCTTGCACAATTGTCCAGGAAGTCAGATCCTTTTTGGTGTTTTGGAGGCAGTGGTGGAGAGGGGTGATGGTGATGATGATGGAGAAGAAAATGCGGTTGGTCACAGCTTGGAAGTTGCCTAGAACTTCTCCCTTCAATGACAAAACCAAGGCTGTTGCTTATATACCAGAGAATCATCAGGCAAGACCTTGGACATACCATAGGCTCATTGCATTCTGATACTTGTGAATTTTTGTAGGTCCAAGAAAAATGTCCTTGGAAGGAATGTCTACTTCATTATTTTTACCTTTAGAGCCCAACTTTAGATGAGTTTTTTTAAATCCCACTTCCAGAAGAAAAGTAAGCCCTAAGGTCCTGGGACATCCATTGAACATAAATAATTCCCTTCTCCCCATGCATCTAGAATGGTCCTAGATAAGTGTTATTCTTGAGAACACTGAAGGAGTAGGCACTCCCCTTATGCTTTGTAGGGCTTAATTCTCTTGTAGAACTTGGTTAAAAAGGATGCCCTACACTCTACTACCTCCCTGCAGTGAGCCCATGCCATGTAATTAAATATCTTCTATTCCTAAGAAGGATCCAGGACTTGCTGTGGGCTGTGTAACATAACAACAGCCAGCCCAGACTGTTTGTAGGGTTCCAGCCCCATCCCAAAGGTAGGTACTGCATGGCACATCCACTCTGGGACCTAGAATCTAGCCTCTGCTGATCCAAATGGCAGCCACATGGCTATTTGCATTTAAATTTAAATAAAATTTAAAATTCAGTTCCTAAATCGCCCTCGCCACATTTCAAGTTTTCAGTAGTCACCATATTGAACAGCACAGATTGGAGAACATTTCCATCATCACAGGAAGTTATACTGGAGAGCTCAGTGACTGTCAGATGGGCCCAGAACTATACCTAGAGGGGGTCCTTGCTCCAGATTCTGTCCAGTCCCCACAGAGAATGCCTGAGAACATCTAAGCACACACTATGGATGAGAGCTATGCACAGCCTAGTCACAAAATAAAGCAAAAAGTAGCCCAACAAGTTTTTGAAGCTCTAACAAGATCTTTTTGGTGAAACAAAATACTTTGGAAGACATGAGTAGGAGACAAAGATTTTCATTCATTCATTCATTCATTCATTCATCCATACATTCATTTTTAGAGTTCGGGTGCAAAGGGTTGAGTTAATTCTACTCCTCAGCTCATGGAGCATTGTCACCACTGGCCTGAGTCAGGTGCCACTCTTGTTTATTTTATTAATTCTCTTTTATCATTTTTCTACTGCTATCCTTTGCTTCCTCTTTATATGACCATTCTATTTAAAATGTGTGCACTTTGTGGAGCACCTGCCTTGTTCAGGCAGTGGCACATGTGACAAGCCCCATGTTGGGTGTAGAGATTACTTAAAAATAATGGTTTTTTTCAAATTAAAAAAAATTCTAGTTAGTTAACTAACATGTTAATGTTAATATTGGTTCAGGAGTAGAATTTAGTGATTCACCACTTATATATAACACCCACTGCTCATCCCAACAACTGCCTTCCTTAATGCCCATCCCCCATTTAGCCCATTCCCCACCCACCTCCCCTCCATCAACCCTCAGTTTGTTCTCTATAATTAAGGTTCTATTATAGTTTACTTCCTTCTCTTTTTTCCCTTCCCCTACGTTCATCTGTTTTGTTTCTTAAATTCCACATATGAGTGAAATCATGTGGTATTTGTCTTTCTCTGACTGACTTATTTTGCTTAGCATAACACACTCTAGCTCCACCCACATCATTGCAAATGACAAGATTTCATTCTTTATGATCACTGAGTAGTACTCCATTGTACATATGTATATGTGTGTGTGTGTGTATGTGTGTGTGTGTGTATATATACATATATATACATACATATATATATATATATACACATACATATATATATATATATATATATATATATATATATATATACCACATCTTCTTTATCCATTCATCAGTCAATGGACATTTGGACTCTTTTTGTAATTTTGTTATTTTTGATAATGCTGCTATAAATATCAGGGTGCATGTACCCCTTCGAATCAGTAAAAAATAAAATCTTTATAAAAAAATAAGTGCACTTTGTTTGCAGGGGCACCTGAAGGCCAGGCATGTTTTGTATGTTTTGTGTGCCTGTGTTTTATGTTGATGTTGTCTCGCTCATTCCATTTCTTTCTTTTTCACTCATTACTCTATGGTAGAAAATGTGAACGTATTGACTTGAGGCAGGCCAGCAAAGAATGGAACTTCCCTAAGGACACAAGGATGAGTCTGAGAACAGAAGCAGGTGTCTGAGCCTCACTTCTTTCCATGGTTCTCTTCCACCTGGAACCTGGCCTGCGGGGGAACACAGTGCTCACCTGTCTGTGAATGTGTACACATTGTTGGGCCTGCCATGGTTTAGGTCAGGTTATTGTGTAACTTTTAGCAACTCTCTCTTCCTGTTTTGGTATTATTGGTTTCTTCATTATGGTTTTCTTTATTCCTGAAGAGAACTGTCCACATCTCCCCATGCCTGTCCCATGCTGTGCTTAACCCATCCCAGGCTCAGGAACAACCCTCCTCACCCTGCTTTGATTCTATGTGCCAGGCTTTGAAACTGAATTACTGATTTACACAGATGGCCAACCTCCTCGTTTATGCCATAGTTCCACTGACTAGCTCCACTGCAGTCAACTGAATTACTGTTTACCAACATTAAGTGTCCCTACCTGGGAGAAGATTATACTTCCCTGCTCTGTTGAACTTGGGCCCTGCTGTGTGAGAGTGGCCAGTGAAATGTGAGCTCTTTGCCATGTGCGCTTTTTTCTCTGCTTGGGTCTCCAAGTGAAAATGACATGGTAGAGCCACCACCAACACATGATGGCATGCCACTTGGATGAAAAATAGACCTTTGTTATTGTAAGGCCCTGAGGTTTAGGGTTGTTTGTTACTGCAGCATATCATTGTCTAACCTGACTGGTACAACCTCCAAGCCTGAGTTCTTACCTTCCCAGCCATGCAATGCTATTGCTGCTGCTATTCCTAATATCTAACATTGAGCATCTACTATGCCCTTGATATTGGAACAGGCTCTTTACACACATTGTCGTGATCAATGCCAGTTCATATTTTATGACCACATTGCCAATGTGGAAACTAAGTATCAGTTTCCTTAAGTAAATTACCCAAGGTCACAAACATAGCAGAACAGGTTTGGCAACATATATCTGACTCTAGAGCCCAGGTTCTTAAAGCCATGAGACTCAAATTTCTCCCAAGACTGACAACATGCATTTCTTTCACCATTTTCCAGCATGAGACCTCCCCATATCATCCCAAGACATCTGGCTCACACCTCTCAGCAGCAGCTATGCCTGGGGTAGCAACAACTCCTCTAACTCTGCTCTTTTACAACTGCAGGATATTGGGAATCTTCTGCTCTGCCGTCCCTGTCCTCCCTGCCATCTCTGTAGCTGGGTCTATCCCCAAGCTCGGTCCTGACCGACACTGACCTTCACACTGCCCCACCTTGTTCTTCTCCTCCAGGCCTCCTTTCTCTGCCATCCCTAAATGTGCACAGTTTCCATGTTTTGTTCTATACTAAGCCCACCTCTTTTCTCTGTGTAGAGTCTCCACTAGAAATTTCACCAGATCCCCTTATTTCAACAATTATTTCCATGTGAATGTCTCCTAAACTGGTGTTCCATTCTAACCTCACTGCTAAGCCCCAGTTTTTCTTTTCTCCCTCCTGGAGCCATCTTTCTAGAGGCAGAAGATGAGTATCTCCAAAATGAAGTTCACATCTTACACCCCGTTTCTTCTCCACTCAGTTTCTCCTGTCACCTTCATTTCTAGTAAGGTTCCTACATTGTCTCCATTACTGTTCATTCATTCACACAACATCTACACGTTCTGTGAAACCTGGGAGGAGCTCCCTTTGGTCCCCCTCCTGATCCTCACAACTAGTCAGCCACCAAGTCCTGCGGCATCCAGCCACTGTTTTCAGAATACACCTCCTCATCTTTGATTATTCTTTTCTTCTAAAAGGAATGCTGTCCACATGTGCAAACAAAATAATTTAGGCTCCCCCTTTCAAAAAAGGAAAATCTGAAGTCAGAAATATGAGTTTCCGCTGAAGAAGGAAATTAAAAGGAAATTATGAGATAAGTCACTTAAACCAAAAAGCACCTTATTTATTTGGATGCTATGCTCTTAAATTTCTTTATCCTATTTTTAAGGAAGCTGGCTATACAACCTACTGAATTAGCTTTGTTTAGCCAAGTAAAGTAGTTTGAAACAGAAGACTTCAAATCAGATTAAATGCTGTAGTCACCATTGTAAGTGACAGATTTTCCTCTGTTGTATTTTTTTAAATATGAAATTTATTGTCAGATTGGTTTCCATACAACACCCAGTGCTCATCCCAAAAGGTGCCCTCCTCAATACCTATCACCCCCCCCCCCCCCCCCCCCCCCCCCAGTTTGTTCTCAGTTTTTAAGAGTCTCTTATGTTTTGGCTCCCTCCCTCTCTAACCTTATTTTTTCCTTCCCCTCCCCCATGGTCTTCTGGTAAGTTTCTCAGGCTCCACATAAGAGTGAAAACATATGGTATCTGTCTTTCTCTGTATGACTTATTTCACTTAGCATAACACTCTCCATTCGACGTCAAGTGATAAGGACTGTTTCACTAGCAAATTTTTTTTTGTGAGCCTATGTTTACCTGCCTGAATCAATAATTATATTGCCACAGATGTAAAGTTTCATTAGACATGCTTTAGATAGCTATAAAAAGTCATAAAAGATAATTTACTAATTTTTAAGTTATCTTCTCTTCACCTATACCTGAACTTAAAATAAACCTCCTGTGTATTTTTTCTTTTTCTTGAGTATGCTAATACTTGTATCCTTTTATTCACTAAAATCTTTGGTATGATTTCCAACATTTGACACCCCCCCCCCCTTTGCTCTCTTCACTATGCTTGAGTACTAATAAAATTTTCCATGGGGCACTTGGGTGGCTCAATCAGTTAAGCGTCCGACTTCAGCTCAGGTCATGATCTCATAGTCTGTGAGTTCGAGCCCCGTGTCAGGCTCTTTGCTAACAGCTCAGAGCCTGGAGACTGCTTTAGATTCTGTGTCTCCCTCTCTCTTCACCTCTCTCCTGTGCTCTCTGTCTCTGTCTCTCTCAAAAATAAATAAACATTTTTTAAAAATCTTCCTGCTATTTTGTTGTGGGCTGGATGGCCTTCCCTAAAAAGATATGTGGAAGCCCTAACCCCCAGTACCTGTGAATGTGAAGGAAGGAGGTCTTATTTGGAAGGAGGGTCTTTGCAGTTGTAATCAAGTTAAAATGAGGTCATGCTGGATTAGGATGGGCCTAATCCAGCAACTGGTGTCTTTATAAGAGAAGAGAGTTATTTGGACACAGACACACTGGGGGGAATGCCAGACGACAGCAGAGGCAGAAATTGGACTGATGCTTCTACAAACAAAAGAGTTCCAGTGATTGCTGGCTGCCACCAGAAGCTGGAAGAAGCAAGGGTGGGGGGGATTCTCTGCCAGAGCCATCAGAGGGAGCATTGCTGACACCTTGATTGGACCTTGGGCTTCCAGAACTTTGAGAGAATAGATTTCTGTGGCTTTAGGACACCCCAGTTTGTGGCAACTTATTATAACAGCTCTAGGAAACTAATTATTAAGTAGTAAACTAACCTAATGTACAGTACAAAGCGTTCTCAAATACTTGACCACACCTTGCCCCAGCTCTCCAAATCCTGCCTGATTTTCCAGACTCAGCACAGTACCTACCATTTTCCTGACAGTTGTCCAAGTTGGCCTTGTATTCTGGAGAAGCAGGGATTCATCAGCTTGCATCATTCCCTAGATACCTAAAACATAGATGAGAATGGTGATCTCAAGCTTGTGCTGCCTTTTCTTGGCAGTGGGGAGAGATTTACCCTCCTTTTGACCGCCATCAGGGGGCGGGAACCATGCCCCAGGGCCAGGAAAGTGGCATTTTGCACAGGGCATGGGGCCTTAAGGTGGCCCTTCCTTTCGACCTGCTTCCCCCTGGTGCCCTCAGAGCCTGTGGTTGTATTGTCCCTCACTCCCATGGCACAATGCAGTGGCTTTGTCACAAGTCCACAGAGAACCAGGGTGGAGTGGAAGCCAGGGGAGGATCCTTGCAGAAGGGTCGGGGGTGGGGAGGTTGGCACAGGGAAGCTGGTGCCGCTGGGCACAGGGATGTAGGAGTGCAGCAGGCCATGCAGGAAGTGGGCCGGGAAGGGGTGCTGTGTGCTATGTCAGGCTGATGACTGAGGAACAGTGAACTCCTGGTAATTGTAGGGGAGAAGACTCTGCATCTCACACTGTTTGCACTGTTTTTCTCTCCCTCCCATTAATACAATCTACTTCTGGCCTGAAACCATCAATATTGAAATAAAGAGTGCTGGGATGCAGAGCAGAAAAAATGAGCTTGAGTCTAACTACTCTGAGCTTTAGACATTCTCACTAGAAAATGATCATCGACTTGCTCTTTGTGCCTCCAGAAACTGTGCAGGCAAAACCAGGCACTGCAGGTGAAAAGTGCTTTGTAGGTGTGGGAGGATGTACAAGGGTTAGTTGTGAGCTGTTATCATCGTTGTTGCCCATCCGTTAATTAGTAGAAGCTCCTCAAAGGCAGGAATAGTTTGCAATGGGCTTGGTGCAGGGGCCAGTGCTGTGTTCTGCGTGTTGCTGGCACTCAATACACAAGATGCTACTGCACAAATGAATGAATTTTGCTCAAGGATCAACTTTCTGAACTCCCACTGCACAGCCTCTCACCATGCCTGCCAACTGGATCTTCTCTTGCTGCCCTTGGCCCCTCTGCTCAGGACCTGGCCCTTCTCAGGAACCTTGGCCCCTGGCTGAAGTCTGGCCATCTGAGGACAGCAACATGGGATGTAGGTCCGCCAGGGGCCACCTGCTCACTAAAGGACCTTGGGCAAGCTACACCATCACCTTCTTCATTTTATCCACCCATTCCATGAAGAGACAGACAGAAATGCCAGCCCAGGGTGAGGGCTGGTGGAGGCAATGTCAGGGGATATTCATTCTTCCAGACAGATGCTTTGTAGTGTCTGACCTCGTCGTGGACCAATCAGTGTTTTCAAGTTCCCTGGAGCGTCAACTCTCTACAGGCATCTCGCCAATTGGCCCCATGTGGCAAATAAAAAGCATGTGTGCAATCCTGGCCTGATTCTTCCAGCTACCCCGGCTTTGTTAAGGAAGAACAATGGGATAATGATGCGGATTTGTAAGATCTCAATTGAAAACTGCAACATCCTACCAGACACGCACTGTAGTTGAATTAACACATATATGTTCATGTAAAAATTAATAAAATCTGCATGATCCCTTCACACAGACAGACACACAGACACACACACACACACACACACACACACACACACATCCCTTACCTCAGTATCAAACCTCCCACCTGCATCCACTCTTGTTCATCTTTATGCCAAGAGAATACAATATGTGGGAATAGAACCTCCTACTTGAGTCACAAGACCAAAGTTGGGATCTAAGCTCCTGTGTTACTTTAAACAAGTCACTATACCTCTCTGAACTTCAGTTTCCACGTGTAAATTCCATCTATAAATCTATGACTGTCCATCTACACACTGATGGTAATTAGACCTAGCTCACAGGATGGTTATATATGTATCACAGATGCAGAAGCATAGTAAAAATAAATCATCACTATCATTTTCCTCTTTCAACATATCTATAATTATCTTCAAACCTGATGATTTTTTTAAAACCTGGTGATTGTTATGAAAGCCAAATAAGGTAAGTAAAGAAACTACAAAAGAAATAGCTACGCCATCACAAGATGGCTCTCTCAAGCTCCACATGGAAACAAACAAGATGGTCTTTACATCCTACTTCAGACCTTGAGGAGGTTCAGACGAGCCTCCAGCTTTGAATAGAAGTAGCTGCTACCTCCCCAGGGCCAAGACCACCCAGAAGAAGACCTGGGAACAGGGGAGGAGGAGAAGATGAAAAGAAAGGCACTCCAGAAACCTCTGGATCCCTTGAGAGGGGGAGAAGAGCCCTCTCCAGACAGAAGACCCTACGGGCAAGGCTGTCCTCTGACCTCCATCCAGCACTGCTCATGAGGGATGCTGGGTGGCTAGGTAGACGCTGTGCTAGCTAGATGCCTTCAGGATGCCATGACCACTGGCCGATCCCGCCTTCTCCACCAACCAGTTCATACTGAGCTCTCTAAACCAGGGTCTGTGTGCTGCCAAACAGCGGAAAGTTGTTTCATTTGGCTCATCCCCCTTTCCCACCCACCCTCCCCATGGTGTGCTGGTCTGTTTCACATGTGGTAGTTATTATGGGTTGACTTCCTCAACCTCCAGTCCTCCCTATTCTGATGCGTCTTCCCACAGGGAAGGAGCTGGAAAACCACAGTTGACATGTCCCACACTTCTTGGCAGCTCGGCTTCAGGGTGAGACTTGCTACCTACATATCAGATGGAGATACGGACGATTCTGATTCTGAATGGAGTTACCCAGGGAGAGGGTATGCCTACCTGCAAAGTGCCACACGAGGCCCAGATACCATGACCCTAACTGAGGTGGCATCTTCCTGGTCAGGGGAAAGGCATCAGCGTCCTCAGCAGCCTGACTCTGTGGGATGATTTTGGACATTGTTCTCATGAGATTATTATATAGCCTTTCTTCGTCTGTCCCTGAATTCTGAAGGCAAGCTACATCCCTATGGAAATATCATTCTGCTCAGACAGAGTAGATTCTGTTGTCTACAACTGAGAGCCTGGACCAACACAGTCAGTTACATTTTGCCATTCCCTGAGAGAAAAACACACCCTTCAGTGTGCCAGGGAAGCTCTTGCTTAGAGAGATATCCTAGGAATGTTTCTGTGAAGCAGTTTTCTCATAACCTGGCATCAGCAGGTTGATACATTCTGATATGTCCAGTGCCCAGTGTAAATAAATATAACCAAGCCTTCAGAAAAAAAAAAGCATCATTTTGCCTCAGCCCTCAAGCCCTCCATAGTTTAATTGACAGAGGCAGGTAGGAAAGAAAAAGATCAACAAAGGGAAGGGTTGCACAAAAATGGCATCTGAAAAGGCTGGTTTTCATTTACCTCTTACTTCAGGTAGTCATTCAGGCTTGACACGCATACATTCACTGCCTTTTACAAACGAAAACTCACAGTTCTAATGGGGAGGAGGTGGCAAATCATTTCACGCTCTTGTGTCAAACATCATCCGCATTTGGGTTATTTCCAGAGCTAATACCATTCTTAGGATCATCTACATGATTTCTATTAGGTTCATAAATATAACTTCTGTGAATACCACCCACAGTGGGGGGAAAAAACAAGTGATATTAAATAATTTTTGGTAAGATTCTTCTCCGATATTTTTAGGAAAAGACATTTTGAATTTTTAAGTTGTGTGAGACAGCCTGTTGTCGGGCAGGGAAGAGAGCCTGTTTGCATGAGAGTCATCTCTGCATGGAAAACAGGGTTTCTATCCCGGGCCTGGCTGCGTCTACCCTGGCAACGCTGACGCACAGAATGTTATTGGAATTGGAAAAGGTAACTTGGGGAAACTCAGTGCTGGCGTGTCTGAACCACGAAAACGACATGCTCATTAGGGCGCCTTTGCACCCATTCCCTACGTTCCTCGTGAACCCGAAGCCATGTACAAAAGATGAGGCAAACCGTGGGGGTGGGGAAAGAGACATGTCTTTTCAATATGAAGGAAGAAAAAGGAAATAATGACTTCCTCTCTGAAAACTTAAACTGGTCTTATGGATTGAAAACTGGATGAAATTCTGCTTACCATTAGGAATTTTAATATTAAAAATTGCCAAACCACTAACAATCATAACAGAAAATTACCATATGGAAAAGTTATCAACATGTCCTTTGGAAGGAAGCAGAAAATCACTGCAATGTTTTTAAGTATCAAAAAAAAATCCATTAAACATGTTTCTGGGCATTTTTCCTCCCCTTGGGGTGAGAACAGCGTTCCCATTAACAGCAGAGTGAACTATTCATGTTCTCAGAAGTAGCAATGGGCTAATTGCAGATGAAGGACATAAATTCTGCTCAAGAGCCCGGGCACGGCTCCCACACCCTCACAGGGGCCCGCTCCTTTGGTTCAGGCACTCAGATGGAAGCAGTACTTTTTTCTTCCGGAAGCCCTAGAGGGAAGCCAAGGCCCCACACATGAAGGGTCTGGATAACTCTTATTTTCCAGCCATTACTGCAACCTCCTCCTTGATCCGACTGTGAGGGAGTAAGAGGTGCAGGCAGTTGTGGGGTGTGTGTCAGGATTTAAGTCAAACTTTATTTTTTTTTTTTAATTGCCCTTTTCTTCTCTTTCTATGACTACAGCACACTGCAGATTGCTTTGATCGATCTTTGCAACTACCATAGGTTGAGAGTCCAGGTGTGATAGTTACTAATTGCTTCATGGGACATCAGTCAGAAGAGAGACGCCGGCTGTGATGACGGGCCAGGTGAGGAAGGTTCACACCCCACCTCCACCATCCACCCAGTACCCAGTGCCCAGAGAACAGGCGGGTGTTCCGGGTTCTCGGCAGGGATGTGGCCACGATGGCCAGCGGCAGCTGCTCTGCTCCTCTCAATCCTTGCATGAGTCTACATTTCAGTTGTATTGAAAAGAAAGTGTGCAAAATTTCCCTGTTCTTTACCCCACAGGGCCTGGGGAGGGTGATGGCTCAGAGGGAGGGTTGTGGGGCAAATCTGGGGACAGAGACAGGAGGGTGTGATAGTGGGGTTCCAAGTGGAAAAGCTCTCCAGCTGGTAGCTCCAAATGGATAGAAGGTAACTGACATCTGGTGGCAAAGTAGTCCTGTCCCAACAGTGAGTGTCCCAACCCCAGGTACCAGCTGGGGGCTGCTGTGCTTGGAGCCCAGAACAAAGCCTGAGCCGCAGTTCACCCAACAACACCTCTTCCCAGGGCCGGGAACCCCTGTCTTCCCTGCAGCCCACACAAAACTCTGATGTTCTAGGTCATTGATTCCTTAGTCACAGTGCACTGAGGATTCTCTGAGCTGAATACAGGCTGCTTTTTGCCCTTTCTTTCTTTCTGGTGAGGCTTCAGATTCCATTTTATGAAAAAAAGGAAGGGGAGGGAGAGGCAAAGGAAGGAGACAGTTGGGAAGGAAAATGCCCAGAACTAGGTTGCCCATGATTGCTTCAGATGAAAGAGCAATCTTGTTTTTTGAGATCAGGGGATCAAAACTGTGCCTACATCAAAAACAAAACAAACAAAAACAAAAAAACAAAAAGAAAGAAGAAAAAGAAAACATTTGTTGCTGTTATGGGGATATTAAACACACATCCCTCAGGTTCCTGGGTGGCTCAGTCAGTTAAGTATCTGACTCTTGATTTCGGTTCAGGTCATGATCTCCTGGTTTCTGAGTTCGAGCCCTGCATCGGGCTCCATACTGACCGTGCTGAGCCTGTTTGGGATTCTCTCTCTCCCTCACTCTCTGCTCCTCCCCCTAACCCCGTCAAAATGAATAAAATAAACTTTGAAAAAAAAAACCACAAACAAACCACACATCCCCAGATGAAACCACTGTCTTCTGGGATCAGAGCCAGAAGCCAGGCCCTTCTCAGAGCTCTTCTTGATGCTTTACTCAGGAGAAACGTCGAAGCCGACTCCCTGCTCCCCCTCTCCACCAGCACCTGTCCCCTGCCTTACCACAGGCTGAGTCACCTGTGCACCTCAGTGGTGGACCAGCAGTGACTCCTCTGGTCCCATCACTTCTGAGCAGATGGAGGAACTCACATCTTTCTGCCCACAGCAATCTGAGGAGATTGCCACAAAGAATTCAAGGAAACTAAAAGAAGGTGTTCAGCATGAGTTTTAAAAATGCGTGTGCAACACCCACTAGGATAGCTATTTAAAAAAAAAACGGAAAATAATAAATGTTGATGAGGATGTGGAGAAATTAGAGCCCTTGTGCGCTGCTGGTGGGAATGTAAAATGGAAAACAGTATGGAGGCTCCTCAAAATGCTAACCATAGAATTGCCATATGATCCAGCAATTACATTTCTGGGTATATACTCAAAAGAAGTGAAAACAAATTCACAAAGAGAGACTTGTACATCCGTGTTCATAGTAGCATTATTCACAACAGCCAAAAGGTGAAAGCAACCCATGTCCATCGATGGATGAATGGATAAATACAATATGGTCTATCCATACACTGGAATATTATTCAGCTCTAAAAAATAATGCATTTCTGACACGTGCTGCAACTTGGATGAACCATGAAGACATTACATTAAGTGAAATAAACTAGTCATAAAAGGACGAATACTGTGAGATATGAGATAGCTAGAATTGTCAGATTCATAGAGACAGAAAGTAGACTGGAGGGTGCCAGGGCCTAGGGGCAGGGAGGAATGAGGAGCTGTTCAATTTGGGAAGATGGAAAAAGTTCTGGAGATGGATGGTGCTGATGGTGAACTGTATACTTAAAGATGGTTAAATGGTACATATATATGTGTGTGCAACTGCCTTAAGCCCTTTGCATTTGGATTTGGGCAGTAGGAAATCTTTAGCTGGGTCACTGACCAGGAGGAATGGAAGAATACAGGAAGCCAGAAGCCTGACAACCCGTCCAAGGACCGCTGCCTGCCCCTGCACAGAGAGTAAAGGAAGAGAGCCTCTCTATCCTCCTTTTTACAGACTCAGAGAAGTTAAGTCACCTGCCCATGTGAGCTAGGAACTAAGTAGTAATATGGTGACTGTAGGACCTGAGGCCAGGTTGGCCTGCTTCTGAAGCTCTTGACCCTGCCACAAGCTATACTTGTCCCCTCCTGCAAAATATATCAACCCCTTTTTAATCTTCTTGCAAAAGGTATCCACTCCCCACCATCTGCATCATCCCCCTAAGGGCTTCCTGAGTTCAAGTGGATCAGTAGTCTGCGTGACTACAGGCCCCACGTTGTGCAGTACACAACCTGCACAGCTGAATACCAGAGCTCTCGTTAACATTTTATGTTACTTAAAGAAAGGTAATACAATAGTTCACTAACATATTAACAGGATTCCTTTACTGCAGATACTTCTCTGGTAGAAAAAAGGTCCTGTTTTAAGTGGCTAAGACATATGACAGACAGGATGTCTGTCAGTAATGGAATGCTCCCTGGCATCCACACCTCATTTATATTTGACATGAAATGCCCTGAGTGGCCCCTTTGCCCTACCTGCATCCTCCACTTGCTTTTCATTTGCTCAATAATAAATGCAGAATTTAATTGCTGCTTCAGGGATTTCTCAGTTCATTCATTTGATTTCAACACAATTTCCAAAAGTTCACAGGATGCCTCTCCCAAAGTCCTAACGTTAGCAAATCTGCACGTATACAGCCTCTATGATGCCAAATGATCCTAGTGGTGACCTCCATGGAACCAGACATGAAGGGGACATGACTGGACCACAGCTCCTCTTAAAAGGAAAATGAACTTCCCTGGAGACAAAGGGGACAGATGCCGTGTGGAGCTTCATGGGCTGGGAGGATCAGGTGGGCTGATGCTACCAAACCCCCCAACCACAGGGGCACGAGAAGGAGAATGGAATGAGGAGTCTACGGTGGGAAGTTGCCCCTGAGGCAATCGGGGACCAGAACATGGTGGGGGGAGGCTAAGCCATGTACATCTCTTGACACCTTCTGGTCGACTGCATACACTGGGAATATCACTTAGCCTCCCTGAGCCAGTTCCCTCATCAACAAAACAGGGCAATAGGTGCCTCAGGAGGTTGTTCAGTGAGCATTCCATGAGAATATAACCCCTGGCACATAGTAAGAACTCTGTAGTTCTTAAAATGAGCTCCAGGTCTCCTTCATACAACCAATAATCATGTGAGTAGTATTCAAGGCTGAGTACCGACTACTGTGCTACAGAGGGAGTACAGCCCATGACACATCTGCCCCTGAGAATGCTAGAAGAGGGTGTTGAAACTGAACAAACTCCAGAAACCTCAGTTCGGAATCTGGGATACAAAATGTAAGCTCTGGTCCACTCAGAAGCCCCCGAGAGGACATTGATTTTTTTTTTTCCACTCTTCTTCCAACATGGCATTGACTTATACACAAAATGTCCTTTCTGCTAACTGGTTCATGAAAGCTAGAACAGTCAGTACTTATTTTTTTAAAGGAAGTTGTTAAGTAAAATACTTCACTCCAGGACACAGTATAGCTTACAACCCAAAGCACATGAGGTTTAATTTAAGGCAAGACATTTAAGTATAAGGTGCAGCAGGGAAAGGCTGTGAATTTTGCATGTGTTGGATGCCATTCTCTCACTGCTTAAGTTAAGGACACAGGAAGTTCCCTTTGCCAAGTAGGCAAATGGGGTATATAAGGCTGGAGCTAGCCAGTCATTGGTCGATGGGGTGGATGGGACTCAGAGCCATGAGGCTGTGTGGTAGTCAGAAGGGAGACATGAGACCCCAGCTGTCCAAGCAGAGTTGGTTTTTGTTCCTACTTCCCAAATAATCTTAAGTTGATACAACTTTAAAATACTAGCCCATAAAGATTGAAGTAAGAATATATTCAATTATATGTATAAAATAATATGTCCATAAAATATACATAAGCATATACAGATACATATATGTGTGGGTAGATATAGATGATAGATGATAGATAGGTAGATGATAGAAAAGGGAGAGAGAGAAAGGAAGAGAGACATAGACAACAAAGAACAGTGAGGATGGAAAGATCACTTCTGGCAGAAGGGTGCAGAGGCAACTTCTTGGAAGTGGTAGCAGATGAGCAAAGCCTTGGGGACCAGAAGAATTTGAGCAGACAGAGCAGGAAGAGAAAAGCAAAAGCAAAAAACTGATGTTGGGATAGCATAAGTCACATACAAAGAATGCACTGTAGGAGTAATGGAAAATAGAACAGAAAGCTAGGTTATGGTCAGATTAAGATGGATCCTGAGGACGCCAAGGAGTGTGGATTTGGTTTGGCAACCACTGGAAAAACTCCTATGTTGAGACCAGGGTGGTTATAGAGTCAGAGCCATATGATAGCACAGCTCCTGGCAGGGTTTCTAATCACTTTCAAGGAGTCATGGGGGAGCAGCAGGGAGGTGAGGGATGTTTGAGGGGCTGAGGACAGTGGCTGTTTACCAATTAGCATAGAAATATTTTAGTACATGGACCACTGGTCTAACTGTACCAGTGTTCGCTGGCTCAATACTGGGCCTGTCAGTGGGCTCTCTAAACCCACTCCCTTTGGCATATGTTTCAATTTCCCCAAGATGACCTGTTTCATTAATGAATGGAAGTCTTTTTTTCCAGGTCCTTGGGTTTCATCTTCTTTTGTACAACTCTTTTGTGAAATCTCTTTAATGAACTTCATAGCAGGGAGTTGTGAAGTCCTTCCTTAGGCTGCAACACTGCCTTCTTTTTCTTCCACAGTTCATATCCTGGGATTGTGTATGGCCAGTTAGAATGCTGGTGACCATTCCTAGTTAGGGCTGAACTACAGAAGAGAGAGACCATGGAATGGGAAGGAAGAGATGAGTGAAAGCAACATTAGGAAGCAAGGATCCAATAGGATTCAGTTACTGAATGGCAAGGGAAGACGAGAGTGAGAGAGAGAGAGCAGGGGGGAGAGAGAGAGAGAGAGCATTTCAAGGCAGAGTTCAGCTATTAAGCTCAGGTAACTGGAAAAAAAAGTAGCAGCATTAATAGCACTAGGAAAGATGGGAGAATGAGCTGGGGTGGGGGGAAAGGAAAAGGAAAAATCAAATTCATTTTAAACAAGTTAAGTTGGAGGACTCCAAATGGAAATATCAGCAGGCAGTTGGGAATGTGGAAGACAGCCGGGAGGAGCTGTCAGAACCAGAGATAAAGATTTGAAAGACGTTACACTGAGAACCACAGGACTGAAATTGTGCAGAAAGAAGGACATGAGCAAGAAGCTCAAGATAGAAACTTGGGGACCTGCTTGCTTACCGGGTGGCAGCAGGAAGAAGTGAAGGAAGATGGAAGGGGGAAGGGCATGGTGCGGAGGGGAGATAGGTCAGGGCCTTGGCATGAAAGAAGCATGACGCTGAATGAACAAATGAAATGAATGAATGAATGAGGCACCAAGAGGGAAGAACTGGACAGATACAATAATGGGCTTAATGGGCTTTTTTCCCCATTTTTAAAAAATTTTATTCAGATGTAACTCACATATAATTAACCCATTGGTAGTACACAATTCAATGGTTTCTAGTATATTGACAGAGTTATACAGTCATCACCACAACCAATTTTAGAGCATTTCATCACTCCAAAAAACCCTATACTATTTATCTATTGTATCTCAAACTGCCATGCCCCTTATTGTAGGCAACTATAATCTACTTTCTGTCTCTATAGATTTACCTCCTCTGGACTTTCATATAAATGAAATCTTCAGTTATTGGTCTTTTCTAACTGCCTTCTTGCATTAGCATAATGTTTTCAAAGTCCAACCATGTTGTAGCATTTACTAATAGTTCATGCCTTGTTGTGGCCAAATAATATTCCATTGTACGCATATGCCACATTTTTGTGTAGTTCATTCATCAGTTGATGGACATTTGTGTTGTTCCCAATTTTGGCTCTTATGAATCATGCTACTATAAACATTCATGTACAAGTTTTCGTGTGCACATTTGTTTTCATTTCTCTTGGGTATATACTTAGTGAAATTGCTGGATTGAATGGTAACACTATTTTTAACTTTTTTAAGGAACTGCTAGTCTGTTTTTCAAAATGATTGCACCATTTTATATTCCCACCCACCCCCAGTGTATGAGGGTTCTAATTTTTCCACATCCTCACCAACACTTGTTATTTTTTTTTTTTTTGGTTTGGCTTTTATTTTTTTTAAAATAATAGCCAACCTAGTGAATGTGATGAGGTATCTCATTGTGGCTCTAATTTGCATTTTCTTAATGACTCCTTATGTTGAGTATCTTTTCATGTATTTATTGGCCATGCATACATCTTCTTCAGAGAAGAATCTATTCAGATCCTTTGACTGTTTTTTAAATTGTGTTACTTGTCTTTTCTAATTGAGTTGTAAGAATTCTTTGTGTATTCCGGATATAAGGCCCTTACCAAATATAAGACTTGCAAATATCTTCTCCCATTCTGTGGGTTGTCTTTTCACTTTCTTGATGGTGTCATAGCAAGTTTTTACTTTTGATAAAGTCCAGTTTATCTATTTTTCCCTTTTCATTGCTTGCCCTTTTGGTGTCATATTTAAGAATCCTTTGCCAAATCCAACGTCATGAAGATTTACCCCTATGCTTTCTTCTAAGAATTTTATAATTTTTAAAAAAATTAATGTTTATTTGTTTTTGAGAGAGAGAGAGAGAGAGGATGAGGCAGAGAGAGAGGAAGACATAGACTCCGAAGCAAGCTCCAGGCTCCGAGCTGTCAACACAGAGCCCGACATGGTACTCGAACTCATAAACCGTGAGATCGTGACCTGGGCCAAAGTTGGACACTTAACTGACTGAGCCACCCAGACATCCCGAGTTTTTTAGTTTTAATTTTTATGTTCATGCATTTGATCCATTTTGAATTAATATTTTATATAGTGTGAGGTAGGGGTCCAATTTCACCATCATGTGTGTTGATATCCCATTGTCCCAGTACCATCAGCTGAAGTCTGTTCTTTCCCCATTGAATTGTCTTGGGTATCCTCCTCCAAATCAATTGGCCATAAATTTGAGGGTTTATTTATAAACTCTCAATTCTGTTTTCTTAATGCTTGCTATCCATGCACTATTCAAATATTTGTATTTATTTGTTTAAATGCTTGTTTATTTATTTTTAAAGTTTATTTATTTATTTTTGAGAGAGAGAGAGAGAGAGAGAGAGAGAGCATGTACACAAGCAAGCAGGGGAGGGGCAGAGAGACAGGGAGAGAAAGAATCCCAAGCAGGCTCTGCACTGTCAGCATGGAGCCTGATTCAGGGTTCGAACTCACAAAATGTGAGACCATGACCTGAGCTGAAGTCGAGTCAGATGCTTAACTAACTGAGCCACCTGGGTGCCCCTAATATTTTTATTTTTATGTTAAAGTATAAATGTCTTCTTCTTGACTTGTTGACCCTGGCCAGTGTCATTTCCCTTAGACAACTAGCTACCCCGCATCCAAACAATGCCTACCAACCTCGTACAGTGGCCTTTTAACTTAATGTCCTTCCCTGCCAGCTTCCTCTTATCTGAAGGCCACACTTAAGCGTACTGGCTCCCCACAAACTGAAGTCACCAGGTTTTGGCTCAGCGCTATGATTTACACTTGGCCAAACTGGACTCATGAAGAGCTAAATGAGAACTAGGTAAAAGATAGGAGGATAATATTTTACAGCAGCTCATTTTCCATGGAGCAGGGCAAGTGGGGAAGGAGAGGAGACAGGAGAGAGCAGAAAGGACTAGAAGGTGCTGAGAGAAAGGGAAGGAATAAAGGAAAGTACAATGGGGTGAAGAATTGAGGAAGGGAGCTTATTAAAACTTTTAGCAATCACTTGGTTGAGTGTGCCCATAAGCCAGCATAAGTGCAGGGTGGCCAAAGTGTAGGTTTGGGCAGCAGAGAGACTCATGTCTCCATCCTGGCTCTGTAGGTCAAGGGAACACACATTGAGAATCACTTGTCTGAATTTTTAAGGGTCAAGAAAACAAAATGTCACCCATTGGCATCTTAAATTCTCAAGTGAAAAGCCTTCAAATAAAGGCTCTGGGACTCAGTCATCCCCAACATAGACACTGCGCACCATTTGAACCTCACTAATATCATCAAAAATAAAAGTGACTTTAATTATAAATTTCTAGAATGTAAAATACAATCCAGCCCAGTCACCATTATGAAAGCATCTTTCACCTTAAGGCAACCCCTCATTTGCTTCAAAACAAATAAATCTAGAGTGACATGTAGTAGCACATGCATGCTAAAAACATCAAGTGAGGTTGTCCGTATTACAGAATCATGTTCACTGTCAATGCCAGTGTTACACTGGAGTCACTGAGAAAAGCCTCTTTATCACCAAACCCTCACAGGAAAGCATACTAATAAAATAATGCTTGCCCATACGAGGAAATTCATAATCTGTTGCCTTCTTGGGAGGGGCTATAAATAGCTCCTTGTAGAACATTTTTCCATAATTAGCTTTTCACTTCAAGTGAACTAGGTGTAATAAATTTCATATCACTAAATGTTCTTCCTGGGCAAAGGACATGGTAGGTTATGTATTTGTTAGTATAGAAACAACTATTCAAACAGCACTGAGCAGGAAGTCAGAGATTTCAAAAAAATGAGACAGAAATGGAAACCACTCTGGAAAACAAACTGAAAATGCCCACGTAAGGTTGATGTGCTCTTACAAACAGACACATGTAAAGGCAGTAAATTGCCTCTTCTTCGTTCTTACATGGGACATGAGCTGAGAACAGCCAAAGACAATGGTCACTTCTGTGTCAATCCGGCTGTGTTTCTGCCCTGTGCTTAAAGTGTATTCCTCACACTTGGAGAAACGCGTGTCTCCACAGCTTGCCTGTGTGCCTTCATGAATGAGGCTGAGAGCAAACACCTTACAGAGCTGATGTGATTTCTTCCACCCTTGTATGTGCTTTAGCCCTGACTCTACAGTTGCTCTGAAATCCTCTCAGCTAATTGCAGGAGCTGAAAAACCCCTCCCATCCTTCTGGCACATTTACAGCTCACCCACATTTGCATCTCTGGAACCTTCTTTCCCCTGCTCCCAGAACCCTGTACACAAAAGACTTCTCTTCCATTCCAATTTTCTACTTACTTCAGGGCCAGTGTTTCTTCCATGTTGCACAGGCTCACCCGAGATGGCTGTTTATTTAAGGTGAAGTGGTTTAAGGGAAATACAAATCAAAACCACACTCAGATATCACCTCACGCCAGTCAGAGTGGCCAAAATGAAGAAATCAGGAGACTATAGATGCTGGAGAGGATGTGGAGAAACAGGAACCCTCTTGCACTGTTGGTGGGAATGCAAATTGGTGCAGCCGCTCTGGAAAGCAGTGTGGAGGTTCCTCAGAAAATTAAAAATAGACCTACCCTATGACCCAGCAATAGCACTGCTAGGAATTTATCCAAGGGATACAGGAGTACTGATGCATAGGGGCACCTGTACCCCAATGTTTATAGCGGCACTCTCAACAATAGCCAAATTATGGAAAGAGCCTAAATGTCCATCAACTGATGAATGGATAAAGAAATTGTGGTTTATATACACAATGGAATACTACGTGGCAATGAGAAAAAATGAAATATGGCCTTTTGTAGCAACGTGGATGGAACTGGAGAGTGTGATGCTGAGTGAAATAAGCCATACAGAGAAAGACAGATACCATATGGTTTCACTCTTATGTGGATCCTGAGAAACATAACAGAAACCCATGGGGGAGGGGAAGGAAAAAAAAAAAAAAAGAGGTTAGAGTGGGAGAGAGCCAAAGCATAAGAGACTGTTAAAAACTGAGAACAAATTGAGGGTTGATGGGGGGTGGGCGGGAGGGCA
>NW_026057578.1:57888012-57999757 GCF_023721935.1 Panthera uncia | reverse complement strand
AAAAAAAAAAAAAAAAAAAAAAAAAGGTGAAATGGTTTAAATACCTCTTTGAAACACTCACCATTTGAGCTGAGTATTTCCCCAAGAAGACAATCTGGTTCCAGTGAGAAAGGCTAATACCCCCAGCCACTACATTAACCAGAAGGGTGACCAGAGGTATGAGCTTCTTCCCTGGGCAAACCTTCACCAGTCCTACTCTCACAGGCCAAGAGAGGGAGGCTTGACCAGCACCCAAACTTTCCTTTCCCCACAGGAACTGTCTCCCTTTCCCAACCTGCAGCCTAGAGCTGGTCTGAACATAACATATGTTTACAAAAGGACATGCCCGTCCTGCTATCACCAAAGTCCAAACAGAGCCCTTGGAGAGGTGCCAATATGCCAATAACACACGTAGTGACCCACTGACTTTATCTCCTTCTATGAATCATCAGGACCAAGTGTTGCTCTTTTGCTAACTCTAACCCTGCATCCTGAAGTGCTGTTTCAAACACTTGGAAGATAGCCGCCTCAAGAGTGGAATAAAGATATTAATAACCGATGTCCTGAGAGGACCAGAGAAAATGGAGACAAGAAGTATTCGGCGATGTTAGCAGCACATGCTGCTTCAGCATCGTTATCCAGCAAGAGCTCACGGACAGTGAATGATGCCTCTGATAAGCTTTGTGTTGGCATCCCACACAGCTGAGTGCTGGATTGGGTGGGAGGGAGTGGGGGCCTGGCAGTCTTCAAGCCAGAATCAGACCCTGCCTGCCACGTATTTGCCAAGTGACTGAGGGCACCTTGAGCCTCTCTCGGTCAGATTCTTTATCTGTTACCTGGAAATCATAAATCACTTTTTTTTTTTTACAGGGCCTTATGAAGATGAAATGAGGTAATGCAAATACCTGGCACGTAAGCATTAGATAAATGTTACCTTTTAGTACTTGCAAACATGATTTACTAAAATATCATTAAAAAAAAAAAACAAAAACCTCTTATCCAGACAATGGAATATTATCCAGGGCTAAAAGGAAATGAGCTCCTAAACCATGAAAAGACATGGAGAAAATTTAACTGCATTTTACTAAGTGAAAGAAGCCAATCTGAAAGCCCACCTACTATGTGATTCTATGACATTCTTCAAAAGGCAAAACTGTGGAGACAGTAAAAAGATCAGTGATTGACAGGGTTTAGTGGGGATGGAAGGATGAATAGGTGGAGTGCAGAGGATTTTTAGGTCAGTGAAAAATGCTGTATGATACCATAATGGAAGATGCATGTCACTATACATTTGTCCAAACCTACTGAGGGTTCAACACCAAGTGTGAGCCCTAATGTAAACTATGGACTTTGGGTGATAATGACAGGTCAGTGTAGGTTCACTAATTGGGACAAATGTCCCACTCTGATAGGGGATGTTGATAGTGGGGGAGGCTGGAGAGAGGGAGTCAGGGAATATATGGGAACTTAGTACTTACTGATGAATTTTGTTGTGAACCTAAAACTTCTCTAAAAAATAAAGACTATTTTTTTAAAGATTCTCTTTAGAAGAGAAATGAATAGGATCTAAAATCAAAATTTATTATTAGAGAAAATGCATATGAAGGGACTTCCTCTAGGGACTTAACTATAAGGAAAGATCATGCTCAAGTGCCCATATCACCAGTAGTCTTACCATCTCTTCTTGGGATGTGTGTGTGTGTGTGTGTGTGTGTGTGTGTGTGAGTGTGTGTGTGTGTGTTTTGCGTGTTTGCATGCATGCACATACACATGTATGATTTCCTCCCGTGGTCCTCAGAGGCAATGCAATTAACTGGCGGCAATTGGCTGAAGCTTTGGAGCTTTGTCACCTCCAGACTCCTCCAGCCCAGATTTCCTCCCTGGGTCCTCCACACCAGTTTTGTAAGGAAATCTTACTTCATTCTTGAGTTTGCCAACCACATGATCTAATAGGTACAGGTGCCAAGTCTTCACTCTACCAGGCGGGCTGCACAAGGCCTTGATTGTCTCCTGGTAGCATCCTCAGGCCCACAAGAGAGCCTGCTGCAGTGAATGAATCACCACTCTGCGCTTTTCTATTGCTGTGAAGCTTCTGCAAACCAAAGTGTTCGAATTCTAACCCTGACATTTCCATTGCAAAGTGTATATTCTTGAATCTTTCTGCTCTGGGTGCCCATCATTGAGTCTCTGATGATTGGGCTCTGAGGCCTCTTCATCTTTACACTGACCTCACTTTCCCTTCTGCCTTGGCTTCTTCAGTTTCCTTCCCTTAGCATGATGCGATTCTACACAATGCCACATAGTATTGTGTTTTCTTTTCTTTTTAATTGTAGAGTGAAATCTGCTACTCAGAGATAAGAATCCATAAAGGGACTTCTGGACACCCATTTAAAAAAGAAGGCCCTCTATCATATGATTATTCAGAAAAACTGTGGTGATGTCATCTGGCATAGAACTCTGGCCTTATTGTCTACCCTAAAGTTTCTGTTGAGTTTACTGACTATCCATACCTAACGTGGGCCCCAAGCCTTGAGCTGGTGCTATTATTATTGTAATAGCCCACGCATTCTTGCCTGTATGTAGCAGCACATATGGACACCTATAGTGTACATATTTTGAGAATTTAATTGGATAAATGTTTTAAATTAGGGTAGGCCCCAGATTCAACTTCCATGATGGAAAAGAACATCCAATTAGATTGCAAAAACTGAATTGTTTCGCTGATCTTCAAAGATTGATATAATTGCAATTTAAAATTTTGATCCCCCTCCCCAAAAAGTTTGATTCTTTGAGACTTATCCAAGGTTCCTGGATACACTATTGCAACATTCAATGAAGAAAGCCGTGTTCTTTTAAAGAACTAACTACATCAGACTTGAGAATTTCCCCAAATTGGCAATGCAGTTTTGAGTGGTTCTTTTACTCCATGCTGCCCCTCTTGAACAACGTATGGATTATGATCTAGTTTGACTTGATATCTAGTTGATGGAAAGTCCTGGTATCAGTGTCATCTCCTCTAAGAAGCCCATCCTGATTCCTTCCTTTGAATACACAGGGCATTTTGTCTTCTGCCATTAGCCTTATTTGGCCTCATCTTTCTTTTTTTAATGTTTATTTATTTTTGAGAGAGAGAGAGAGAGAGAGAGAGAGAGCGCGCGCGCGCGCGCGAGCACGCGCGCAAATGGGGGAGGGGCAGAGGGAGGGAGACACAGAATGTGTAGCAGTCTCCAGCCCCTGACACAGGGCTCAAACTCACTGACTGCAAGATCATGACCTAAGCTTAAGTCGAATGCCTAACTGACTGAGGCACCCAGGCGCCCCTGGCCTCATCTTTATCCTGGCTTCTACCCTGTAAATACTTCTTGCATAGAAACTGCTGTAAAGTTTCCCTTGATCCCTCACAGGCCAAGTCCAGCCTGATTCATGCAAGCTGTCAACAAATGCGGATAAAAGGAACTGAACAGTCAAATGCATAGAATGAATTGCAGGTAAACTTTCCTCTTTGATTCTCTATGTTTTGGGGGAAGGGCACATTCTTCTGAGGACACTGTGCTCTAGTCCTGATTGGGTCCTGTGCTGCAGACTCCACTTCCCGTGATGGTCAGACAGATGTCCTAACCAGTCGGATTAATACTAGGAGATGAGATGGAGTCTGGAATGAGTGCAACAACTACATACACATTATCTGCACAATTAAAAGGCAGAAACCACACATTTGCTAGGATACCTTACTGGGCAACAGGTAAAAACAGACCATAGCAAACACATTTGTTGCACTGCAGAATTATTTCATGTATTATTACTGTAGTTCATTTGTTTCCTAAAAGATCATTTAAGGATTGTTCAACTAGTTCCCAAAAGGGAGGAGGAGGGAGTTGGAATCTCTTTCAAAGCAAGAAAGGAAGGGAGGTGGCTTTAAAGTCTGCATTGAATCAGCTTAAAAGCACATAACTTTATCCTTTAGTAGATATTAGGCCTATGCTTTAAAGGCAGGGCAAAACCTACTTGCGTGAAGAAAAAAAAGCAAATCAATCAATCAATCAAAAAAAATGTTTTCTTTTTTGGAAAGGGAGGGACTTCAAAACCCAAATGTGCCAAATGCCTCCTCCTTCTTGAAAAGCCCTCCAAGTTAGAAGCAAGCCTAAGAAAAACGGCTTCTCTTATGATGCTCAAAGTTCCTTGCAGCTGATTATTTTTCAGGAGGAGAATTAGACAAAAATAATACAAGTGGGAAATAAAGAGAGTGACCTACTTTACAGGGGGGAAAAAGGAGCTCTGTGTGAGCGTTTTGATCTAATTGACGGTGTGGGGTTGCATGCCCAAATAAGGCGCTGTTGGTCGAGTCTGCGCGGGAGAGGGCCTATCTCGAACTCGAGCCTAGGAGAGGATAAAACAAGGGCCCTGGAACTGGTGGGCAGGGAACCCCAGTACACTGGACCGACTGGTGTTCAGAGGAAGTTCCCTAGGAGATTCCTTCTGGCCACAAAACCAAGTATGATAGAAAAGGACCGGTAGGGGCGCCTTTCTTTTCAAGGGCTACTTGCTGGAATGTGCGAGGGACCGAGGGACATCTGAAAAAGGCTGCTGGGTGCACGGCACCGCGCCAGGCGCTGTACTTAGGTGATGTTAGGGAAGAGGTGACTTCCCGGGGCTAGTGGGCCTCTCCCCTCCTTTGGTTTCCCCCCCGGGGGCGTCTATACCACGCCGTGGAGGGAGGTCTGCGAGCCCAGAGGAACCTGCTCACTGTTCCAGGCCTCATCGAGGCACAGGATCTCCCCTTTTCACCCAACGCTGTCTCGGGGCCCCGCAGAGTATCAAACCACAGCTCCTGGCTCCGGGGACTATTTATGTGCATCTGTCTCTGTTGGGCGTTTGCTGCGGGAGCCTCGGTGAAAGCCTCCCTGTTTTCTCGCGCGCGCGCCGCTCCAGCTTCTCCTTTTCTTGGATTCTCGCCTGTCTCCTCCCACAGAGGGAAAAAAAAAAGGTCACGTATGTTTGGAAAAATATGTAGGTCAGTGGAACATTTCCTGCACTGGTGCAAAAGGAGAGGAGGGCAGGGAGGGAGGGGAGGGAGAGGCAGAGCGGAGCTCCGAGGGCGCGCTCCTGGCCACAGCCCCCTACCCCACGTGCCTCTGCGGGGGGGTGGGGAGGGGGTGCTGCAATTAGCCGTTCCTTTCCATCCTTGACCCATTTTCCAGACCGGCTATGTTAGCCTTGGAAGCGACACCGATTATTTCTCCCCAGCAGGCGCTGTAGTCCTCCCTAGAACAGCACTCTCCAGCTTCTCCCCCAACCCCAGTGTCCAACTGCCCCCTCCCTCCCCGCCCCGCCGCCAACGCTCATTGAGAAATCGCAGTGGTCCGCTTGCAGAGACGCGCCCTGTGCCCGGGCTCTGGCTCGGCGCTCAGACCTGCCCCGCAAGGACGGTGTGGAGGGGACGACAGTCGTGTGCTCGTCCCCCTTTCCCCCCAACGCACGGGACAGCGGGGTGGCAGCGGGCTTGGCGAGGGTCTACACTAGGCAGGAAAGGAAGATTGCTTGCCACCCCCAGCGACAACTTTAACGGGACTTCAGCTGGCAGCCCCGCGTCCGCCTATCTCCCCTCTCGACCAGTTCACTTCTAAGCACACACACCCCCACCGCGCGCTCAGTTCCGACCCCGCGCCCCAGGCCGGACTTCGCCGCGCGTCCTGGCAGCCCAGAAGGGGCGGGGGCGGCCTCGGGCGCGCGGGTGTCTAGGCTGCCCAGAGGAGCTGGGGGTCCGGGGGTCGCAGGATGCGTATCCCAGGCTGGGTCGGGGCCAAGGCCCGGCGTGCGGCCAGAAGAGACCCGGCAGCAGGAGCGGAGGGAAGGAGGAGGAGGCGAGGGTGGAGGAGGAGGAGAGAGGAGGAGGGAGGAGGGAGAAGGGAGGGGGAGGAGGAAGAGGCGACGGCAGCTCTCCCCACCGGCTCTACGTGCGGAAGAGTTTGCCGCGCGAGCAGCCGGCCTCCTGCAGGAGCCGAGGGACCCGCGCGACGGCGGCCAGGGAGCAGCGGCCGCGTAGCTCGGAGACCCGCAGCCGCGGTGGCGGTGGCGGCGGCGGCGGCGGCGGCAGCGAGAGCAGCGCCTCCCGCCGCCGCCCGGGAGGAGCTCGCCGCGCCCGCTCGCCGCCTCGGCTCCCAGCGGCGGCGGCGGCGGCGGCGGCGGGAGGCGCGTCTCCCCGGCCCAGTCCGCGCCCGGCCCCGCGGGGTCGCCCCGGCCAGCTCCGAGGTAAGGGGCCGCGCCCGGGGACGCGGGGAACCCGGGTTGGAAGTCCTTGAGCGCGGGGTCGCGGGACTCGGTCACCTGCTAGTCGGCGCGGTGAACGCGCGGGGCGGGGAGGGGCGCTCCGACACGGGGCTGCGCGGCGCGGGGGTCAGGGGCGTAGAATGTTGGGGCCCCACCCCCACCCCGGGTCCTGCCGCCCGGGACACCGCGTCTTGCAGGACTGCAGCGGCGGCCGGGCTGGTGTGCTCCGTGTGCCTCTCGCCATAGGAAGCAGAGGACGAGGCACCCCGAACCTCAGGATTTGGGGGAGCTCAGAGGATACTGTCAGGGTGGGTAGAAGCCGTGCCCAGGTAGCAGCCTGGAGGCTTGCCCAGTGGCCTCTCTGGGCCCCACTGCGCGCCTTCGCGAAGAGTGGGGAGCCGGGTAGCCCTGGAGGGTGCGGCGTGCGCGCCCCGGGCTCGCGATCTCTCTGGGTCCCTAGGTCGGAATTGTTTCCGGGCCCGATTGGGTACCTAGTCTGCCCCAGCATGTTTAGAGAGCGTCGCCTTGCCACTGCTTCCCAGGTTAGATGCCGTCGAGTTGATTTGATAGGTGTGCCCCCTCCCCGGGCCGAGGAGGAAGGCACACCTTTGACCTTTCTATAGAGCTGCGCAGGGTCGTTAACCAGAGGGTAGGGACAGGTGCCAAGGTGCTAAATTAAAAACTAACCCGCTCCTCTGCCTGCCACTCCTTAACTGCTCAAGGTAAGAAAGTTTGTTTTCAGCCTTGTGATTCATAAATAATTAGTAACCAGTTTCGTAGATTAAGCAAGATGGAAACCTTAAAAATACATACGCACTTCCAGAAAGTCTAAAAACTTCCAAGGTTGGATCCGGGAGTCTTTAGTTCAGGAAGTTAAAAGCCTCGGGACTCAACAGGTGTTCAGAAGGGGTCCGAGAGGGGAGAGCTCTGCGTGTTTGTCTTTAGTACCTGCTCCTTTGGTATCGTGCCCCAAATTCGTTGAATTTGTTGGCTTGTTTCTTTACAGGTATTGAGTAGTTATTAACTTAAATAGCAAAGATGAACTCATCATTTATGATCATTTAGAACCCAAACCTTCTTTTCCTTAATAGGAGGGTTCTCCCCGTTTGGACTTGCCAGATAATTAGCTTTAAAGCAGTTCCTGGCAAGGTGCACTCTGTCCACGAACCTCTAACACTAACTTAGTACCTGACCAGTGAATTGACTAACTAATTATGGCTTGCATTAAAGCACAACTGCCCTTCTTGGGTGGGAGGCGCCGGTTCAAAATTCAAGGGCAAGTTCTAGCTCTTTCTATCACAAAGATTTCCTTAATGGGAGTGTTTGGCAAAAATAATCCCAAAATGTCTTTTAAAATAACCATCGAATAAATAAAATGTTTAAAAGCGTTATTCTGACCAGGGCCACTATTTTGCAAAAGAGAAAAAAAAAAATCTGTTTCATTACACAGCTAACCCAGGACCCATAGAAGTATTGGCATTTCTCAGCAGTCTACTTAAAGATTTAGTTAAAAATAAAGTGTGCAACATAAAGACATTCAATAATTGTCTTCCATCTCCCAGAGAGATGCGGTGTGTGGCTTAAAACAATTGTAAATGTGCTGCTTTTAGCCATTTTCTTCTTGGAAATCGATGCCTCTATTTATTTGCTGATTTGTCCCACTGTGCACGATCATAGAATTGGTTTTATTCCTACTATTCCCCAGAGTGACTCCTGCGGAGGTGAGAGAAGGGACTACATTCTAGAGGAAATATGTTATTAATAAAACGTTACCCCCCAAAGAGTTAACCATGCCAAGAAAAGAACCAAGTGAGGTTTTACTAGTTAGTGTGATGAAAAAAATTCCCTGATATGATGACAGTGTTCAGATGGTGACTAAAAAGTTCATCTTTATGTAGAAAATAACAATTGTTTTTAAGCTTCTTTGGTCCTTTTTGGAGTTTGGGTCCTTTTTAGTGTTTCTGGATGTTTAATAATGAAAACTATAAAGATAACAAAAATGGTAAAAAAAAAATTACATCATCTGATGTATATCATTATGAAGTTGAATTTATCCTAGTTTTTAAACAATCTTTCTTAATTCTTGGTGATCTTTATAGGTGGCTCTTAACCCTGCCACTTGTTTTCAGATTGTAAATTCAAAATTAGCGATTTGTTCAGATGACAATAATAATGCCTGCATATACATTTTATATCGCCATCTGTATATGTTAATTTTTTCAAAGTCTTGCTCTTGAGCCTGAAGGACCAAAGGGCTAAGTCCTTTGTGTTCATTTAAAAAATTTTTTTTAACGTTTATTTATTTTTGAGACAGAGAGAGACAGAGCATGAACAGGGGAGGGGCAGAGAGAGAGGGAGACACAGAATCTGAAACAGGCTCCAGGCTCTGAGCTGTCAGCACAGAGCCCGACGCGGGGCTCGAACTCACGGACCGCGAGATCGTGACCTGAGCCGAAGTCGGCCGCCTAACCGACTGAGCCACCCAGGCGCCCCGATCTTCATTTTTAAAACAAGTAGATATCTTGTTCTTCACGTGAAAAGTCAGTTTTTCCATTGTGATCTGGACACTGATTGTCCCATGCTGATCCCATGTAAGCGGTGACATCTCTTTCCCAAGAGAGGTCAAATTACAAGGTGTTGAAAATAGCCCAGTGACTCAGTATTCTTGGCTGCTGTACACCAACGGTTTAATTGGCTGCATCAGAGAAGCATCTAATTGAGTTTCACATTTAAATAGTGGAAATGATACTTGATGCATTATTTGCTTACACAAATGTTTAATTAGCATGTTCCTGATCTTCATTCTATTTGTAGCAAAGAAGGGAGGTCAGGGACTGCTCATTCATATTCCCTGCAGCATCTCAGCCCTATGAGGCCTTGTTCATAATAGATGCTCATTAAATAGGTGTAGGAAATGAGCTGAACCATTGATGAGAGTTATCCAAAGGTTAGAAATTTGTGAGTGCTAATAGGATACTTAACTATGAGTAACTCTAGTTTAAATCTGATGATGATCAGTAGTACCTGAGAGCACTGAACAAACACTTACTAAATGTGAACACTTGTTTTAAAAGGGGAATTTTTTTTGAATTCTCTGGCAATGGGGACCACTTGGCATTGCAAACAAAGTAATCTCTTAGGTAAAGTTCCCCCAAAGATCACTTGAACTTCTGCGGGTCCTAAAACAATGTGTGGTTTCCATTTGATGATTCAGAATAGAAAGGAGAGAGCTTAACTTCTACACTGGTGTGAGAAAAGCAGTGTATTAAAGAGGGTGGGAGGTGTCAAGGATCACGCCTCAAACTTCATAGTGCGTGCAGTTTCCTGGGGACCTTGTTAGTACATGCTAACCCAGCACATCTGGGTCAGGACCCAAGATGCTGCATTTCTCACAAGTTACCATGCACTCTTGATGCTGTTGAAACACCAGCAAAGTTCTGGAATATACTTAATTCAGTTCAGCATATGTTTACTGAACATCTACTACATGGTAGGCCCAGGCAATGGAAAAATAAAGAACGTGGGTCCTCTCTGCCCTCTCATCAAGCAGCTGACTAGATGAGGAAGAGAGAAGGATTCTTTCTAGACCAAAAATGAGGTCCTGGACCAGAGAATGGGCCCAGGAAAGGGGGTTTTCTGATAGGGCTTCTACTTTGCTGACCTTGACCTCTATCTAGTCTTCTTGGAATGGAAAGCTTTGTGATCTGGCAGAAAATTAACTGCAAATGTTGAAATCAGACAGACCTGGGATAGCCTCCCTGCTCAGCTATCGTGTGACCTGGAGCAACCTTTTTTTAACCTGTTTGAGCCTCAGTGTCCTGGTCAGAAAAAGGGTGGGAATAATGCTTCGCTGGTCAGGTTGCTAGGATTACCAGAATGATTGCTTTCATTACTGTCAGTGGGAAAGGGGGGGCTGGTAGGCAAGAGAAAGGAGAGGTTCCTAAAATATTTTTCTATGTAGTTCACCAATTAGAGATTCGATTTGGTCAACCAGCAAACCCCAGGCAAGCAGTAGAGAACCAGGCTAGGGCTGGAGGGTGGGCAGCTGTGGAAGTTAATCAGAGGCAAAACGGAATTATCAGGAGCACGCACATCTCCACTCTTCTCCTGTAGTGCCCTGGCTTCTGGTTAGCCTTGGTGACACCCTGCTAGCAATATATTTACCTGAGGGTGTTCCTGGAGCCTAGCCTTTAGGTTCCAGTGATCAAGACCAACTGGTGTTTGTACAGTCAGGCACTCCTTTAAAAATCTGATTCAGAGGGAAGGGCAAGTGCCTCCCCTCTTTGAGGGGCACTGGTGCATTCCCTGGCAAGGCACTTTTAAGGAAGGATTAAGCCATGAGCAGACTTGCGGGGGAGGGGGGGAGAGAGAGAGAGAGGGAGAGAGAGGGAGGGAGAGGGAGAGTCCTTTCCCATTTAGCTGAGTTAGCTGAAATTAGTGCAGGGTGTGTCCGAGTTCATCAGGCAGATGTTTTATACTTCAGGCTGTGAGATGATTGTTTCCTCTTGACATCCAGGGAAGATGGATATTCCAAGGCAGTGATCTCTATCACTCTGATCTTAGGAGGGGTAATCTGGGTGGCCCTCAAAATACTTCAACATTGCTCTACCTTATATAATATATATATATATATATATATATATATATATATATATGTTACATAAGGTATATATAATATGTAAGATATATACTATGTAAGATATATATAATATATAAGATATAGGTAGTATATGTATTAGAGTTCCATTTATTATTTGCAAAGGAAATTTTACTGCTATCATTCCAGCTCCATGCCTCCCCACCTAAAATAAACCTTGAAAACCAAGTTGTAAGAGAATGCCAGTGGCCTTTTGATGTGTGGGGGAAGGAAAAGCAGAGGAATGACTGGAGCCAAGGCAGTCCTGGGGGTGGGGTAGAGGGGTAACAAGGAGGGAAAGGAGGGCAGCAAGCATCTGAGCACCCAGAATGGAGGTTAGAGCAGTGGCAGGGGCAGAGGGTGGGAGGTAGGAGCCAGGGACCCAACTTTGTAGACTCTGCTGCTGTGCAGAAAGCTGTGGAGGATTATGCCCCTGGGTCTTTGAAAATCATCCAGGCTTCTAGTAGACACAAGCCCATCTAAAGGAAGGTAAGGGGTGCCTGGGTGTCTCATTTGGTTAACCATTGGACTCTTGATTTCCACTCAGGTCATGATTTCACAGTTTGTGGATTCAAGTCCTGCATCAGGCTCTGCACTGACAGTGCTGAGCCTGCTTGGGAATCCTCTCTCTTGCTCTCTCTCTGCTTCTCTGCCCCTTGCATGTCTGCTCTCTCTCTCAAAATAAATAAACTTTAGGGGTGCCTGCATGGCTCAGTTGGTTAAGTGTCCAACTTTGGCTCAGGTCATGATCTCACAGTTTGTGAGTTTGAGCCCCACGTAGGGCTGTGTGCTGACAACTCGGAGACTGGAACCTGCTTCGGATTCTGTGTCTCTGTCTCTCTCTGTCTCTCTCAAAAATAAACATTAAAAATAAGTAAATAAACTTTAAAAAAAGAAAAGGAAGGTGAATGACAGAGCTAAGCAGCATTATTCTTCCAGCCTCTTCTGAACAAAAAATGGTAGTGCACAATTTCATGAAGAATATTTGTGCCCCTTGATCATCAAGATATGGAGGAGAATGTGTTTAAATTATCGTTTTTATGTCATAAAAGTATATTTAATTTTTGGAAAGCCCAGAAAAGAGTGAAGAAGATAGAGATTACCTGCAACCTCAAGGTGTATTTCCTTTCAGTCTTTTTTTTCTATACATTAAATGTTTTTTAATGTTAGATATTTTAAAAATATGTATGAATAATCTCATAAAAATTTCAAATAATCCAGGACCATTTCTAGTAAAAAGATGACCTTCACAGTCTTTGTCCTATGTAAGTGTCATTCCCCTTTTTCTGCCTAGCAGAAACCTGGTTTTGCTGCTGAGTCTACCCTCCCTGGTCCATATGTCTCAGGAGTAAATCCTGATTGGCCAAAGCTACCCAAGTGAGCCTGCCATTCTTGCCAGTGATTGGCTCAGCACAAGCATGTGGACTTTGTCCTGGCCAATGAAGCATGAGGGTGGGTTACTGGCCCTTCAAATCAGGCAAGGAGGGAAGCAGCCCTTTTCTTCTGGATATGCAATGCCTGTAAGTGGGGCAACCATCAGCCCCCAGAGCAGGCTAGGCCAGGTCCCAGCTGACCTGCCAAAGAATGCAAAAGTGAAGAATTGGACTCCATAGTGCCCTTAGCCTTCTGAATTACCCAACGAGGAGTCTCTGCTTTGCGATGTTTGGGAGATCCTGAAACTGTCCTGACCACGTAAAGCAGGTCAAGTTAGGTTTTTGTTAGTTGTAGCCAGAAGCATCCTAACCGATGCACCACATACCTCTCCACCCTTCTCAGGAGATGAACTTGGGGGTGTAGTCTGCTAGTCATTTTCCGGTGCATTTACATATATACCCATATATGTATGTCTTCTTTTTAAACAGAACTTATCCCATGACTTTTATGTAGCGACTTTTTTTGGCATGAGAATTTTTTGGGTCATTTCTTATATCTACTTCATGCTTTTTAAAGGCTACGTAGTCATACCGAGGGGTACGGCCGACACATAATTTAACTCATTGTTAAACACTTACTGTGCTTTGTTTCCACTTCTTTACTATTACATTCCATGTTGTCTTAACTTCCTTATCTGTATATCTTCGGGTACATTCCAAGTTTTTGTAAGTCAAGGGGTTACTAGGAGGGGATTCCTGAGTAGAGGGGTGCATCTGTTGGAAATATGGATAGATGCTGCCAAGTGGATGACTCAAATAGCTGTATCCATGCCCTTTCCCACCCACCCACCCATGTCTTAACCAACACCACACATTACCAGTCTCTTGAATTTCTTTTATGCATTTTCCCATGCTTGACGTAATGCTGGTTTTCTATTCTGGTTGCTTGCCTTAATCTGAGCATAGGCATTTCCCCATGTCATTAAATATCCCATGCAAATATAATTTTAATGGCTGCATGATAGTTCATGATAGTCATTTTTGAAGTATTCCAGTGGTTTGTGAGGACACAAAAGAGAATAGTGGAAGTTGAGGCTTTCCATAAAAACTAAGGAGACCTGATCAATCTTGCAATCATCTCAAAAGAGCCCTGAAAATGGTATTAGGAGACATACCCCTTCAGTGATCTGTTTCCAAGAAAACTCTTGAGGAGATGGCTTTCCATCAGACAGCAGGCTGCCTCTAGCATTTCTAAGAAGCTTTACTGTTTCTGGGATCAAAGGGTTTACACCCTGACCGACATTCTTTCTCTGAATGTACAGGAGTCACTTAAACAAATACTTTGTGCCTGACGCATAGCTGAAATGTGAGTTTGTTGTAGTCTTTGAAATTTTCCGCTTCTGCCAGGGAAGACAGGAAAGCAAATGGGATAGATGAAATTCATAAAAGATGTTCATCATGTTTTTTCCTCTTCTTAATTCAGAGAGGAAAATCTAATGTTTCCAGGAAGTTCCTGGGGATGGGACAATTCCATTTCCAGTCTTGGTCCTCTTTGTAGGCCTACAGTGCTTTGGGGAGCAGTTCAGATTTGTCTTTAGTGCTTAGAAAAGTCCGGTATTTTTTCAATTTCAGAACTAGATAGCTTCAATTTTCCACTGTTCCGTTTCACAAGATTAAGGCCTATTTGGAAATAGGCAGCAGGATAGATGTACACAGTGCAGTGTGAGTGTTCAGCCTGCCTGCTGATGCTGTGAGGGAGGTGGGTGGGCATTGCTTTGTAGCGGGAGAAGAGTTTTGGAGGATGTGGGTTTGCGGGGCAGGGAGGAGCCCATCCAAATGGGGTGTTTGCCGCATCAGCGCTTCCCTTCATGCCGTCAATGAAAGACACAGCCTGCAGTTCAGTCATCACTCACTACATGAGATGCCTGGTTTTCTGCAGATGGTGATCTAATAAAACTGAGGAAAACTTTAAAATCCCAGTTTTGGTGTGTGTTTGTGGTTGGAGTGGGGGCAGGCGTGTTAGGTGGAATGGTACCAAGAACGATTGCTGTATAGCTCTGGAATATCCGTTCATCTTAAGACCCAAAACAGAGATCGTTGCTGAGCTCGCCAAGGCTTTAATGGTCGGGGAGGATTTTATTTTTATGGCTTCGCCTCCCTTCCCCTTCACAGTGGTTGTTGGAGAGAGAGATGCATTCACAGCAGATTTGCGTGGCAGTTTTGAAGAGGTTTTATGATCTCTCGAGTTAGAGAACTTGTTTCTATTTCCAATCATAATGCAGTCCTTGGCTGGTAATGATCTCTAGGATTTCTGGCTCAGGACAAACTGATTTCATGTGAGGTAAGGAAGCTTCTTGCGTTGGAGCTGCTTCTGGGGCTTTCCCTCAATGCTTCCACTCTTGGCCTCTGTCTCTCAGTTCCCTATCCTGGATGGCCGGGTGGTCTCATCCCATGTGGTCCTGGGATCATGGGAGCACTTGCCACACTTGTTATGGAAGCACTTCTGGAATTGATGGTTCGCTAGCACACACCGGGTTTACTAAGTGGAGCTGGGGTGACGGTGGGGGACACAGCTCATAAAAGACCCTCCACCCTTGGACTGTCTTCTGTACTTTCATCTGATCAAGAAAGGCACTGCTTGAGATTGTGTCTGAAGAAGCCCAGTACCCCTCGATTTAGAGTTATACACGGCCTCGATGGAAACAGTGCCCTCCCCTGCATTACACATCCCATTCTCAACTTCCACCTTCTTTGCTGTCATTCACCACTCTCCCCACACCCCACCCCCTTCCCCAAGCAAGCAGACTCTTAGCTCCTGGCCCCCCTTGTCCCTCACTCACTCTCTAGTGAGCCATGGGGTACTCCCTGGCAGGGCCCCCAGCTGCCACTCTCTGTCAGTCCAGTCTTGGACACAGCCACCAAAGTCACTGCCCCTGTCCGTACGTGTGTGTGTCATCCTGGGCCTGGGCTCAGGCTGGGTTCGTGAGCCCCCCAGGACGCCCAGCACCTCATGGGAGGAAGGTGGGTAGGTGTGCAAAGTGTGCTGTGGACAGGGTGAGGGAAGAACCTGTACTGGCTCCTGACTGCCACACACGACAGATGTGACCCACTCAACAGCGTCTAAGGAAACATGACAGCGCCCTGCTCCTTCCATGGGGCCTCAGAGCAATCCATGTCTGCCTCTCCACCTGGGGGCAACTCCTCAGTCACCCTGGCCCCTGAGTTCTTTGGAAACCTGCTCCACACACTCACCGGGGCAGTTTCCTGGCTGTTCCTGCCCTGGCACTTGTTTGCTCTTGCTTGGCCAGGGCCTGTTGCGCTGGCCACACAACTTCAGGGGCACCATTCATTCTCCCTTGTGCCATGAAAATAGCCATGCTTAGCAGCCAGTGTGGCTCCAGTGTGCGCCACATTTGTTTGGATTCCTGCTGTTCAGTGTATGTGGAGTTACGAGGTGGGAAGAGTCTGTTACTCTTCCCACTGTACGGTGGGTTTCTTCTCTCTTTTGTCTCTCCATGGCTGGGCTAGTGGCATTCTCTAAGCATGTGTTGAGACTGTTCCAGCTAACCTGCTCCAGAGATCTGCACTGGCCCCTTACTGGCAGAGACCTGGGAAATAGTGGGGGTGCCTAACGAAAAAGACATCATGCTTCAAATTTTTTTAATGTCTATTTATTTTTGAGAGAGTTTAAGTGGGGGTGGGGTGGGGAGAGGGGCAGAAAGAGAGAGGGACAGAGGATCTGAAGTGGCCCCTGCGCTGAAAGCAGTGAGCCCAATGTGGGGCTCGAACTCATGACCTCGAGATCATGGCCTGAGCTGAAGTCGGAGGCTCAACTGACTGAGCCACCCAGGTGCCCCGCCCTTGCTTAAATTTTTAAAAGAAGAATAGTTCCTTTTGTGTTCCCCGTTTCTGTGAAGTTGTGCTGTGTTGGCGTGAGTTGGCTGTTCCCAGTGGCCAGCTGTTTAACCCCTGTGTACAAAATCTCCTGTTTCCTTTTTGCTGTGTGTCTAAGTATGAATGTAGCTCTATTAAGCACCAGAGTCTCATTTCCTAGTTTGTGCCACTTGGGGTGGTATCATTAGGATGAACCTACTTGAGGCTGTGTTTGTGTTTTCTGGCAGCTTGGGTTTGACAGCTCTGGTGTGTATTGCAGCCTGTTTATAGGAGATACCTATTAAAACATTCAGGCTTTTCCTTGGCTATGGCAGCGTTGACCTATGACCTGACTTTAAATCAGAGCATGTGAGCGGCCATCGCCATGGAGGCGGGCAGCATTTTAAATGGTTTGATGAAAGCAGCTTGTGGCCCGTAGCAGGAAGCCTTGGCAGCCTGACATGGCCACTGTGGCCAAGTGAACTTGGCAAGTCACAGACACCCCAAAACAGAGCCTCTTCATCCATAAAAGCGAGGTATTCATACTAAACAGTCGATATCAAGAGGAGAGATGTCCATAACAATGAGAAGTAGTAGTCATCTTTTTATCACTCCCTGCTGGGACCAGCTCATCCCTCAGACTGCCCACACACCACCACTGCCCCCAGGAAATGCCAGCCTCAAGGTAATTTCTTAATGAACGAAGTCCTTGCTTTTTTCAGACAAGGTACACACTAGCAATTAAAGACACAGTATATCCCAGTGTTCTCTTAAAAGCTAACGTCATGGGAAAAAATGAAATGCTCAAACTATAGAAGCCAAACACAGTGTCTTGGCAGATGCTTGGGGTTGCACACTTTGCTTTCAAAAGCTTTTCCCGTTTCTAAGAACAAAGTAGCCTGATAACCTTTTGTGTCTGAAAATTCGGTCTAAGTCAAATAGGCTCTGTGGATTCCCGTGGATTCTAAGATCTTATGGGATGTATGGGGCATCTCACCATGATAAATGTGACATGTGCTGTTTCTTCTGACCTCCTGTTTTTTCTAAAGAGGGTTGGCCTGCAGCCGTAGGGCTTAGCTCTGACCACCTGGAAGGATCCCGTTACTTTTCTCCTATGTCACAATCCCCTAAGGAGCAAGAAACCACCTGATTTTCAATGGAAATGGGAGTTTACTCTTTGGATTGGACGCACAGACACACACAGAGATACATACACACCCTGATTTTGGTTAATAAGCTGCTTTTGCAATGGAAGGAGAGGACCTACAATGGACTGAATGTTTGTGTCCCCCTAAAATTCATATGTTGAAACCCCAAGTCCCAGTGTGACAGTATTAGGAGGTGGGGCCTTTGGAAGGTGATTAGGTCATGAGGGTGGAATCCTCATGGATGAGAGTCACGTCCTTATAAGAAGAGGCTGGAGAGCTAGCTAGCCCTGGCCATGCCGTGTGAGGAGACAAGAAAAGGCCCCCATCTGCAACCAGGAAGAAGATTCTCACCAGAACTGACTGTCCTGGCATCCTGATCTTGGACTTGCAGCCTCCAGAACTGTGGGAAATAAATGTCTGTTGTTTAAGCCACTCAGTATATGGTAATTTGTTACAGTAGCCAGAATAGACTAAGACAGGACCGTGGTGATCCTCATGTTTTCCAGATGAAAATGAGAGGTTGCAAAAGCCAAGGGTCCTTTCCCTGCTCCCAGAACTCGCAGGTCCTGCAGCCAGGCAGGACTGCTGACCCATTCCAGAAGGTTCAGTGCTTCCCTTTCTCTGCTGAGGCCTGAGCATGATGCCTCTCCGGCTGAAATCCAGCCAGTCGGCAAGAATGAGGCTCCCTCTGGCCTCAGCCAGCGCACTCACTGCCCTGAAATCCTGGGAGGGAACATGGTAGTCCAAATGACCAGCCGGCTTCCCCCCAACCATTGTCTTATCTCTCCCTGTGTGCTGTGCAGCCCGCTCTCTGACATGAGCACAATAAGATAAGGAAGCCAGCGTCCTGGGGCAGCCTGGAACAGGGAGAAACAAACACAAGGCTGGACACAGACTGTCCACTTTGACTTCTGGAACCCACTCACTCTTGTGGGCACTGACATCCAACTTCCTTCCAGATAAACAGAATAAAAGCACAAAGCTCACTGGTGTCTGTGATGAAGAATGAGATGCCCCTTGAACAACTTCTGATAGTGCTTCTCATGCATGGGGGGCAGGCAGGGTCAACAGTAGGAGCTTCCCCCTGCACATTTTGTATCCCAAAGCTTTGTCACTGCCACCCCATGGGCATCTCATTGTCATTTTTTCCATAATAAATTAGGCAGCATAAACTATCATTAGGCCTAGGGGTTAGGGAGGGGCTACACCCAACTGTCACTGTCCCACACATTAGCTCCTTTGATTCGACAACCGTCTCTGGAGGGAGCACTATTTTATTCCCATTTTACAACTATGATACCAAGGCACAGAGATGTTAAGTGATGTGCTCGGGGACATTCAGAGCAAGCACTTGAATGTAGCCCTTTAAAGAAGGACCAAAAATAGAACAGCCAGTTTTTGTTTACTTTTTCTGAAACGCCACTTCTAAGAAGATAGGATGTGTCTAAAACAAAGCGAGCATCTTGAACATGACTTCTGTAGCTTACGCGGCTGTCCTGAGCTTGAGGTTGTTGTGCGGTGGCTGGGTTCACCCTGTGGTTTGACAACAACTCCGATTTGTTGTCCGAGTTCAACCCGGCCCTCAGGAAGAGGAGACTACGTGTCAAAGGCCATAAAGAAGGAAAGCTGGCAGGAAAAGCGTTTTTAGGGCAAAATCGTTATTCTGTTCTTTGCCATCTTTTAGTAGCTAACCTGCTTTTCAAAATTATTTCGTTAGCTGTAATAAGTACTGTTAAATCAGGACACTCCTTGTGTCTTTCCTCATTTTCTCTGGAGTCAGGTATGTCTTTCTTTAGCTGAGAGCAACAGAGAAGTCAGCATGAAAAGGTCAGGGCCAGCTAGCACTTTTGTGAAACATCATTTCACCTGAGTCTCATCAACCCCGGGGCCTAGAAAACCAGCAGCTGACTGGTTGGTGGAGAAGCCTCCCCCAAATCGCCCAGGGTTCACCCAGAGTGTGTTTTCCCACATGCTTCCCCTCCACATGTAAGTGTGAACCTCAGCACTCAGTGAATGTGAAGGAAAATACATGCAGGCAAGGTATTGAAGAGTTTTTGGTGTTTTTTTTTTTTAACATTTATTTATTTTTGAGAGAAAGAGAGAGAGAGAACGAGTGGGGAAGGGGCAGAGAGAGGGAGTATCGGAGGCAGGCTCCACGCTGTGAGCACAGAGCCCAATCCGGGGCTTGAACTCCTGAACTGTGAGATCCTGACCTGAGCCCAAATCAAGAGTCAGCCGCTTAACTGAGCCACCCGGACACCCCCAAGGTATTGAAGAGTTTTGAATAACAGGGTTTGACTCCTGGCGGGGGCATCTGTGAAGCGGCTCCCCTCCCTCTGCCAGCTTTGGGTGGCTGTGGGCCCAGGTGTTGGGCTCGTCTTGGGGGTGGAGCCTCGAGGAGCCCTGTCAGATCACTTGGGTCTCTGTCTTGCTGCTCCCACCACCGATAGAATCAGAAGCAGAAGCCCAAATGAGCATCAGTAAGGTCATTCAGTCTAGCCCATGATTGGCATACGTGGGCACACACATGAAATCAGATTCATTCTAGTCCCTGTTTGTACCACACCCACACCAAAGAGGCAGGATTAGCCATCCAGGACCTTCTCGGAATGAGTGTTATTATGCTGACATGATAAATGTTTCTTTTGTCACCAGAATCCTTTAATAACATCTATCTGATTTATTCTGGGCTGCGTATTATTTCAGAGAGCTCTAAAACAAACTGATTTAGGATGGTTTTTCAGCTATGGAGAGTTAAATTTGTGCCTTGGATGATGACGACAGGGGATGGAGGGGTTGGGATTGCTTCTTTTCATGTCTGGCCGTGAATTTATATGAGCGGGAGTTAACTCTTATTGAAGGGGCACTTGAATTCTGATCACACAGGTAGGTTGTACCAGGTCAATTTCCTCCTTCATCCGTTCCACATACACAGAATTTTGGTGTCTCGGTTTCAACATTTCTCTGGTTCTTCGGTGTTGCCTTTTGCTCCTAACATGAAGTCACGTCCCCAGGCCGCAAGAGCAGTGTCAGAAGAAAGAGAGGTATGGGGTTTGGGAGGAATAGTTCTTTCCATCTTTCTCAGATGGGGAAAAGTGGGGTTGGAACTATGGAAGAACTTTAGAAAATATGAGGTGAGGTCTGTAAATTCTGAAATGTGGTATTCCTCTTAGTTCTGGGGCAGATTTTTCAGATTTTTAATTTTCCAATTAAAAACAACAGTACCTTTGAGCATTTTAGTATAGCTTAACTGGTGGTAGCACTTGTATTGCTAATTCTAGTAAATTATGATGCTCACAGACACCTGAGTCATTTGGCTAGGCCCCCTCATCCTTCCAGAAGTTATTAGTGTTCTAGGGCAAACCTCGTATCCCAAGGAGATTCTTTCCACCCAAAGTAGAAGCATGAATTCACTTGAATTCAGGCAGAGGAGATAATTGATTCCAATAACTTGGGGCCCATACTGGATCTATTTTATATTCTGTCTAAAAGTTAGGCTGTAAAATGCCGTATTTACCCCAATGTCCTATTCTCTATATTATACCTAACCACAGGTTTCCAGCCTTAAGATAAACAATTTGCATTTTGCTTTTGTAATTTCCTCTTTCCGTAACTATCAAGAAACTTCTGGGAAATCTGTGGGGTTAGCTTCTAATCTGCTAGAACAGTCTTATCCCCAGCTTTGAATCTTATGGCAGTCTCCCCAAGAGGAGAGTCGGGGCTGTGGAGCTGAAAGAGAGCTTAGAGGTCAGGCCACCAGGACCATCGTTTTACAGAAGGGGAAACTGAGGCTGGGGTTTGGTGATGGCAGAGCCCAGCACAGAAATAGGTCTTCAGCCTCCTGGCACAAGGTCATCATCCACCCTATCCCATGCCTCACTTTACCTGTCTTTCCATGCAGGTGCTGACCATTTTACAAATAGGAACAGGATTGTAGTGAAATAAAAGACAAATATACAGTATATTTCAAGTCCCCAGATTGCCACCATTGGCTTACCTTATTATTATGATTCCCATAAGTTGTAACGATAAACATTTAAAATTTGCTTTTCATGGTTGTATGCACTGATTTCACTTCTTTGCCTTGAAGATGAATTTGCATAGTCAGTGGGTTGAGATGGACAGACCAGTGCAGGGTCATCTTCCAAAAAGCATTTGTGTGATGATCAAATGAATCAATTGATGGTGAACACATTCTCTTTTTTTAAATATTTATTTATTTTTGAGAGAGAGAGAGAGAGAGAGAGACAGAGCATAAGTAGAGGAGGGGCAGAGAGAGAGAGACAGAATCTGAAGCAGGCTCCAGGCTCTGAGCTGTCAGCACAGTCCCATGCGGGGCTTGAAACCATGAACCCATGAACCAACTGAGCCACCCAGGCACCCCAAGGGTGAACACATTCTAAAAATAGTTAGTGCCTGAGAAATGTAAGGGATGCCTCTATCCACTGCTTTGGAGATGTTATTTTTTAATATGTAAAAAAAAAATTAAGTTTTAGATTTGTTTTTGTGGTTTAATGCAGATTATTTTTATGGTCCTTCCAATAAAAGAGATCTCCTTCCATTTCCTTTTTATCCAAAATCGACACCAAGTGTGTCTAGAACTTTTGTTTTATATCCTTTAAGAATGTTTGTGCTTGACTGTAAACAATCTTTGAACAGTAGTTAAAGGAATATATACTTATCACTTTTTTGCTTTGGGGCCAAATTAAGGTTGATTAAAAACTCATGCTTGGTAGCTATAGAGTATATTAATGAAAACTGGTTTCATCTATATCCTGGGAGTATATCCTGGCCCTTTACCCATGCTGTTACCTCTGTCTGGAACACTCTTTCTGTCCTCCTCACCTGCTGACTCTGGTTCACGCTTTAAGACTCAGCTCTGGTTTCTAAGAGCCTGATGTCTGCCCTCTGGGGTCCCATAGAACGTCTTGCTTGTGTTCTCACGGCAGCACCTTAGTTTAAAGTTTCAAAGTTACCAGCTTCTGCGGCTTACTCCCCGCTTGTCAGGTTCCCGGGAGTGGAGATCAAATCTTGTTTGTTTTGTCTTTTAAGAGCTGCTGTATAAGAGACATCCTCCATCAGCGTTTATTGAACTGAACCAAAGGACAGGAAGCCTCTATCATTTGAACCAAGACCGACTTTTAAAAAGTTGCATCATTCAGTTGCTTTTATGTTCTTGAGATATTCCAGTGTATTAAAGTTCTCTTCTCGGCCAAGGGCTAATTCTTGTGTTCAGAGGCCCTGGGTCCTCAAAACCTTCTAATGCTTCCTGCTGGCAGCTGCTTCATACCCCAGACAACCTTCTCTCGATGGCCTCTCTTCTTGTCCTTTTTTTTTTTTTTAAATGTCTATTTGTTTTGAGAGAGAGAGAGAGAGATAGAGAGAGAGAGAGAGAATAAGCAGGGAAGGGGGAGAGAGAATCGCAAGCAGGCTCTATGCCGTCAGTGCAGAGCCCTACACGGGGCTTGATCTCACTAACCGTGAGATCATGACATGAGGCGAAATCAAGAGTCAGACTCTTAACCAACCCACACACCTTGCTGTCTTCTCATCTTAAGCTGCTACAGCCTGATGTTCCTGAGGCTTTGGGGTTTAGAATCTGGCATCCCAGATATGATATCTCAGAGAACATTGGATGCCTGTGAAAACACATGTCCCATAGTGGTGGGGCACAGAACACTGTCAACCATGTCCATCAAAGAAGGTCACATGTGATAAGTGAAAACACGTGACAAATGACAGCCTGATTCCATTTTAGTTACAAAAATGGATAAATGGAAGGACTAAGCTATCTGTTACAATTCAGGGGCTTGGGGTCAGGCCCCTGCTCTACTCCGTCCAGCTCTGCAGCTTTGGAAAGTTGCTGGAACATGGTACCTCCATTTCTTCCCCTGGAAAATAGGGGTGTGATAGTGCCAGCTTCATGGTGTTGATCTGAGGATTCACTGAGATGGTATATCATCTAGGATTGCACCTGATATTCAGTAAGTAGGCAGTACCTATTAGTTGTCACTATTAAGTTTTCTTCAGTGAACATTTATGTTCATGCCAATTGTACCTAAGAAAATTGTGGAGAAAGTGTTAAAAGTTAAGAGAAAGAAAGCAAACAGTCCCTATCTGTGTGGCTGGGATCTTGCTGGAGGACTGGGTAGGGGAATGGCCAGGATGGGCTGCTGTGTCCATTGACTAAGGGTTGGAACATTCCATAGCCAGAGTGATCCTGCAGAAAGACACACACACAGTTAAGCCCCAGGTGCCAGGGAGACTAGAGTGCTGTCTCCCTAAGTATTTACTGTCCAAAGGGATAAATCCCAGACCTTGGAGACATCTCTGGGTTATAGAAGCCCAGACACATGGGACTCTCTGACCCCTCGAGTGATTTCATATCCAAAAAGGTCAAGGTAAGAATCCAGGGCCCTTTCCATCTCATTTCCAAGGAGCAAAGGTTTCTCTTCCTCCTTTCTTGACAGAGAGAGGGGCAGTTACTTCTTTCCCGTATGTAAGCAGAGAAATCCTTTTGTGTTCCATCCCTCATCTCTGGCATGTAATCTGTACCTATGCAGAATGTCCCCATAGTCTCTCATCACCTTGCCTGGGGTCAAGGTGTGGGGGCTGATGCTGTAGCATCACTGGCTATTGGTCTAGACATCAGTGTCAGGAAAGAGCTGTCTTGTGTTTCTGCAACATTCACATATATAAAGTACATAACCATACAAGCGGGTAACATCTCAGACCCTGCACAGTTTGACAAACAGGCCATATAACTGGGCACTGGGAACACCACTGACCCAGAGAAACTCATGTCCTGTCTCTGGGACACATTTAAGGAATGAGGGAACTAGGTCAGCACAGCCCACAGGGGACATGGGCAGGACCAGGAAGCTCCAGGTGGCCTCACCAGTACTCCTTCTTTTAGAAGAGCCACCCTATACATGAATAAGCAGCCAATTTTTACAAATTGTTGCTGGATTCTTTTACAGAACAGTACAGTCCTAATGAAAGGGCTCTGTCCCAAGCTGTTCCTGAAAGAAGTAGAGAATGCTGGCGTCTCCTGGCATTTCCGTGTCTGATCAGCCTCATCTGGGAATTTAATCCATTTTCTGATCAAAGTCCAAAGTCTCTGTTTTGCTCCAGCTTTAATCATTGGCTGTAAAGACTCCCTGCTATTTCACTCACTCACACACACACACACTCACACACACACACACACACACACACACACACACACATTCAAATCAGGTTACAGGCAAACAGTGATTTAGTTTTGAGGGTTGGGGGGGTTGGGTAGGGAGTACACATCCAGATAAATAGGCAATCAGTACCTTCATTATGGGCAGATGTTTTGGCAATCTCAGGTAAAAGTTAATGTTTCCAGAATGTTGGGAATATTTTATTCTATATGCTGAATTCTATATGTGAATTGTTGAAAGGGCTGTGGCCCGTGTTTTCTGTTATTTTTTAACATTTCTGCTGAGCAAAAGAAGAAAAATAAAGTCAAATGCTTTCCAGACTCCAGTATGAACTTTCACTTCTTTTTGATTAAAAAAAAAAAAAGTTTCCATTTCCTTTAAGAAAGTAGATGATATTTTTGAAGGTGACTGAAGGATCCCTTTATAAAGGAGAGTGGGCAAGGCTTGTAAAGGACTCGTGCACACAGGAACCCTACACAGGACTTCCTTCACCTTACCTATCAATGAATCATTCAGATGGGTTGGAAGATGGGAAGATGGTGTGTGAGATCCCAAGCCAGAACTAAGGAATTCCAGCCCCAGTGTGCGGGGCTGTCGCTAAGGATCCCATGCCAGCGGAGGGGGATGGAGTTTGGTGCTTGAAAGGGCCCTGAAGACTTTTACCCAGGATATTTGGAGAGCAGGGGCTCAGATCAATGAGCATTTTGATGATTCTCCTTAACCATGTATTTCGTACTCAGAGCACCAATTTCCAGAGAATTAGAAGAAATAATACATAAACTCTACTGGAAAATTCACCTTTCGTTGCTCATTCAGTCTCCAGCAACGCTGAGGAGCCCATGATTATGAACTGGTTTCCACATGATTCCCATTGGCTCTACGGGTATAGAAGATATAGGGTACAAGGCCGACATGCATAGGTCCAAGGGTGCATTTTGCAACAAATCCTTAATAATATATTGCCTTTCTATTTATCTGTTATATTTGATGAGTGTAGGGGAACTTTCTGTTGTTCTAGTTCTGGATCAGTGAGTATTCACTCTTGATGCTATCCAGATAAGTCACATATGCCAATTGAACATAAGAAGAATGTTTCATGATTGTACATATTGGTCCTATGTAGGTCTACCTTTTCCCAGAGCAATGGTTGACTCTCTCATTGAAATTCATTTTCTTCATGCTACTTTGGTTTGGGAAGGAGATAGAGAGGCAAGGATAAGGGAGGCCTGAGCAACACAGGGCTGAGGAAATAAATGGAGACCAGCCAGAAGAGAACCAGCAAAGGCTATTTATGCAGAACTGACTATATAACAAGGGAGTCAGCCACCATCTCTTGCATTTCGGCAGAGACTCAGAGGCAGGCAGAGGAGGGGGAGAGCTGTACGTGGGAGCAGGGAAGGCTCCTGGTGTGCCCTGATGGGAGGCCATTGGCGTGGGGAAGCTGGAGGTGAGCTCAGGAAAGGGGGCATCTGTGATCATTTAAAGGTGCGTGTTTGGCTTTCTCTAGTAGTTCCTCAGTTGTAAATGGGAGGTGTTGGAAATTAGGGAAGTTCTCAATTTTTAATCAAGTCCTGGCCATTTGTAGCTGATCACTGCAGAAGTTATTGGTTGGCATTTTGGATTATTGCTAGAGGCAGTGGCCTGACTGTTTACAAGCATGATGTAGAGATAGCAGGCTGGCTACCCGGGCTGGTTGCTGTAGATTAATGCTTGGTCTCCTGGCCAGGTTGCTGCAGGTTGTGGGTCAGAGTTCTGCTTTTACGTACTGTCCGGCCGTTGTTTGTTTGTAGGCTTAGTACCATAGTACCAACATAGCGCTGTCCGAGAGTAAACAAGAGGGCCAGCACCCGTTAGCCTGGGAGCTACTCAGGCTGTTTAGCTCCCAGTCAGGTAGTGGGCACTGAGAGTGCTCTGGTGGTCACCAGCAGGGCCCACCCGTGACCATCTGAGATCAGCTGTGCATTTGGTCATGAGGCTCATAGACACTGTAGCGTTTGTGTGCAGGGAGCTTCCGACTGCCTTCCTTCAGCTTGGACTTCATGTTAGTGAACTCCTTCCCTGAGGGACATACTGTTTTATTGGTCAGGGAGGCCCCAGCCTGGTTTTTAGTCCATTTTTGGTAGTGACTGACTGTCGACTGTCTTCATCATCTGAGGACTCCTTGACAGTGGAAGATTCTCGTCTGCCTCCTTCGTCTCACCTCTGCTCTTAGCCTTGACATGGCAGAGGGTTTTCTGGACAGGAATGGAGTCTTCCACATGGCTCTGAAATTTCTGTGGTAATCTCCTTCTTCAGTCAGTTTCTCAACACCCCTGGAAGATCGATGTCATGACCTTCCTACCCAGGGCACGGCGTCTGGCCTGAGGCCAATGGAGGCCGCAGCCAGATGGCTTGGTGGTATTTGTGCCAGACCGTGGTGCCCATCCCTGTGGTCCTGACAGGCCCCTGGGGGTCCTTCTAAAGGCGGTCCCCCTGCCCCCTAGTTTATTGTTTGTGTTTTTATTGTGTGTTTAACATCACTGATAGTCAAAGGAGACACTGGAAACCTTCACTTTTCTAGAATTCAAGAAAAAAAAAAGTTTTCAGAGTTTAAAACAGTAAGTTCTACACAAAATGTGTCTAAAGTATCTAAGTTTATAAATAAACTCTAAAAACATTATGTAGGGTTTTTGAAAGACATCTGCAAGTTTTGAAGAGGGGATGGTTTTAAGCAGGCATTTCTTCTCTTGCCTTTGTGTGTGTTTGCGCTTTTACATTAAATGACATCCTCTGAGCGTAGGAGTTAAGTCAAAGCTGTCAAAAGATTTTTTTTCCATTCTAATAACAACCCTTGTGCCATTGACTACCAAGAATAACAATGAGCCTTTTTTTAAGCTAAAAAAGAGTATTTTTGTCGCTGAAAGAACAATTATTCATGTCCTTAAGTTATTTAAGGTATTTTTTTATGAATTCTAAGAATAAGTCATTTTGAAGTTCAACCACACAAAATAAAAATGCTTTATTAGTAGGCCCTCCACCTGAAATATTTCAGTTGGTGGTCTTGGCCTTTCAATAATAGTAGCTAACATTTAGTGAGGACTTTTATGTGCCTTACCCTGTAAGGAATGCTGTAATTATATTAACCCATCTACTTTTCACATTATCCTTGCTTTATAGCTTGCAAATTGAGGCCCAGAAAGGTTCAGTCATTTGCCCAAGGTCACATATTGCCACGATTTGGACGTGGGCCATCAGACATCCACCTTATGTCTGCATTGACCCTAGAAGGTTCCACTTGCATGCTGTTGAGGAATTTAGTTTCTCTCTTATTTCCTCCCAAAACATAAACTTGGAAAGAAAAAGAAACATTTGCTGTACATGCTTTTGTCTCAGAACCCTTCAGACCTTTGCTGTCTAAGAAGTAATGATGATCATTATGCTCTTCCCTAGAATTTGGCCTAAGCTGTTGCAGATATGGCTGCCACTGCTGGCTTGCTATCCATAGTGCTACCTCAAGAAAAGACAAGTGGAAAAACAAGGAGGAGGGTGGTGGTAAAAGTAATTTCTGATTATCTTCTGATCTTGTTATTTTATCTTTTGGTTAAATAGGTTTTTAGAAACGCCCCCTTTTTTTAATTGCAGTAAAATATTTAATACCACTGAACTCTCCACTTAAGGATGGTTAAAACAGTCAGCCTTATGTTATACATATTTTACCAATCAATCACAAGAAGACAAAAATTTAAAAATCCAGTGAGCTGACGGTCAGCTCCTCAGCAAGGTGTGATGTCTGTGGGATGCATGGGTTGCATTGGCTGGAACGGAGTGAGACTTTCCCTGACATATTAACATTGATCTCACAAGGAACCAGAAAGCCTCAGCAGGATATGAAGACCTTCAGAAAGAAGCCAAAAATAGTGTAGAAGTGCCTCCTTTTTGTGCAAAAAGTGGCTGATTTAGTGACTTCAAGAACCACTTCAGTTCCTGCTGTGTTTGGGGAGTGACAAGTGCAGATAAAGACACTGTGAAGATAGGCCTTCCTGTGCTTGAGAGAAGAAAACAAAGAATTAATGAAGAAGGGGGTCCCTGGCACGTATGTTTAAGTTTGATGGATCTAGTCTCTTTTAGAAGTGAATGTCTTCAAGGACTTTTCTCTGCAAGGAGGAAGCGCAAGCCCAGGGAAGGAGGCTGTGTGGCACTGATGCCAGGGTGTGTGGCTAGGCCAGGGAAGATTCAGCCAGGTTCATGATTTTAGGAGGGTTGTTACAGGTTTTGCGAGAATCTTGATTACAAAGTTCCATGGGTTCTTGGTGGTCTGTTCCATCCCTGTTTTTTTCATAAGCTGTGATTTTTAGGGTGCAATTTTTGAGGGTCTTATAATGTTCTAGAAGAAATACCTGCATCATACTTGGGAGGGTGATGCCCTGAAAAGTTCTTATAGGTACAGGGGCAGGTCAAGATCTGGATCAGAGCTTGAGTTTTGCCACTCTGGGCTCACTCATAAAGGATTTAAAGAAGGAAGAGATGGATAGTCAAGAGAATTCACAGAGCTTCAAATGTCCTGCACAATTTGGCATAGAGCTAAGCCAGGCCACCTTAAAATGGTCACCTCCACACCTAGAGCATACACTCTTTCTCAGAAGCATCCCATTGAATGATGGGAATAGACACATGCGATCACAAGGTGGAAAAAACAATCTTTTGCTTCAATGTGTGGGTGTTTAAGAGCGTTACCTGCATGATCAGAAAACCTAGGGCTGGAGATACCTAAAGAGCACATTTCTCTCTAGTCGGAGAATACATAAATCTAGAGCTGGAAATTATTTTAGATTTGACATTTACGTTGTCAAGAAACTTTCCCATATGTCCAACAAGGCTTTCTATTTAACTTCAGACTGGCAAAAATAATTCTATTTGGGAGAAAGGCTTGTTGTTGTTGTTTGTCCTGAATTGCCCTGACACCTGCTCTCTGCTTTGAGCCGCTTCACCATGAGCCCCCAGTCTCCTGCGCTGAGGTATAGCCAGTGTGTGACTGGCACACGTCAGGACCCGGGGCTCGCTGTGGCGGGTCACTGACAACATCATCCGCACGTCAGTCTCAGGAGTATGGGATTCCCCTTACGTTTGAATCTAGGTGTAACCTGAGTTTAGAGACTCAGTGGGGAGAGAAAGACCCCCATTTTCTCCCCTAAGTGCTGTTCCATGAGCAAGATGCACTTCTTCCAAACAATCCTCTGAAAGTATTTATTTTAGCCTATGTGGCACATCAGCCTAAAGTCAGCTTCCTTTCTCTGGTTTGGATGGTCATTGGGTGTAAGAATGAACGTATTTAACAGACCCTAAATGGGGTCTTTAAGTCAACTGTCACCTCCCTGCTTAATTATGACCACCAATAAATCCTAGAGAGGATGGTGGCCAAAGCACTTTGGAGTTTCCAGCAGATACAGACCATGAATTCTAGCCCTGTTGCCCATTAGCTGCAGGAATTTGGGCACCTGGTTTTAGGACTCTCTGTTTCAGTTTGTTTCTTCACAGGGACTGAACTAGAGGTAGCTGTTCCTTAAGGTCCCTTCAGCTTTAAAATTTCTGCCTCGATGATATTTGAGTCACAACATTATTGTAAAATTCCTATAAACATGAATTTATCGTATTTACCAAAAGCTATAATGCTTTTCCTAGTCATCTGTAGGAAGAAATTAAAACTGTTAAATTCTTAACTTTGCCTAAAGCCACACCATGGAAGGTTTCAGGGACCAGGAGTTTTCTCAAGGCTAAAGTTTGTGACAAAAATGTTTTGAAAATTGGAGAGAGGACATGGCAAGGTTCTGTCCATCAGAGCCCCCACCATCTGTAAGTATTTGATGTAAGCTAAAAGAGGCATCAAGAGTTGGTGACGGAGGGAGAAATTACATTGTAATGGTTGGTGGAAGGTGGTTAGTCATTTTGAAAAACAAAATCTAAAATTTTACATCTTTACTTTATGCCAGATAGCCAACTTAAATTCCAGATAGATTTAGCAGTGATTTTTGTTTTTAAAGAAGGAGAAAATTAAAAAAGCAACATTTGTAAAGCTTTACCCTTAAGTAAAAAATTTTCTGTAGAAGAATGAAAAGAAGTTGCAAAAGAAAATATTGGCAGATTTGACTTAAGTTCCTGTGCTTCATAAAAAGGCAATCCAGGGGCGCCTGGGTGGCTCAGTCGGTTGAACATCTGACTTTGGCTCAGGTCATGATCTCACGATCCATGAGTTCGAGCCCCACGTCGGGGTCTGTGCTGACAGCTCAGAGCCTGGAGCCTGTTTCAGATTCTGTGTGTCCTTCTGTCTCTGACCCTCCCCTGTTCATGCTCTGTCTCTCTCTGTCTCAAAAATAAATAAATGTTTAAAAAAATTAAAAGAAAAAAAGGCAATCCAAATGTGAGGATTGTTCACTGGAGAGGATATTTGCTGAAAAGAATGAAATCTTCAATGTAAGGAAAACTCTAGAAACAGGTTTTATAACTAACACTCTTACCCAGAATTTCTCCAATTCTGCCCCAAGAATCACTTGCATTAGAATTAGTTAAAAAGGTAGATCCCCATCCTCTGCTGAACTTTCCCACCAGTTCTTCAGCATGCTGAAGGTTGGGATCCATTGCCCCACTCTGGCAGAGAGCCTTCCTTCCTGTGAAGGCACAAAAGAGGAATGACATATGGTTAACACGAAAATGGTTGATCTCTTGAGAAGTTGAGGAAGTGTAAATAAGATCATTTTTCATCAATCAAGTTATTAAAAAAAATCTTAAGTGGTAATTCCTAGAGATGTGAAGCGTGCTTTCCACAGCATTGCTTGTGGCAGTGTGTATAAGGAAAGCCAACTGCAGCATGTGTCAAGAGCCCTTGACATCTTTATGCTCAGAGCCCCAGAATTCTAATTCCAGGACTTCTCCTAAGGGTATGCTAACCACAGTGCTGTTTGTATTGGCAAAAAGTTGGACACAGTGATATCTGAAAAGCTTGGTGTGGTTGAATAAACCTTGAGCAGTCACTGGCCGGAATAGTCTACAACTATTGAAAGTATTATTTCTGGAGACTATACAGAGTAACACAGGAAAATGCGTATAATGTTAAGTGGAAGAAGGATCAAAGTTCTGTCTATAGCATGATCTCAACTACATAAAATGCACCTGTACTTAGGAAAGGAAATGCAAAATGTTAGTGGTGGTTGCCTTGGGTCATGAGTCCATGGGAGGTTTTAAAAGTTTTTATTTAAATTTTTTTTTTTTACTTTTCTGGGTCCTCCATGTTTTTGAATGACTAAATATTTTAATGTGTATGAAGGGAAGGGGGTACCTACTCGGCTTAGTCTGTTGAGCGTCCAACTCTTGATTTTGGCTCAGGTCATGATCTCAGGGTCATGGGATCGAGCCCTATGTCAGGCTCTGTGCTGAGCGTGGAGCCTGTTTGGTATTCTTTCTGTGTCTCCCTCTGCCCTTCTCCCTTGCTTGTGCTTTCACTCTCTCTCTTAAAAAATAAAAAATAAATACATGAGGGGAGGTGGGAATACACTCAAAGGTGATCTTCAGTGAAGGAGAAGAAAAGAAAGTGATGTCCTGCTTCAGGTAGGCTCTGGGGGAGGAGGCTCAGAGAGTCCTGCATTACCTCAGGTGGTGCTGGCTAGGTAGGTGGTGTTGTGCTCCCATTTTGAAGATAAGGCACTGAGGCTTGGGTAGGGTAGATAACTTGACTTGGATCCCTTAGTAAGTAAGAGTTTTTGGAGGGGCGCCTGGATGGCTTAGTCGGTTGAGCATCCAACTTCAGCTCAGGTCATGATCTTGCAGTTGTGAGTTGAAGCCCCACATTGGGCTCGCTGCTGGGAGCCCAAAGCCTGTTTCAGATCCTCTGCCCCCCTCTCACTTCCCCTCCCCTGCTTGTGCTCTCTTAAAAATAAATAACCATTGAAAAAAAAGTTTTTGGAAACTCCAGGGTTGGATACCCTGGCCATTTTGAGGTAAGAATTTTCCCCGTGGGACTCAACCTACCGTTCTTAGAGCTGGTCCTAATTTGACAGATGTTTACATCTTCAGCAGACTCAGGGTGACCCGTTCAGACCCACAAACCTGTCCTCTTGCTGAGGTAGGGAAGAAGGGAATGTGTGATGGGGCAGTTTGAGGAAGACACCCAAACTGGTGTAGCTGCAGAGAGATGGGCGGGCCTGCTCCCTACTTGTGCGCACCTCACTCTTCACAGCTGAAGGAAGAGAATGTGCAAAATAGAAGAGCAAACCTCTACGACCTGCACTCTCCAGAAGCGTCAGACCTGGTCGGTTCACACTAGTTCTCTGGCAAGGGAGTTAGTTCAGTGGGAAGAAAAAAAAAAGCCCACTAAAGTCTCCATATGAATTTCACTCATCATTTTTCCAGATCACTTAAAACATTAAGCACACTGAAGCATTAATTAGCGTGCTGAACTTCCTGAGAGGAGCAAGAATAATTGGAACTGTGAATTTTAATTACCTATCTTGTAAACTCCTTCGAGGTAAAGAAGGCCTGTCTACTTCCCCATAGACTTTCAAGGGGACTCCTTCAGATTTCATAAGACTCTCCATTAGAACCACAGTCAGTAAAGTGTTGTTGTGGGAATATATTGATCACAGGCACCTGAAGGGAACGCTGTCAGCATCTGTCTGGAACTTGCTCAGGCGAGACCAAGACTGAAGCTAGAGGCAGAATTGATAACTACTTCACTTAATGACGAATCTTCAATTTGTTTCTCAAAAAATAGCATAATATGTAAATTTAAATGGACATTTCTCAGAATTCTCTCAGTCAGTCAATCCTCTATGATGGAGTGTAGGACAGGTTGGGTTTTATCTCCACAGTCCTCCAAGGGGTTGCTCACCAGGGCCGTTGGTAGCTATGTCCTGGGTGAATGTATTTGCAGTCATGCTGGGGATATCCGTGTGGATCCCATGCAAATGCAGAGGACGTGGTTGTCATTTTTGCGTTTATAACCTCAGGCCAGGAACAGTGTCCTTTTGTGTTCACTTGCTTCTAAAAGGTCAGTGCTTCAGAATAGGTCTTTCATACATTTCAGAAGGAGGCCAGTGAGACCCTGTAGTGCCAAGACAAACTCGTGGTACCATTCTGCTTCTCAAGGCAGGATGCATGAAAGGGGAAATAAAATAAGCAGACACGTGGGGAGAACAAAGGGGAACCACAGGCTCTAGCAGCAAGGTGGAGCAGCTCACCTTTCTGGCACATCTGTCCACCAGATGGAGGTGTAAGGGCCAAGGTCTGCAAGGCAAGTGGTGACCCCGGGAGGGAACAAGAACTAACACAGCCCTGAGGAAATTTAAAAGCTGTAAGCCCTGCCATTTCAGGGTGGCCGGTGGGCCCTCTGTGGCCTGGTATGTTGTCTCAGAGACAGCACCGAGGCATGTTGTGGGAGATCATGGCAACTGGCCAGGCCTGTGGCTTGGGCCAAATCATGACTCTGTCTAATGAGAGTGGATGAAACACACTTCAAATTAGCCTAAGCAAACGAGAGAACATGCCGGGAGGATACGGAGTAGGTGCAGAATCCATGGAGGGAAGATCATACCAGGGCCAACATATGGACTAGGGTTTTCCTTTGCTACGTCAAGGCCCCATCCTAAGACAGGCTCTCCCTATGATGGGAAAAGCCCCCAAATCACACCCTAGCACCCAGAGGGGAAAGAGAAAGCCTTTTCCCCTGGCTTCTATAGTCCAGTCCTAGGGCCATATTCTGATTGGCTCTGCTTGGTCACATGTTCTCTTCTTGGGCTGCTGCAGTGGCCTAAGTTATGACTGTAAAGGCCCGGGTCATGCTCACGCTTGGAGTCTGGTGATAGTTCTATGAGTGACAGCCGTGTTAAAACAATGTGACAAGAACCTAAAGGAAGTAAGAGTGGGCTGGAATAACTGGAGCCCACAAAGAGGTATACTCCAGACCTGCTGCTTTTTTGATGATGCTCATTGTGAATATGTCCATTCATCAGTCTTACCAGACTGTCAGCACCAGACCTGTGCTGACATGGCGAGGCCGTTAGCCACCTGTGGCTGTTGAGCACCTGAGACATGGTAAGCCCAAACTCTGATGTGCTGTAACTAAAATACAAACTGGATTTCAAGATTTAATAGGAAAGAGAGAATGTAAATTACCCTATGAATAATTTTGAAAAATGTATCACATGTCAAAAGATAGTATTTTGTATACGTCAGGTTTGACAACATATATTGTCAAAATTACCTTTATTGTTTTATGTTTTTTATTGTGGCTACTAGACATTTAAAATTACATATATGGCTCACATTTTATTTCTCTTGATGGCACGGTGGTAGACTGAATTCATATTTCTATCTTGGGGGTATTCAAGTAACAAAATACCAGTTTATCCTTAAGTTTACTATCCACTGGGCCATGTACTTTTATTTTCCTTGAAACTGTCTCCTATAACTTCAGTGTGTATTCCTTGTTTGAATGTTAGGGGATTTCAGTGAGTAAGTTGCCCTTCATAATTCTGAGACAGAAGTCTATTCTTTCTAGAAAGGCCCAGTCTGTCTTATCAAGACCCAGAGACTGTGGCCCAGACTTACCAAGCTAAAACCACATCAGATTCAGGGGGATAACGGTGACTGACAGATGTCACAGTTTAGGTATAGAATCTCATTCTTAGATCCTGTCAGTGAAGGTTTGCACGTCTCCATTAAAACCACCAGCATTCTGAGCTACTTTGTTTCAGCTCTTGCAAATTATTTTTGTGCCTCCTTTGTTGACTCACCATGCATTTAGTCTGTAATCCGGATGTAAGAAAATGTTTCAGAGCTTAATCAAAATGGGAGCTCTCTGCCCACTTTTAGGTCTCACTGTTGCCTCCCTCCATTCATCCATCCTAACATTCCTTCATTCAACAAGTGGTTACAGCCTCTGGTATGTGTGAGGCCTGGTATGGGTCCTGGGAATGAAGCAGTGAGCCAGCCAGGCCATTCCCCAAACTGGTGGATCTGGCAGTCTGTAGCACCAGCTTTCACTTGCTTTCACGTCTGGTGAATCAGTGGCTCTAAACCAATTTTCCCCAAAACTCTTGCAGGAAAAGTACAATGCCTAGTATGGAGAGACTCCGGATAGTTCAGCTTGAATGGAGCCAATGAGGACACAGGTGGGGACCCTGTGCCTCTCCCCTCTTAAAGGGCTCCTCTGAAAACTCTTGTTTAAATCACCTTTCTCTCTCCAAACATGTTTTAGTTATTATGTCTCCGGTAATACATTTTGATTAGCTGGATTAGAGCTAAGATCCCCACTTGATCAAGCAAAATTAAGGAGCTTTTCCTGAAATTGACATATTGAGAGAAATACATCCAAAAACAAACCAAAAGAAAACAAAAAATGGATCCAGCTCTGTCTGGCTCCTTAGGAATGTTTTCTCTAGGACAGGCATTAGATTTCAGGTAATTCTCCCCATGACATGTAAATACCAAGTGAAAATCAGGCAAGACTGCAAATTAGTTCATTTGGTTGGGTGATGAGAACTGTTTCATTAAGCCATTGCCCACTTTCCCAAGCAAAAGCTCCCAATGCTGTCGCTGTTACCCTTCTTTTTCATGAGCTGTGCTGATCCAGTTACAAGGCACCCATTTTACCTGCCAGAAGGAACATTCTCTGATGAGTATTTAAATGCATCCCATTTAGACCTTAATGGAACTAAATTAGTGAAGATTTGAAGTGTAAGAGAAAAAAAGAAAACCTTTCCCCTTTCTTCTCCTTTGAAGGAGACCATCTGAAGCTGATTTTTTAAAATTCATTGTTTTTAAAGGGAAAGCACTGAAAATAATAACGCTCAGCAGAATTAAAACCACTTAGCACACTCTGAGTACAACTCAGTGTGTTTCCTAGTTGCTTAACAACTAGGAAATTAGAAGCTACAAAGAGAAAGCTTGTATATATGTGTGTGTGAGGAGGGATGTTCAGAATCATAATTAATATGAGTCGAAAAGAAGCATCCGTGTGGTCCGGGGAGAACAGAGCCATAAGGAGAGGAAGATGTTCTGGTCAGCATTCGGACTGCTGCATACTCCCCTTTTTGTTTTGGTTGTGTCATGTAAATGTGGAGGAGTGGGTAGTGAAGAGATGAGCAGAGCAAGTGCTGGAGAGTGGTGGGGTGCATTATTGCTGGAATTAGGATGACCTGGGGTAGAAAGGACAGTGTGTCCAAGCACAAGCTTAAGATACTGTTGTTCCCTGAAATCCCCTTGAGCTTTCACTCACCGGAGACATTGCTAAGCCTGACTGTGTACTAAGTGGCAGAGACATAGAGATAAAAAGCCCAGTCTCTCTTCTCAAGGAACTGGCTAATGGGAAAGGCAGCCAGGGGACCATCACTCAGTGTGACAGCTGCCCTTGGATATGGCTGCTGGGCTTCCTGCGCCCATGTTTGTCAAGGCAGGACAGGCCAGAGCAGGCCACTGTGCGAAGTTGCTAAAGGGCAGGCAGAGGTTACTGGGCTTTAGTTTCAGGGAGAGTTCTAATATTGAGGGGCCACTGCTTCCCCAGTGGAAGCTGGCCAAGTAAGTATGATCATGTGCTCTTGAGTGCCTGGTCTGGAGGCCACGCGAGTGTTTCTGTACACCCGGTGTCTGCTACAGGCAGACCACTCTTCACTCCGTGGTTTGGTTTTCCTTCAGTGTCTTCCAGAGTTCTCTGCCTTGTACCACTGAAACAACCACTCATGCATATCTTCTTATGTATAATATGTGGTCTCCCTTACATCTTTTTTTGAGAACTCAAGCTGCCTTCCTGTCTGCACTGAAGAACAAGCATGTCTATTTAGCCATTATCTGTTACAGGTGAGCTGGAAAGCTGGTTCTGGAACATTCTTTAGGAATCTGGAAGAAAAATTGGTACTCAAAGGAGGAAATGATACTATTTTTTTAATGTTTATTCATTTTGAGAGAGAGAGCGAGAGAGCGAGTGCGCAAGTGGGGAGGGGCAGAGAGGGAGAGAGAGAGAGAGAATCCCAAGCAGGCTCCTCACTATCAGCCTAGACATTAAGAGTCGGACGCTTAACTGACTGAGCCTCTCAGGTACTCCAAAATTATGCCATTTTTAAGAACATGTGATTTGTTCAGTGTTAACCAATATGTTGGCATAGTGGGCCTAGAAAAGAGATGAGGGTTAAGTCACCCCCACTTTCTTCCTATCAAGACTTGTGCTGCAACTGACATTACTTGTCACCATAAAAGCCACAGGTCTTCTGACTCGGCCTCTGCCATCTGGGGTTCAAGGTCCTGTCCACATTTAAAAATCGTAACCCAGGGAAAGTGAGACCTAGAGAAAGAATGTGATTTGCCAGGCTATTAAGTGGTAGTAGTGGTTAGACTTGAACTTGGATCTTCTCTTTATTGAATATGGTCTTTCTCCTTTTTGTCCTCTGCTTTGTACCTTCAAAAACTGCAGAGAGAAAACACATTCTCCCATAATACTCTCTTGCTTGTATTAATTACTTTAATTCCCTCTCGGAGCCAAGAAAGCATTGCCAAACCAAAGTTTTGCTGCATTTCCGGTTCTCTGTGTTTCCCCTTTCTTTACAGAGAAGGCTGGATTGTAGGGAGGCTGGAAGAGTCAAGTGTGCTGGTCAAGGTGCAATTCAGAAGGTGGTGGGGAGCCCCCAGGACTACACATAAAAATTAATTACAGAAAAATACATCATTAACAGCAGATCTTACAGAAGGTCCCAGGGTGACTATTATGTGAAATTAATTAGTACTTATTTAATTTTTTTTAATCACCTTCTTGGTACTATGAAAATAGTCCTAATTACTGACATCAGTAGTTTTAAGTCATTACGGGTCATTATTTTATGTGTCAGTGTACTCATTCAGCCCTACATACGTGGATTTAAATATAGCAGCCCCTTCACCCCTTGGGACAGTTTTCCTACATGGTAACATGTTTGGAAAAACTAAGTAAGGCTGGCCAAATCAAAGTCTCAAGGAAATAAGATGTTGGAGTAAAATAATTGACAGTTATGCTGGGACCAGGTCACCAAGGACCTGATGTTGCTTTTTTAGCATTTGTCCTGAGTGTCATGGGAAAACAATGAAGGTGTGTTTAACTTTTTATTTTGAATAATTTCAAACTTAGAGAAAAGTTGCAAGAACAGTACACTAGCCAGCTTTCCTATACCTTTCACTAAGAATTCCTGTGAACATTTTATCATACTTGCCTGATCATGCACTGTATTTATATACATATTATTATTTTTTACTAAACCATTTAAAGATAAGTTGCTGATATGATGCTAAAGGACCCTTTCCTGTAAGTCCATAGTGCAGTCATCAAGATAAGGCAGTTAACCTTGACGCAGGCCTTTCTAATCCTCAGGCCTGTTAGAATGTTGCACATTGTCCCTTTAATGTGCCTGGTGGGTCTAGAGTCCAGTTGTCTCTTCCATCTGAGACAGTTACTCTTTTTTTTGTGGCCTAGACATTGTGGAAGATCACATGTCATTTACTTTATAGAATAACCCTCCATTTGGGTTTGTCTGATGTGTACTAATGATTAGATTGTGTGTTTTAGCAGAAACACACTGTGATGCAGCATATCAGAAGACCATGCTCTTGAGGTGCCTGGGTAACTCAGTCAGTTAAGTGTCTGACTCTTGATTTCAGCTCAGGTCATGATTTCACAGTTCGTGAGTTTGAGCCCCATATCGGACTCTGCGCTAACAGTGTGGATGGAGCCTGCTTGAGATTCTCTGTCTCCCTCTCTCTCTTCCCCTCCTTCTATCTCTCTCTTTCTCTCTCTCAAAAATAAATAAACATTTTTAAAAAGTGAAGTAAATATTTGAAAAAAGACCATATTGTTGACTGGTCCCATTACAAGTGATGTTAACTTTGATCACATGATTAAGGTAGTGTTACCAGCTTTCTCCACTGAACTATTTTTTCCTGTTAATAAGTATTAAAAGATATTTTGAGGCTAGATGAATATATTTTTTCTCATCAAGCATTCACTCACTAGTAGATGCTTGCTAGGTGTTTCATACTTGAAATAGTCTTTACTATGGTGGTAGGCAAATGCTAAGCTTGGAACTCCTTCATCCCATCTACATGTATTAGTTGGCAATCTACTTGAAGGAGGAGATTTCTTTCTCTCTCATTCATTCATTCATTCATTCGGATCAGTATGAGTTCATAGATTCTTGATTTATTCCGTGGGTTATAATTACATTTGTGGCACTCAGACTATCACAGGTTTTGTCAGCAAGAGCCCCCTTGAGCTGGCTTTTGACATGTCTGCATCCTTCTTTGAGCATGTGTTACCTTCTGGCACAATAAGATGGTCCAGGCTCGTCCTGTCCTTTCCCCGCTCCAGCCCTGGAATAAGCAGTACATTGAAGGGCTCTGAGTTGGAGAGTGGCCTGATCTGATTGGCATTTAAAAAATATTATGTGGCTGCCCTTGAGGACACTGAAGGGAGAGGCAAGAGCCGAATCAGAGAGTCCATTCATAGAACTCCCAGCTATCACTTGGTCTGTTGGCTTGGGCTAGGTAGTGACCATGCAGATGGGAAACGGGGGTGGACCCAAGGTAGATTTTGAAGCTAGAACTGACAGAGTGTAATGGTGGGATGTGAGGGGGACAGAGGGAAAAATGGAAGTGTCCTTTCCTGAAATAAGAAAGGCAAGGAAGGGGATGACAGCTTTTGGCAGGAAGATCACAAGTTCCAGTTTGGGCCTGTGGAACAGGAGCTCTAAGGTAGCACCAAAGTGGAGGGCACAGGTAGACACAGGAGTCTGGAGCTCAGGACAGAGGCCTGGCTGGACACACATACCTGAGTATTGTGAGGTTCCACCACATTCTTAAGGGCCTCTTCTATAATTTTTTTTTGAGAGAGAGAGAGACAGAGAGACAGAGAGAGACAGAGACACTCCATGCCCAGCAGGGAGCACAACACAAAGCCCAACTTGGGGCCTTATTGGGGGCTTAGTCTCACAACTGTGAAATCATAACCTGAGCCAAAATCAAGAGTCGGACGCTTAACTGACTGAGCCACCTAGGTACCCCACTTCTCCAAGTTTTGCATCGAGTCATACTGACCAGCACAGTTGTCCTGCTCACTTGCATTCTGCCTTGTTTTCTTTTTGCAGCTCTTGGCAAGTGCTTGGCATTTTTCACACATATTTCAAAGCTTCGGGGCAAGTTTTCTGAACTGGCCCTTGATCCATTTTTCAAGAAGGAGGAGTATAAACAGATTTCCTCTCTGCAGTACCCCATGACCACCCAGCCCCAGTAGACTGGAGGAGGTGTCAACAGTAATTGCCACACATTTTTTATGTTAAGGGATCTGTACTGAACTATGAATATGTTAAGAAAAGAAGAAAGAATATGTGTGTGTCTTTACATATACATATACGTGTGTGTACATATTAAAATGTTTGGTTTCAAAAAATACATTTTCACAAAATTAAGATTGACAAGGGATTTTTGAAAACAGAACATAGATAAAGAATCCACGAGGGGCACCCAGGTGGCTCAGTCAGTTAAATGACTGACTTCTGCTCAGGTCAGGATTTCATAGTTTGTGGGTTTGAGCCCTGTGTGGGGCTCTGTGCTGATAGTTTGGAGCCTGGAGCCTGCTTCAGATTCTGTGTCTCCCTCTCTCTGTGCCCCTCCCCTGCTCATGCTCTCTCTCTCTCTCTCTCTCTCTCTCTCAAAATAAATAAACATTAAAAACATTAAAAAAAAAAAAGAATCCATGATAAGGGGAACATAATCCTGGCATTGCCATGGCCCATCAGATGGGTAAAAGGAGCAGATTAGAAGAACACATACCAACCAAGGACAGCCAGAATCAGAACTGCTTCCAAGTAGATGCTTGCTCACAAATAACACAGTGCTTTTATCACCCAAAATTTGCTCCTCAGACCATAAACAAGGGATCTGGCTTTCATGCATGAAGTTCAGTCCTCTTAGTAGATATGGATGTCATTTGTTTTGGCATTTTTGCTAATGTTTATGGAGTTATTTTTGCCTCTAAATCAGAAACAGCTGGTTTTACTGACGTTCATGGGGCTGCTTTTTTAACTTTTGCTTTTGTCTGAAAAGCTATGTCGGGAACTCTCCATGCTTCTTACATTAATTTTGGTTTTACATCTAGGACTGGCACTGACAGTAACCTGGCAATATGGGAGGCCAGACAGACAGCCAGGGTCACACCGGGCAGTACCGTCGTGTGGAACACGTGGTGGTGGAGGGCCATAGTGATGCAGTGGTCGCCCCAGCAACTATTGCCTCCCTTATCGCAACCTTCTTGGATCCTTGGTAGACTAGAAGAGGAGGTCTTTGGGTCCCCCTTTGCCCTGATTTTTTTACATTTCCCAGAGGCATATTTTGTCATCAGGTCAGCATACCCCCTACTCCTTTTTCATAAGGGTATATAGAGTCTGGTTTCTATATAGTCAGTTTGGCTGGAAGATCTGTGGAGAAAAGTACAGACAGTGTTCAGCTCTGTTGTTGTTTTTATTGAGGTAGAATTGACATACAGTGTTGTATTAGTTTGGGGTGTACAACATAGTGATTGGACAATTCTGTACATGACTTGGTGTTCACCATGATAGTGTAGTTACCATCTGTCACCATACAACGTTATTACAATATTATTGACTATAGTCCCTGTGCTTTACCTTTTTTAGTTTTCATCTCCATGACTTATTCATTTTAGAACTGAAAATTTGTACATCTTAATCCCCTTCATGTATTTTGCCCATTCTCCTAGCCCCTCCCTTCTGGCAACCACTATTTTGCTCTCTGTATTTATGATTCTCTTTGTTTTTTGTTTGTTTTGTTTTTTAGATTCCCTATGTAAGTGAAATATTGCACTCATCTTTAAGATGTCTGACTTCACTTAGCATAATACCCTCTAGGTCCATCCATGTTGTCACAGATGTCAGGATCTCATTCTTTTTATGGCAAAGTAATATTCCATTGTGTGTGTGTGTGTGTGTGTGTGTGTGTGTGTGTGTACACACACACCACATCTTTATCCATCCATCTATCAACAGACACTGGGCTGCTTCTGTATCTTGTCTACTTGTAAATAATGCAGTAGACATAGTGGTGTGTGTAGCTTTTTGAATGAGTGTTTTTGTTTTCCATGGGCAAATGCCCAGTAATAGAATTACTGGATCATATGGTAGTTCTATTTTTAAGTTTTTGAGGAAACTCCGTACTGTTTTCCTCAGTGGCTGCACCAATTTATATTCCCACCAACAATGCATGAGGGTTCTCTTTTCTCCACATCCTTCCCGACCATCGTTATTTCTTGTCTTTTTGATACTACACTTAATGTGAGTCTCCCTTTATAGGGCATACACATGTACAGGTCCCATTTTGTGTCCTCACCATACTAGAGATGGCAGCTGTATGGGACTCACGTGGCTCTCCTTACATTACCTTTTAGCAGCATTAATAACAGCTGTTTGTAGAGTTGTTATGAAACAACTTGTTGTGGGATGGCATCATCTCCAATAAAGAAGAATGTGTATTTACTTCTCTATCAGGAACCATAGCTCATACAGAACAGAGTAAAAATAGCAGCTACTGTTCTGTCCAGTTATTCCAATGCCTCTGAAAGCCTACCTTGAAAAAATGTCCCCCCAAAACAAGAGAGAGAGAGCAAAAGGGCCAGCTTGTAGCTAATAAACACTCACCACAGAGAACATTTATCCCAAGTGTTTGAGTGCCACACGTGGGTAATGCAACTTTGCTGGTCAGTCAGACTAGTTTTATACAAGTGGGAGGGGACCAGCTGCCAGATTGTGCTCTTTTCCACATTTGGTTGGTTGGTTGGTTGGTTGGTTGGTTGGTGGTTGGATGGGAGCCCCATGTGGTTACCCACCAACCCCTGCCTGGGTTACTGATTGTGTCTCAGAGGGAGAGACTCTGGCAGGTAGACAGAAGCTCGTATCAATGCTGTGCTGCCCATGGGCCCACACATCCATAGCCCATGTTCAGTGGGTTGTTTGCCTTTGTCAATATCCTCAAGGGATGTGAAGCCCAGCACTAGCTTTGGATGGGGGAAGTATATCTCATGGGTCAGAATTGCACGTGAAGGACTTAAAATAGCTTCTCTTTCCTCCTTCTAGTCTAAACACAGGAATGGGAAATTGTGGACACCAAAGGGTTGCATATTTAAGTACAGCTGGACTATTTTTGCACAATGGTGAAGAAATGGTTTTTTGTGTCATGTTTTATATCTTTGCCATTTTGACCATTTTTATTTTATCTCTTCCATCTGTGAGCTCTAATAGCTCCTATTATGTATATAATTCATATAGAGGTCCCTGGATTCCACTTTGGAGTGTGATTATTGCTGTACATTTCTCTCTCATACACTATACCCTCCCTGAAGGCCAGCTTGGGAGCTAAAGCACATCTTAATTTGTCACACTGCCTAAGCTGAACTGAACACAGTTCAGCACTGAGGAATTGCCTGAAATGAATGAACAAAAACATTCCTACTACATCAAGACTGGTCTACTTGTGAAAATGCTATGCTGAGATGTTGTCAAGAAGGGATATGTATTGCACCTGAAATCTCGGAAGCTAGATGCTCAGTGGGAATTTGGTTGACTTGGAGTATTATGATTTAACATTATATTCCTTTGGAAGTTATGAATAATTCAGAGCACATAGGGGATACCTTTTATCTTTTCTGTGTTGTTGATTTGCGTGTGGTTATTGTGCTTAATAAAATATGAAAAAGAGGACAGAGAGCTCATCTGAATGTCAGCTCAACATTTTGTGGTTATTGTTTTAGGAACTATTACATTACCTTAAAATGCTAGACCCAGTAGCCCATTGAGGTAAAATATTAGGAGTGTATCGAAACAGCTTATAAATTTCCTTGATATTTTCTAAAATATTGTGATATAATAAGATTCTCTGCTTCCTAAAAAGATATAAATAAGGCCTCTACAGCATAAAATGGTGATGAGTTGAGACTTAAGTTGCCCTCTGATCAGCCAAATAACTCCCAGGAATAAATAACTCCAGGAGAAGCCAGCTTTAGAACATGTGTATGAATTGTCTGGCTTTAAAATTATAGAGCCATTTCTAGGCATAAGGAAAATGACATTGAAAAATGGTTGCCAAGTCATTTGTATTGTTTGTATATCTGTACAGGCAAAAATTGCGGCACAACACTCCGTTATTTTTTAACTACTGCATGTTTCAGTGCTTGTCACCATGGATTTATGGTGAAAATACAAAGCAATAGTTTTCAAACTTACTCATCTTAGGATCCCTTTACATTCTTAAAAACCAGGGAGAATCACAGAATATTTTCTTACGTGGCTTATATTTATGAATATTTGCCATCTTAGAAATTGAAACCAAGGAAAATTTAAAGTCATTATTAGTTCACTTGGAAATAACAATAATAAATGCACTGCATTGTAACCTAAAAATAATAACTATGTTTCCCCTAAACAATAGAATTTAGTAAGAAGAGTGGCATTGTTTGACTTTTGGCATATCTCTCTAATGTCTGCCTTAATAGAAGGCAGATAAAACATATCAGTATCATCTAGGAAAACTCCACTGTGGACTCTTGAAAAAATAAGATTCATAAAGATGAATAATGTCTTAGTATTCTTATGAAAATGGTTTTGATTCTGTGGGCCTTGTTGCAAAGCCTATGAGCAACCTAGGGGTCATCAGCCCACATTTTGAAAACTGAGTAATTAGTTGAATACAAAGTAATTAATTGAATCAGGATATTCTTGGACATAAAAACGCTGAATCCAACTAAGAATCTGTTCTCTGTGCCAAGGTGTTGGCAGTCTGTGGTGAGAAAGTGTCTTGTTCTGCCTAACCAAGCTGATGGGATCCTTTGGACAGACTTTCAGCCTTCTCTCTGTATAAGGGACAAAACCTGGCCTCCTGTCTGCTTAAGGTGGTGCAAAGCCTCTACTTACCCGCTCTCGTCTTCTTCACACACTTTCTTCTATACTTTCCTCCCATTGCTGTGTTTTGGAAAGCTCGCATGATTCACCTAGTTCCCTTACCAGTGACTACTGACATATTCTGCTTTGTGTGACACCTTTGCTCAACCTAGGGAACCTGGTATACTGTTCACCACCATGCACTAAAATAAGAAGGTGACCTCTTGAACAAACAGAACCCTAGGAAGACCCAATACTTTGACCGTTAGAGAAGAATTTAGAAAAGGGGAAGTTCCAAGTGCTTTGTGCTGTTGACTGAATCCTCAACCCACATGCACGAGGGCAAGCTTCCACCAGGCTTACAAACTGAAGGTGCTCTGTCTGGGAAGGACAACTGCCAACTTTGGGGACAAAGAGACTCCTGTTTAGACCAAGACTATGTAAGTTCTAGAAGACCGGACCTGGAGCAGTGCTACAGAGGGAGACCTTGAGCTGCCTCTAGTTAAAACTGTTAACATCCTAAGCACTTGCCTACACATTGACTGTGATACCTGCTTATTCCTGCCTCTTTACTTACTCCAGCCTGTGACACAACCCCCAGCCTGACTCCCCCACATGGCCCTCCACCCCCTCATCAGTGTTCATATTAAACTCTTCCCCTTATGAATGAACAGTTTCCTTCCTCATTGCCTGGCATTGATCCCTGCTGTGTAACCACAAATTCACCTGGAACCTAGCTATACCATCAGTTAGGGCTGAACCATTGGAACTGGAGTAAGCAGTGCAGTGTGACAAAGGGGTTGAGACCAGAGAGAGGAGAGGAGAACCATCAATCAGTACAAAGGATTCCTGTCCATCTTCTGCTTTTCTCCTTGAACACTCCTGACACAGTTTGTCAAGAGCAGTCTACTCATGAGTCACTTGTTTACTGTGGGATTTCATTCCCCTCCCTGTAAGAAAACTATGAGAGAAGTAGAGCTGAGTTAATTTTCCTTTAATCTGGCCCCCTTCTGCTTTTTCCCAGCAGGCTTTATCCCTATCAGCAGGCCCAGATATTTCCATCAAGGTATCTCTTTGTCAGCAGCCTCAGATAGAGTTAACCTGACATGTCAAGGTTAACACAGATGCTGTGTGCTTTCTTTCTGAAATATTATGCTGAAACCTGAATGCAGGACGATTAGGTTACTCTACCAAATAGAATACACACTACAAAATATCCAGAATTATTACAATGCCACAAGTAAAGACAAGAAGACATAGTAGTATATGATCTTTGTTCATTTATGCATCCAGTCATTTAAAAATATTTTTTGAGTGCTGTTATGTGCCAGACATTGATACATCTGTAAACAAAACACAACAAAACAAAAGATTCTTACTGTCATTGTACTTACATTCTAGCCAGTAACCACTCATCATTTGTCCAAAATTTTGGATGAAATAAATCTTTTCCCTAGATTCCCAGTGGTCATATTGGTTGATGTAGTTTCTTGTTTGCTGTTGGGTAGATGTCCAAGAAGCTGAGGTGAATGAGGAAAACAGTACTTGTTCTTTTCAGTGACATAAGACATACTAGTCTAAAAGGAAATCATTTACAGATTAACTAATTTATTTGGTAACCAATGTAATATCTGGTCACTCAACAACTTGCCAGATTTGAAATGGTTGTTCCGATCTTTTGTTAGGAGCACTGAAAAATAGTGTACTCTGACCTAAAAAACAACTTCCTAGATAGTCAATATTTGCTGTGTGCTTGAAAAGACTGCTTATTCTTGCATTATTGGGTGCAGTATTCCATATATGTCCATTACATCTGTGCTACCCAATTTTATATATCATAACTCGTTGTTGTGTTGCTTAATATTTCATTTATGAAATAAGATTTGTCAGAAGTTTCTGACTGTGATAGAGGAGTTGTCAGTTTCTCCTTATGGTTTTGCTCTATATATTTTGAGACTGTATTGTTAGGTGCATACAAGTTTAGAATTATTTTTCCTTCCAGGTGAACTGTAACTTTTATACACATTTTGTGACCCTTTCTTATTTCTAGTTATGCTTATTGCCTTAAAATCTATCCATCTGGTATTAATAGAGGTACACTGGATTTCTTTTGTTAGCATTTACCTTGTATTTGTTTTTCCTCCTTTTACTTTTAAGTTTTCTGTTCTTACCTTTTAGATGTGTTTCTTATAAACACAATTTGCTCAATTTTTAAAATTATGTATGATCATATTTTTAAATTAGGGATATAGTTCATACATTTATTATGATTAATATAAATATAATTAATAGATATTTATATAGTATAAATATAATGTTAAAATATTCTATTTTAAACCATTTTATATTATATTTGGCATTTGTCCTTTTTGTGTTTTCCTGCCTTTTTTTGATTTTTCTTTTTCTGTTTATTGCATTTCCCCCCTAATCTGAATTTACAATCTTTTTTTTTCAAAGATTTTGTTTTTAAGTAATCTCTACACTCAATGTGGGACTTGAACTAACAACCCTAAAATCAAGAATTGCACACTCTACCAGCTGAGGCAGCCAGGCACCCCGGAATTTATAACATTTATGACCCTCATTACCCTAGTATTTTAACATGAATACTTAACAGAGTTCTATGTTAATAATATTTTTCTTCTTCTCACAAAACACAGGAAACTTAGATTGATTTATTACTTAAGTGCTATTGTTATCCAGCATTTTAGTTCCATCTTTTTGGTACCCTCAATTAGTCACTATTATAGTTGTTTGATAAAGCATAGTATCTTTTCTACCATTTCTTCTTGCCTCTCAGAATTCCCATCTGAAATAATTTACTTTTTTTCCGAATGAAGTCATTTAGAATTCAGTTTAGTGGGAGTTTGCTAATGGAAATTCCTTCATCTGAAATATCTCTATTTTATCTTAAATCTTAAAAAATATTTTTATGCGGTATATGGTTCTAGGATGATGATCAAGTTCCCTCAGGACTTTGAAATTATTATTTTCCTGTCATCTGGCTGCTATGTTATGTTTGCAAAGTCTGGAGCCAATCCAGTTGCTATTCCTTCTTTAGGTGGTTGATATTTTTTCTGTCTGGCTGCATTTAAGATCATCTCTTTGTCTTTGGTAATCTCCAATTTCATGGCAATTGTCCGTAGGAGTAGATACATTTATATTTATTCTGCTTAGGGTTATTGGGTGTCCTGAATCTACAGAGTCATGTTTCTCATAAACTTTGGAAATTTTTCTTTTGAATATTTCCTGTTCCCCATTCTCTCCAATATCTCTTACTAGAACTCCAGTTTGATATGTATTATATCTCTGTTAGATTTCACTCTGTCTTCTGTCTCTCAAATTCCCTCTTATATTTTCCATCTTTTTGTCTCTCTATTTTGCAATCTGGGCAATTTCTTCAGATCTGTCTTAAATTTTACTGATTCTTGCTTTACTTATGTCTCACCTTAATTTTAACAAGTCTATTGAGATTTAATTTATTTTATTCTTATTCTTTTTTTTCCTTTGTCAAAATTTCAGAGTTGCTTGGTCTTTAAACAGAAAACAATTTCTCATTTCTTGTATTTCTAAGCCTCCTGTTTATATCTTTAAACATATAAAACATACTTATTTTATGATTTATCTATGATCTTTCCAATATCTAAAATCACTGTGGACCTGATTTCTCTCTCTATTGTTTCTGCAGGATCTTGTTCGTAGTGTTCTTTTTGCACATTTTGTGAATTCTGACTGGGTTTCTATAACTAGGAACTTGATCTGTAAAAAATTTTGACACCTAGGTTAAGGTTATTTTCCTCTAAAGAGGATTTGCATTTTTTCTGCTATGTACCTGAGTACTTTCAACCTGAAGTCATTTTAAATTCTCTCATGTGGATTTTCAAACCACACGGGTAGAATTTGGGCCTGAAACCTGTGTAAAGACCATCTTGTGGTTTTGACTATTTGGGGGAGACTATTTTTCTCCTTGAGGTTGAAAAGTCAAATTCCTTCCTGTCTCTTCTGTGTGAGCAGGTTTGCTTCTTATTCCCATTTATGCTGAACATAACCCTCCTCTGAGATCCAGGCTTTATGCAAGGGTCTCATATGTGATTCTCCACCATGGATAGGGTTTATCTCTTCTTTCTGCCTCTTGCCACACAACATCCTATCAAAGTTTACAGTCACCAGGGTCTGCCTCCTGGGAAAACCTAACTTTAGCTCACTTACTCCCAGGACCCCTACTTCCACTCTGTGTTTGGCCTGTACACACTTATCAGCTCAGCAACAATTCAGATGTTTTCTATTCTTTTATCTTTCATTTTTAGTTGACTTGATTAGGAGGTTGTCCAGGGTATCTGGAAGTAAAACCACATGCTTAATTAGTTAATAAATAATCCGTAGGCTAGAACATTTGAAGGTCAAGAGACCCCATCTTGGTTCTAGCGATGTCACCCTCTCTGTTCAGCTCCTCAACCACGGATGGCATTGGATAGGCCCCATTCTTCTTCTTTGTTCTTTCTAGTTCAACAAACACCCCCAACTAGCACTTTAGTGAGAGGAGCTATGCACATACCAACAAGTGTGGTTATAGCAAATGCTGATGCTTCAGATCCTTCCACATGATGATTCTTGTGAGGAGTTGGCCCTTCCCATTTTTGCCTCTGAGTTGAGCTGTGTGGCCTTTAGTGGCACCTTGGACTTTGGAAGAACCAAGTCCTGTATCATTCAGGCCCGAGATCAATGACTCTCGACCTCTTTGTCACTGCTATTTTGGCAGCGTTCTCCCTGGTGAGTCCGGGTGTCCACTGCCCCAGGCATCCTGTTGCCTTCTTTCAACCCCATGCCCTAAGGAAGGGACCAGCAAACTACAGCCTGTGGGTTGCATCTCACCCATGCCTGTTTTTGTAAATAAAGTTTTATTGGAACACAGCCATGCCCATTTGTATTTCTTTGACTGCTTTCATACCACAATAACCCATTAGCAAAACCGAAAATATTTACTATCTGTCCCTTTACAGAAAGAGTTTGCCAGCTCTGCTCTGTGGCCCTATACTAGGCTGCTCACCCCTCCTTTAGCTCTTCCCTACAGCATCCTGTATCCACACATTTCCTCCTCATTACCCACACTCATAACCTTGACAGCTCCAGCCTTGTGCCACTGGAAGCTCCCTCCTTACCTCAGCCTCGTCAGCATTTGACCTTTGAAGCATAGAAATGCATCTCTGCATGTTAAAAGACAATTAATAACTTGCCCTAGGAAGCCCTCAGTTAATTAAGTTAGACACTTATAGTGTCCCTGATCCATTAGGAACCTTCCTCCACCCTGGAGTAGGTCTTCAATGCCAGACTTTTTGGGGAAAGACAGGTATCTGGACATGTTCATGGCAAATACACATTTCAAGAGGCAGACTTGAAAATAAATAAATAAACAATAAACATTTTAGTGAAGTTAAATAAAACAATAAACATTGTTTGTAAAACAATAAACATTTTAGTGAAGTTAAATGGCACTTAATGGCATCAGAGGAGCTCTCCTTTTAAAGCAGTATCTTTAAGAGTGAAGAGTTAATTTCTACTGAAAACAGCCACAATCAAGCATGTCTGTCTCTCAGAAGAGGCACATCAATATGCTTTCTCTGACTGAAAGAACACAGTCTTGTGGTCAGGAGTGTGGACTATGGATCCAGACTGCTTAGGTGGCATTCCCCACTCTGCCATTAACTAAATGGTGATCATGGTAAAGATACTTAGTTTCTCCATGCCTCAGTTTCCTCATGTGGATAAAGGGGCCGTAGGGTTACCAACAAGATCCAATGAGATAAAATATTTTAAAGTACCTAGAACGGTGCCTGGAGCCTAAGAAGCCTTCATGTTATTTAATCTTTCTTCTTTCCTCATCTGTAAAGTGGAAATCAAAGCAACAAACTATTATTTTGTTTGAGGAGTAACCACGATGGATTTAAAGTACCAAAACAGGACACTGTAGGAGCCAAATAAATGGTAGAGAGATGCCATTTTCTGGGGTTTCACTAATATTTGTTCCAGATTTCCCTTTCCCCAATGAGGTTTTCTGTGAATTCCTTTTTTAAAAGAAATGGTTGCTGGAAACATCTAGAAGCTAGTGACCATCCTCAGGATGGTGGGCTTTCAATGACTGCTTTAGGCTCATTCTGTTGCTAAACACTAGATGAGAAGTCCAGTGAGATTTGTGAGTGTTCTCTTGTCTACCAACTCTTCTTACTCCTGTACTCAGCCACCACTTCCAGGAAGCCTTACCTGATCCCTAATCTCCTTGGTGCTTCTGTGTCTTCATGTAACGACTTTATTTGTCCAGATAGGGAAAGGGATGGAGTTATTCATCTGCATATCTGTTGTGACTGACAGACTACATTCCAGGAGGTACCAAAGACCTACTGGTTCAGTACATAAAATAAATTAATGAAGAGAGGCACTTGGGTGGCTTAGTTGGTTAAATGTCCAACTGTTGATCTCAGGGTCATGAGTTCAGGCCCCACACTGGGCTCCACGCTGGGTGTGGAGCCTACTTAAGAGATAAAAATAATGAATAAACAGATGTCAGTTAAGACCTCAAGAGCTACAATGAAGATATCGATCTTAAGAATTTTGCAGTTTGGTTCATTTTCTCAACACAATATTAAATCTCATATGAGTACCGTATAAATATATACCCCCTCTCTTTAAAATATGTGTCCAAATTGCAGAGTTAATGAAAATATGTGCACAAAATAACACCCGCAAATAATGCCAACCCAGCTATAGTGTCCTTTAAGAGCTCTGTCTTCTCCTATTCTTTACATTTTGTTCAAACACCATCTTTTTAATGCCATCTCTAAAAATATTTTAGAATTATGATATTATAAGATATTTAATTTTGCAATAATTCAGTAGGGATGTGTTTGATGAGTGGACTTGGTTTACACAATAAGCAGGACTGCCAGATCTATACAGTGGATTGCAAGTGAGCTCAGAACCCTCCCCCAGTCCCCGTCCCAGCATCCCTTATATATGTTGCACCTGCTCCGTTCCTCATCACTGAAACTATCTATAGCTATAGCGTTATGGGGCTTAATAAGGCCTTAAGGACAGATAATGGCTTCACATTTCAACGAACCTGAAAAATAGGAATGGCTTCCAGAGACTTTTTTTCAGAGGACAGTTTTTTTTTTAATGTTTATTTGTTTATTTTGAGAGAGAGAGAACACGCAAACGTGGGCATGAGCTGAGGGGGGGGGGAGGCAGGAGGGGGGTGAGAGAAAATCCCAAACAGGCTCCATGCTTTGTGTGGACCTTGATCTCAGGACTGAGAGATTATGACCCGAGCCGAAATCATAAGTCGAGTGCTTAACTGACTTAGCCACCAGGCTCCCCTCAAAGGACAGCTTTAAATATGTAATCGACTCTTGATTGATGAGGAAGTAGAGAGGAGTAGTGGAATAAGACCCACACGTTGGGATTAACAAAGATTAATTATGTTTGAATTTGTCATGGACTGAGCAACCTCCAATGCCTCACATGGGCCAGAGGTATGATTTCTGCTTCAGGGAAGAAACTGGGAATTCTTGTATAGTAATTATGATTTTCAAAGATAAAAACAAAAAGTAAGACATAGGTTTTCTGTAGGCTTTCTCACAGCCCTGCACCGTGGTCAGGGCAGGAAACGTCTGGAAATCTGGTGCTCTTCACCACTGGCTTTCTCCTGTCCTCCAGTTTGGGGTGCTATGATCCAGGTTCCAAGCCACAACCCCAAGAAGGGTGGATAATGGTGAAGCCATTATCTGTCCTTAAGGCCCATGTCATGGGCCTCTTGATGGATAATTTGTCTTTCACATTTGCATCTATTGAAAATGGGGGTGGAATCCTGGCCCTTTTAGCAGGTTGAGGAGAATTTTTTTCATCGTTTTTAGAATCAAAAGCTCAAGGACTTGTGTTGTCTACATACATTGGAATATTACTCAGCCATAAATAGGAAGGAAATTCTGACACAAGCTATACCATGGATGAACGCTGAAGATACTATGCTAAGTAAAAAAGCCAGACACAAAAGGACAAATATTGCATGATTTCTACTTACATGAGGTTTCTAAAGTGGTCATATTCAGAGACAGAAAGTAGAACAGTGGTTTCCAGGGGCTGGGTGGAGGGCAGATGAGAAGGTAGTATTTAATGGGCATAGAGTTTCAGGTTGGGAAGATGAAAAAGTTCTGGAAACGATTGGTGGTGGTGGTTGCAGAACACTGCAAACGTGCTTACTGCCACTGAACTGTCTATTAAAAATGATTAAGATGGTAAAAACTTTTTGTTGGTAATATATATTTTACCACAGTTAAACAAACAAACAAAAAAAAGCTTAAGCATACACCTGACACTAAGGGATCACGCAGATGTGATTGAAAAGCTGCCGTGGGCGGGCTCTCAGGGCGGGAACAGGATAGCCCCTTTCCTGAGGTCCAATAGGCTCAGACCCTGGTGGGTTCTGAAAGCAGACAGCTTGTGGAGACTTGAAGGAAAGGGACAGGGCCGTGTTCTGTTGGTTTTGCAGACTGGAGGTCGTTTACTTTGGTATTTTGAACATTAAAGCTTACGAAGTTTGCCGGTTGGGCTGGTCTTAAGGCTCAGATTAAGCAGCAAGTACTTTTTTTTTTTTTTTTTTTTACCTAAAATGCAGAACAATAGAGGACGGCAGAAAATCCTTCCCGGGGCTGCTTTTCCCCTGGAGTAACAAAAGGGAGGATGGATGGGGGGAAACTCCCACATGGAATCAAATACCACAGGAAGCAAATCTCAAACCGCATGATGTGAGTGCAGAGGGAAATGGGAGTTGGGTGAAAACTGGGTGAAGTGCAGAGAGTTCTGAAGTGAGGGCTCTTAACCCTATTTTTAGCATCAAAAATGCTGTGAGTCCTGTTACACCATTACACTCCCGCGAATCAAATTATTTGCCTTTCTCCACATTTACCACTGCTAATTGTTGTGTTTGAATAAATCAGAGCAGGCCTGCCTGCCAGGGCAGCCAGCATCAGTGGAGAGCCCTCCTCTGGGGGGAAATGGGGGGGCCCCCTGCTTCTGTTACACCTTCCGCGGACCTGGCACTTGAGTGACACACTGGAATTGTAAATGCACTTTTTAGTATTTCTCCAGGGTAGACAGGACAACCAAATATTTTGAACCAAAGCACTTGGCCGGTACCATTTTGTGGGACCAGAATGTGTTGCCTGGAGTAGGTACGGCCATGGGTCACCCTCCACCCCCAGGCCTGGGAATGAAAACTGCCACGGAAGGGGGGGGGGCAGGGGGCACCTTCCATTCATTCAGTGCGGTGCCGATGCCGCCCTCACTTCTGCTAGCTCCCCCCCTCACCCCAAGAACTCGAAATCAGGTATCAGACTCTTGCTTCCAGACCTGGCCTTCCCAACAAGGCTGTGCATCAGAATCTGTGAGGGGCCCAGGAGTCTGTATTTTAGTGGCTCTCCCAAGTAATTCTGCTGCCCAGCCAGACTTGAGAAGCGTGGCCTTAACCGGCTACTTTCCACCAGTGGTAGCGAACAACAAGTTCCAGTGTGAACCGGGTGCATGGTGAGAGGAGAAGGAAGTTGCTTGAGGCCAACTGCTGTGACTGTCAGTGGTAGTCATATGCTATGACTGTCAGTATGTGCCCTGGCACTGGTAGCTCTGGTCCCTTAGGAAAGCTGCACCTCACTAAAATCTGTTTCTTTGGCCATCTCAGCCGCCTGGTAAACGCAGCCACAGGGCATTGCATGCTGAGCTCCTAAAGAGGGAAGAGAGCCCGTTGGGCCTCTCTGCCTTCCCTGACTCTTACCTCAGATGCACAGGTGGAGGTGGCCACCTGCTCTCAGAGGCTCAGGGAAGAAGTGATGTGAAGAGCAAAACTGCAGCAGCCAGAAGAGGCGGGTGGCCCTGGTGACCAGAGAAAGGACAGACAAGGGAGAGAAAGCCAGTAGAAGAACCAAAGAGGTCTGGTGTTCCAGGGGCACTTGACTTTGTTTTTTTTTATTTTTTATTTTTTTTTTTATTATTTTTTTTTTATTTTTTTTTTATTTTTTAATATATGAAATTTACTGTCAAATTGGTTTCCATACAACACCCAGTGCTCATCCCAAAAGGTGCTAGGGGCACTTGACTTTGTACACAGTCCACTCATCAGGAGTCCTCCCTAAACCTCACTGATCATGCTCATCAGAGTGAGTCTGAGCCACCCAGAAGAGGTGATAGTCACGTTCACTTCACTCTGTTGAGGTCAGCAGGGAGGTGTGAGATCCATATAGGAATTGTTCCATCCAAAGTGGATAAAATAAGAAAGCTTTCTGGAACAGTTTGTTTCTTAGAACAATGTGTTTTCCCACAGAGCTAAGCTGCTCAAGGTCTGGCCCAACAACATGGCTGGTATTCACGAGCCTCCTCCTCCTTAGATGGGCTCTGCAGCCCTCCAGGCTTTCATGGGGACTCTTTCATTTGAGACTGTGAATATTGTCACACCCATTTTATGTAGCCCCCCACACAGTTTCTGATTCTTTTGCATTCTGGAGTTATCATTCCAACCTTCAGTGGCAAATTAAATATGACATGAATCTTGAGTCAAGCAGCTCTTCCTGACTCTTCTTAGGAAGCCCCCTCATTTCGCTATTATGCAGCTTTATCTTCAGTTGATGAACTCTTTTGATTTCATTCCATGAACTACCTTGTAAGAACCATACAATACCATGGACCCAGAAAAATGAAATTCATATACATGGCCGAAACTAAGTGGAACATGTTAAAAACTTACAGGCTGGGGCACCTGGGTGGCTCAGTCAGTCGAATGTCCAACTTCAGCTCAGGTCATGATCGTGTGGTTTGTGAGTTCGAGCCCCACATCAGGCTTGCTGCTATCAGCCTGTCAGCACAGAGCCCGCTTTGGATCCTCTATCCCCCTCTCTCTGCCCCTCCCCTGCTTGCACTTTCCCTAAAATAAACAATTATTAAAAACAAAAACAAAACTCTTATATAGTTTGACAACTTTGGGATTTGTTAATTACTTGCACCGTAGCCAAACCAAGAATGCTCTGTGTTTGTGGGCCGTCTGGACTCCTACATTAATTGCAAAAAGTGATGAGAAGTCAGAGTTACCCAATGCCTGTGGAAGGTTTTTTGTCAGCAGCTTAGCTGGGCTGCCTGTGGCAGATGACCGCCTCCAGGAACCTGGTCAGTGTGTGTAGCCAGGCAAGGGTCAGTGGCCACCTGGCTCCAACCTCTAGGGAAGGCCAGGCAGGAGGAAGAAGAGTCTGGAGGAGTGTCCCAGGAGCTCAGTAAGGAGAGAGGACCAAGGGAGACAACATTCCCTGATATCTGTGTCTAATCAAGATGGCTGCAGGCCAAGAGGAGACAGGATCACCCCTAACAAAATAGGCATGCTTTGGAACAGCTGAGAACCTGGAAAGCCAGCCTTTCATCTTTACAACATTGGGTGAAAGCATGAGAAAATTCCACAAGCTAGAGAAAAACAGCTACCTGTAGCACTGAAGGAAGAAGATTTGGCTGCTTTGTTTGTTCTTTAAAATGAATACCTGGCTTTAGCCCTCATCTGCAATGGCCTTGTGTAGTCATTAGGCTCAATAAGAATATACACCCTGGTCTATCTGCCAGTCAAATCAAGGTCACCTCCCTGTTTTGTTTGCAAGAAAAGGTTGCTGATTTTGTTGGTGTTGATTTTGTAGATTCTCATTGATACCCAACTATAGGGGAGTGATGTTTACTTGTTTGAAATTTATCCCAGTTCAAATAATACAACCTGGGCTTTAAATGTTACCACTGATTTTTTTAAGGTGTCTGTGAATTATTTAGGACCAAATGCCTTCTAAATCTTTTTGTGAAAGTGCAGTAGAAAACATCTCTGGAGCACATATTGGTAGATATGAATAATTCGCTTCACATAATATTTAAATATTCAAGACGTTTTCTCTTCTAAATCTGAGATTTAGAGGTGGCCCATTGGAAGGGAGTTGACTGCAAATCCAAGGTCATAATTATGTCCTTGGAATCAGCTTTCCCTGACTCCCCTCTCCCAAATTCAGTAGGGCCTGGCTACAGTGAGCACCTGTCTCTAGAAATGCAGAGGCCAAGAGAATCAGGACAGGGGTATTGTGCTTCATGTGTAAAGTGGTAGAGGGTGCTCTTTGCAAAAGGCTTTCACATTTTTTAAGTTAAAAACAATCATAAATATGGAACAAGGTGTGTGCTACAGCAGCTTAGGGAGAGAGGCCACTGATTCTATGCCTGAGTGAGCTAGCTTTGGTGGGGAGGCGCTGGCTACCTGTGCTCACCAGATCTAGTCTGGCCACCAAAGGCATGTACCACTCACTTCCAAAGATAGCATTTCAGGGAAGAGGGGGCACCTGAGGATATTTGGCCTGGAAAAGAGGTCTCTGGGGGGACAAGATTACCTTTCTCTGATACTTGAAAGCTGATTTCATCCCTAGGATGGCTTTAATAAAAAGAAAACACTTTTAATGGAAAATGACAAGTGTTGGTGGGGCTATGGAGAGATTGGAACCCATGTATGTTGTTGTAAACTAGTATAGCTGCTGTGGAAAAGTTTGGTGGTTCCTCAGACAGTTAGATGTGGAGTTACCATATGACCAAGCAGATGAGAACATGTGATCCACACAAAAACTTACACCCATGTTCACAGCAGCATATGCAGAACAGCCAAAAGGTGGAAGCAACCCAAGTGTCTATGAATAGATGAATGAATAAACGAAATGTGGTATCAACATGTAATGGGATCGTGTGAGCCCTTACAAATGAAGGGAGTTCCGAAACATGCACCCACGTGAATGAACCTTGAAAACATTTCACTTATGGGAGAAGCCCAAGACAAAAGGTCACATGTTGCATGATTCCTTTTATATCCATATATCCAGAACAGACGGAAAAGGGATTGAAGGGGAACGAAGGGCAGTGACTTACTGAGTCCAGGGTGTTTCTCTGAGGTGACGAAAAGGTTTTGACTCTAGAGACGGGTGGTGGTTGCATGACCTTGTGAATGCAGTAAGTGCCGCTGAATCGTACACTTTCAAATGGTTTAATTACAGGGGCACCTGGGTGGCTCAGTCAGTTAAGCGTCCAACTTTGGCTCAGGTCATGATCTCGCAGTTCGTGGGTTCGAGCCCAGGGTCGAGTCCTACATCTGGCTCCATGCTGGCAGTAGGGAACCTGCTCGGGATTCTCTGTCTCTGTCTCTCTTTCTGTCTCTCTCTCTCTCTCTCTCTCTCTCTCGCTCTCTGCCCCTCCCCCACTTGTGCTCACACATGTGCACGCACGCTCTCTCTCAAAATAAATAAACTTAAAAAAAAGAAAAAGAAAATGGTTAAGTACATGCTAAGTGAACTGCACTTCAATTTTTAAAAATAGTGATCTAATCTGAGTGCTGCTATTCTCTGTGTAGCCCCTGGACATGTAGCAAGAAGAAATGAATAGAAGCCCCGGGATGGGAGGAGGTGGGGGGCAGTGGTATTTTGGCTCAATAGGAAGAATTTCTGATGAGTTCAATTAACAGGAAGTAGAAGAGGCTGCTAGAGACAGTAGCAAGTCCCCTCCCCCCTCTCCATGAAGAAGACTTAACCAGCACTCCCCCGAGTGCTATGGATGGCATGCAAGCCTATGGCAGTGCTTCTCCACCCTGGGTGCATCAGACAGAGGCTCCCGGGTGTCCGTCTGCCTTAGGTGGAAGAGGTGACCACTGGTATCCCTCCCGCCACCCCTCCATCCCAACAGGTACTTCTGTCTTCAGGACACTGTTGCCTCGCATGCCCGGCGGTCCTCACCGCACAGTGTGAACACTCCAAGGGCAGCTTCAGCAGCTCCAGGGTGCTGGTTAGGAATGCAGAATCTCAGCCCCTCCCCAGACCCTCTGCGGGATCAGAATCTGCCCTTTAATCAAACTCCAGCGTGATTCATACATACATTTGAGTTTGCTAAGCTGCTGTAGACCTTGATTTACAAAACGCTTTGAACTGCTTTTTTCATTTTATCTCCTGAACCATCAAGAGTAGCCACCAGGGCAGGTGACACACTACTATTTGCTGGATGAGGAAGTTGAGGCCCAGAAGGCTTCACTCCCTCCAGGTGTTGCTGGCAATGCTAGTCTCTTGGTGCCTAATCAAGGGTGCCCTCCACCAGGCCCCCCAGGGCCTGTGTCCTTCATCCCTGACTGCCTGCACACCTCCCTCCAGCTGCCCATGAGGCCTTGCCTGCAGCCCAGGCTGAGTCAGTGTTTGATGTGCTGAGGAGGAAGACACAAAAGATGGAGGAAATGCAGGGCCCCTTTTGCCGAATCAAACTCTCAGGTGCCAAACGCACCTGAGCTTCCCAGGCACGCTTATGTTTCCCAGTCTCAGTTCACGACTTTATGTGATATTCTATGTTGTGATGAGGGGGCCACGCTGAAGAAGGTTCTGGTGAGGGTGGGGACAAGGATGAATATACATTGTGCCTCCCCCAGAGGTGGGGAAGGGTGGAGGCACCACCCTTCTGCTGGGGAGCAGAAGGGTGGGGCCAGCAAGCCCCCTTCCAAGTACTAATATTCCTGGTTTGGGAAGTATTGTTACTAGCACGACTAGCTAACATCAGTGAGATACTTGCAGGCTGCATGAACTTCTTACCCCTTCTCTGCTCTGGATTCCTCACTAGTGAAGTGGGGAGCGGCCCTGTGGAGCCCAAGATGGAAGGGAAGAAGTGTCCCATGGCCTGGGTGACGGGCCAGCTGAAGGCCCCAGTTCTCTTTACTGCAGGGGCACACTGAAGAATCTCAGTGACCCTACAGGGCCACACCTCAGTGTGATGAGAAATGGAAGTGTGGCTGCTAGAGGGAAGGTCCGGGAGAAAGCCACGCTGGCCACCCAGGGTCACCATGCTTCTCGTGGGAACTCTTTACACTTAAAGTGCTTTGTCCTAAACACATGAATTTGCAGCAAGGCTTATTGCCGAGTTACCCTTTGAAAGTCTGCAGGCTCCAGGTGTTGCAATGCTTGGTAAAACCAGGAGCTGGAATATCAAACAATAGAATAAATAATAGGGGCGCCTGGGTGGCTCAGTCGGTTAAGCGTCTGACTTTTGATTCTGGCTCAGGACATGATCTCACAGTTCTTGAGTTCGAGCTCCACATCAGGCTCTGCACTAATGGCATGGAGCCTGCTTGGGATCCTCTTTGTCTCCCTAAATAGATAACTAAACATTTTTTTTTTTAAATAGTATAAGCAGGGGCGCCTGGGTGGCTCAGTCAGTTGAGTGTCTGACTTCAGCTCTGGTCACGATCTCACGGTCTGTGAATTCGAGCCCCGAGTCGGGCTCTGGGCTGATGGCCCAGAGCCTGGAGCCTGCTTCTGATTCTGTGTCTCCCTCTCTCTCTGCTCCTCCCTCGTTCATGCTCTGTCTCTGTCTCAAAAATAAATAAACGTTAAAAAAAAATTAAAAAAAAATAAAAAAATAAAAAATAAAAATAGTATAAGCAAAACAGGTAACATCTGAAATCTCTGAATAATGGCTTTCTTGTCCTCATATTGGTAGCATCCAGCATAAATATGCAGAGAGACAGATTAGGGAGTCCCATTTCTCCACACCTGGGAGGTGTTGGTGCAGGGCACTTCCCCAGGCTGAACTAACTGGAGGCAGGGCCTAGAGAGAGTGGAGGACCCATCCCCAGCCTTGGGGCTTGATGCTGGGTGGTTCCTCACTGCTCAATGCTCTTGCTGTCATTTGCTGGTCCCTTGCCTTTTAAAAATTTTATTTTGCAATAATCATAGACTCAAAGGAAGTTGCAAACAGTCCAGGTTCCATGTACCCATCACCCAGCCCCTTCCAGTGGCTATGTCTTACCTCCAAGAAACTGATACCGGTATAATGTGTGTGTATCGTGCTGTCATTTTACCGCATGTGTAGCTTTTTGTGACCACCATCACCTGTTCCCTTGATTTTTAAAAAAAAACAGCTGTGGGATCTCACAAACTCCGTAAAGGCTGATTTCTTGGAGCTATCCTGATAGCAGGAAGGGGCTACTGTGCATCTCAAATGGAGGAGGCATGGTTCGCATTATATTCTAGAGCTGTGTGGTACAGCGACCCTCTGTCTTGCCTGTATGAAGTCACATATACACATGTACACGCACTCTCATTCTTTCTCTGTGGAAACTTGGAAGTGTTTAGCAGACTGTTCTGGTGGCCTGTTCCTTCCTGGGCTGGGGAAAAGGGAGGAGCCTGTTCTGCTTATCTGAATTCCTTTTTAGAGGAGAAATCAGTGTGAAGTCAGACAGTCTTGGAAGTAGAAGTTGCTTTCATCTGTAAGAGAAGGAAATCAGCCTAACCAATGGGAAATCACTTGGAGTCATGTGTGCCCTAAACTTGCAAACATAGATATGCATCCTACAGGACACCCGAGTCTATAATGGACTGGAATCAAAACAACTGGAGGAAGAATTTGCATCCAGAAACCACAGCATAGACAACCCACAAGTATTGCCATTTTCCTTCTTTGATACTAACTTTCAGATAGAAGGTTAATTTTTTTTAACTGACCCTAATCCAAGAAACAAAGGACTTGCTGGGATCCACCGGGGCTGGATGTTGTCATCAGTAATTGTGCTTATTGCAAGCCATCAGCAAACTCGGTCACAGGTGGTGCAAGCAAGGCCCTACAGGATCAGAATAGATTCATACTCTAGTCGTTCCCAACTGAGAACATCGGCACCTGACAGTGTTATAGGTCTTTGACCTACGTCTTACTCATTTGCAGAGAGGCATGTCAGAGCCACACACAGTAGCAGCATAAACCTGAACTTCAGGTAGCCACATGCTTCAGGATATTAAGCATTTAGGTACCCGTGGTTAAGAGAGTATACACAGCCTTGATTCGTCACCATGGCACAGTCATGGATGGACAATGCTGTCTTGTAACCAGGGTGTCTACTCTCATGGGTTCTTATCCCCCTTCCTCACCCTGCCTCCTTGTCACCTGTATGGACACCTCCCCATAATAGAACATGGGCTAAATGACTATATTCAAATAGTTGGAAGATCTCATTTTTATATGACATTTCATAGTTCACAAAGTTATTTCTTACTTTAACCAAAGGAAGAAACCAGTCCAAAAAAAAGAATCACCTGATTCTCAAGGTCCCCCAGCTGGTCAATGACCGAGCCAACCCCACACAGTCCACATCTTCTGATTATACCCTCCCACTGATTAGGCCCCATCACACAGAGCAGCCTTCCAGTCTCCCCTTAGAGGGTGGTGTGCAGCCCTGAGGCATTTTTTGAATTTGCAGAAAGAAGAGCAGCTCCTTCCATGGGGAGCCCAGCTCTGGCCTCCTTTCTCCTCATCCTGCTCCTTAAAAGTCCCCCAAGGGCAGAGCAAAGGCTTGACAGAACTTGACCCTGGTTCTGAATTCTGGTTTCCAAACCCAGATATGTGGCTACAGCTCCACACTGCTTGCTTACGCATGAAACCACTATAGTTTTCAGCATTTTAAAGTTTCTATGAAGCGGTTCTTCCTGAAGTCACTTCTTTCCTCTTTGTCTATACTTAAGTCACACTCTCAATCTTCTCCTTGTGGCTGTACAGCACTTAGGAACTTATCAGAAAGCAAACCAAGAGACCACAGAAAGAGGAAAGCATATACTTCAGACAACTTACCACAATCCCATCTCTGATGTGGTCGTGCTCTTCCCACCCCTGGGATGCTTGGCCTCACAGTGGTGTAAATCTTACTGTGTCGCCATGCAACAACATATGGGAACACTGCATGCGTGTACACACACACACACACACACACCCATACGTTGTTAAAGCCTCACTTGTGATGATGGCTAAGAAAGGCTATGTAGTTGTTAATATCATTTTTTAAAACCTCAAAGTGTTTGCCAGTGTATAGCCAGAGACAGACCACCCCCTCAGAGGGAGCTGGCCTGGTGTCATTCTGACATAGCTGTGAACTAGGCTTCTTACTCTGGAGCAGGCACAATAAACACTTTCAACCACATGAAGGAGGAAGGAATCTCAAATGAGAGTATAGGTTAAGAAGAGGAAATATTTCTAGGAGAAGGAGGAAGGACTTAATACTTCTTACTGCCATTTTATTTTTGTAATTAAATATATTTAATTTTATGTATATACACACATATACATATAATAGAGAGCTTGACTTTATTTAATGAAAACTTGTCTAAGATCCTTTACCTTTTTATTCTTAATGAAAGAAGGGATGAATTGCAATGAATATACATTGCTTCTCCCTCAGAAAACAATGAGAAAATTTGTAAATGTTTTCATTCAAACCAGACATCTCCTTTTGTTTTGTCAGTTGACTTCCTTCTCCTTCAAATAAGCTTACAAAAATGAAATTTATTTGTTTACATTTATAATCTCCAAAAATGTTAGTGTGACCTTGCAATAATTATTCAGTTCTGTTGTTCTAAAGAATCTGATCGTTTTGGGGCGCCTGGGTGGCTCAGTCGGTTAAGCATCCAACTCTTGGTTTTAACTCAGGTCATGGTCTCATGGCTTGTGAGTTCGAGCCCCACATTTGGCTCTGCACTGACAATGTGGAGCCTGCTTGGGATTCTCTCTCTCTCCCTGTCTCTTTGGCCCTCCTCTGCTCCTCACATGCTCTCTGAATGAATGAATGAATGAACTTAAAAAAAAATAGTGTTGAACCAGTTAAACCACTGACATTGCGGAGACGGCTTGGGATTCTCTCCCTCTCTCTTTGCTCCTCACCAGCTCTCATTCTTTCTCTTTTTCCCTCTCCTTCTCTCCCTCTCTCCCTCTCTCAAAATAAATAAACTTTATTTTAAAAAAAGAATCTGATAGTTTTTCATAGACTCGAGAATTTAGCATCTTCTAGGGGTTGAAAACCACATGACTTAATATAGGTAAAGATAAGAATGTAACACCATTAAATATACTGAATTACTTAGTTAACTAAGCAAGTAAATCAAACATGTTTTGAGAGGCTGCGGCTGCATTGAATAAATAATAATAAATGCATTGAAGAGTAGATTTGACTAATGTGTACTCAGTGTATTTTAACAGCGTTTCACTTTCAACTGTGTTAAATTTGGCTAAAAGTGTAAAATTAATTATTTAAAACCATAAAAGGAATCCAAACTTCCCCCAACTTTACCCCGAATTACAGAGTTAAAAAAAATGTAGTTAGTTGTGGCCTAATGGAAAGCAGGTGTATGATACTTTGTTAAGCAGACTAATTGGTGGTGATGAGCCTTGCACCTGCAGAAGGGTCATTAGTGAGGGTGGGATTCTGCACTCCTCCAGCGCGTGGGCCCTGAGCCACTCACACATTTAGAGTATGATTCAGTTCGCAGAAATGTTGTATATCACCAGCTCTTCAGGAAAATACTGTTATGCAAGCTGAAGTCTCCTAGTACAGGAACCTTTGGGATTGCGAGGGACCTTTAAAAGGACTTGCTGTGTTGGTTTCCTGGTAGCTGCAATTGAAAAATAAAACTAATTGATGTCCATGATTAGTATCTGTTATTTAAATGTGGAATAGCACCTTTTGAATGGCTCCTAGGGTTGATGTAACAAGAACTACCGCCTGAGCTAACATTCATCGGGCTCACATTCTAGGCGGTTTGCAGCTATTGTGTCCTTGTCTCAACTGCTCTGTGAAGGTGGATTTTGAACACAGGATCCTCCTGCCCTGTTGCCTCTTTGCCAGCGGATCTGCATCTCTTTGATTTTGGCGGGGCTCCCAGGGCACAGCTATGTGCTGAGTAAGTAGTGAACAAGTGTTCAAGGGCCAGGAGGAAGAAGGAAGGAAGGGATGATTTGCAAAGGCCAAAGGACACTCTTTTTGCCCTTTTGTTCTGAAAATGTGAAAGAGAAGTTTTCCCATAACGTTTCTGAAAGAGGGTGGGTGAACATTCTCAAAGTTGTGGGTTTTTAGGTTGGGATGTTTCTAATTTTTTTAATGTTTATTTATTTTTGAGAGAGACAGAGTGTGAGCAGGGGAGAGGGAGACAGAATCCAAAGCAGGCTCTAGACTCTGAGCTGTCAGCACAGAGCCTGATGTAGGGCTTGAACCCACAAACTGTGAGATCATGACCTGAGCCAAAGTCAGACACTCAACCTACTGAGCCACCCAGGCACCCCAGAGATCTGAATGTTTCTAAAAGGTTTATTGCTAAACCTTGTAACACCTTTGTCACAGAAATGAAATAAAGAGGAAACAATGCTCAGCATTTTAGAAGAAGGCCCTCTAAAAATTATACATATCTGCATTTACAGATTATGTCACCACAGCCTGGCTTGAGATACACGACCACTGCTCTGTGGAGAAACTTCTCTGAGACAACCCCCCCCCCAGACTAACTTTTGTTTGTTCCTGCTCTGGGGGCACCAGGGAGCTATTTCAGGGTTGAACTAGGGTCCTGTCCCTCCTGGGAGTCCTGGGGAATAGGACCTGGCCCTCTGGGGACCCCAGTATCAGTCTCCAGGTTTGAGCTGGGCCCTCCTGAGAAAACCAGATTTCAGCCTCCTGGAAGTAGGTTAGATCACCTGGGCCTCAGGGGAATTTCCCCCAGCGTGTCTGGTGCTTTGTCCAGCTCCTGAGCCCAAGAAGCCCGGATAGTGGTTTTTCCTCTGCAGAGCTGCAGGCTGAACCAAACACGGGGAACATAGGAACAGCGGCAGGACCGCCTCTCCAGCATGGGGTTCTGGCACCGCTGGCTCAAGCCTGTCCTTGCCCCCAGCAAGTGTCCGGTGATCACTAGGATTCATGGGGGAGTTGGGGGAGAAGCGTCAGGTGGAGGACGCCCCCAAGCAGGCGGCCTCAGCACCACCACCATTGGCCTCAGTGTTCTTGCAAATTGTCAGGGCTGTGCACCTCTGCAGGTGAAGCAGCTGATTTCACTGAAGAAAAACACGAATCGATTTGTCTCTGAAGGCAGGGAAATGGTAGTGGGTGTCAGTCCACGCTGTTCTTTTTAGGCAGTTTTGTTTGTCTTGCCTTTTTTTTTTATTTTAAAGAACCATCTCTCAAGCTTTCTTTGAATTTTCCCCATTACCTGGGTCCCCTGGCTGCCCCCTAGAGGCTGGCCCAGACCACCCAGGCTGGGCTGTGAGCCGGCACACCCCTCTCCCCGAGGACGCAGCACATCAGTAGTTCAACACAGTGCACGGTGCTGCTGAGCTGACCTACTTTTCCTGTTTGCCCACAGCAGGCTAAGCCTGTTTAGCGTTGTCCAGAGGGGCTGGGCAGAGCAAGGAGCTTTCCGAGGCGTACAGATGGCAGTCTTCTGGGTGAACGTGGTTTAATCTGTTTGCCCTGTTTTCCATTAGTCTAAAGGGTTAGGCCCCAGCACCCAAGGTGACGTGGGGACAGGGTCTGAGCGCAAGGCATCCTGCATCCTGATTCAGCCTGTCTCCTGGAGATCCTGCATTATGGTGAATTATTGCTGGGAACCAAGGCTTCCTTCCAAACTTTAAAAACAGATTTCTCAATGGAAGCCCTTCAACCATATCTCCTGTAGCAGGAACCTGTACTGAGCCCCAGGAACCTCTGCTTGCTGAGATGCAGAGAAGTTGGGAACTGTGTTTGTCCTCCCTTGAGGGGGCTTCCTTCTCATGTGAGTGTGTGAGTGTGTGTGTGTGTGTGTGTGTGTGGCAAGAGGTGGCTGGCGCAGGGATTGACTGGGTAAGGCCAAGGCACTGCAGAAACAAATAGAGATTATAATGAGGTGGGGCAGGGTAGGGGTGCTTCCCTGACCTTGGATGGATAAGGCTGGAGGGACGAAGAGGCTGGTGTTGCCAATGTAGGTGTCAGGGGACAGGGACGGAGGAGGGGACAGTGTGACCATGGATGGCAGTTTGTCATCCAAAGCTGTGGATGCCATGCTCAGGAACGTGGAGTAGATCCTCTGAGCAAAGGGGAGTGTGCACTAGCGGGTGTATATATGCCCCCCAAACACACACATGTATTTACTGCCTTTATTCTTTGCTGAAATATTGCTGCATTGCTGCTTGTGGGCATAGGATAGTGTCTGTTAGAGTTGTTCAGGGAAGAAAATCGTAGGATCAGAGAGTCATGATTAAATAAGCTGACATATGAGAAAGCCAGAAGCTAGCGATTTACGGTTTTTCACTAATTCCTCCTGTATTTTGTGCATTGCAAAATGCCTTATGGAAGACGTCCTGAGCCTGCCCTTTCTAATTGCAAAGCCCTGTCTGACTGAACCGTCCTCACAGTGGGGCTTGCGTCTGGAACTCTCCTGGACACATTGAAGCCACTGCCCCCAGGGGAGAGTCAGACCATCAGGTACATTGTGCATTTCCTGGGGTCGCTTCATTAGACATTTATAAGAGGAGAGGATTCAAACTCTGTTTGAAAAAAGAAAAAAATAGACTTCTCATACTTTCTCTTGCAGTTTCTTCACTGTTATCTGGCCAGATGGAAGGAGAGAGATCAAAAATGCCTTTAATTTACAGCATGAATATCTGAATGTACAAAATGAGAAAACTGGAGGTTTCTAGTCCTGCCAGGGAAAAACCCAAATGGCCTTTAAATGGTGTAGAAGTCAGGCCTTTTTGGACCTGCTCACACTCTTTGCTTGTCTGATGAGCAAGACTGTCTCAGGCAGTGATCATCCATACCGTTGGCCAACGTCTTCCTGGTGGAAGTGCTTCGAGCCCCTTCTCTTGGGTGGACTGGGGGCTTCCTAGGTCTGTTTTTGCATCTCATCTTCCCATGTGTATTATTGCGTCCATAGGGCAGGACTTTCTTCAGACTCCGTGTGTGGAAGGGGCTGTGTGTTTCTGGAAGAGAAAATGGAAGGCGGGCATCCAGCGAGAGAGGGAAGGACATCAGTCTGTGTTGGAAATCGTCCTCCAGCCAAAGCTGGTGGGGCATCCAGACATGGGATTGTTTCTACAGAACATTCCTGTCGTGGCTACGTTACATCTCATGAATGCCATTTGTCCATTGGGGAGGTGGGGCACCCCTTTTCCTTCTGCCCTCCCTAGTCAGGGGCTGCTTTCTGTTGGTGGGCTGGACCTCTCCTTGGGGTGCCCCCTCACCAGGCCCCTTGTGACATTGGTGATTGTGGCTCAGTCTCCACACTGCCTGCCCACAGAGGCACATGCAAGATGTCGCACCCACAAGAGGAGTAGTGGCTTTGAGCAGGCAGAGAGACAGACACTGCCCAAGGCACAAGACCACCCTCTGCTTGCTTAGACACGTCTGGATGTTAGCCATCAAGGCCCATTTCCCCACCATAGGCACCAGATACAACCAGAGTCATGTCAGGAGGGGAGGGCTGTCCAGGTGGCTCAGATGACCTGTCAGGATTCCCCACCCCAGAGGAAAGCCCCACAGGCCAGCACCCATTTCCCCTGGGGGAATGATTCTCAGCTGAATTGTACCATAGAGCCAACAGCAGAAGCATCAGAGGATCTAACTTTATGGATACCCGTGCAAGTGAACACATTAAATACGGTAAGTCACCATAGGGTCTCACATCATGAAGAGTGCTCCCGTGGGCTCTTTGCAGCCCATGAGCTTGGCTAGGCCCAGCTGTCCTAGCATAAGTGGTGGGCACGCGCTCCCTGGCTTTCCACGGAGAACATTCTTCATTTAAACTGTAAAGAAAAGAAAAATCTTTCAACGAGAGGAAAGAGAAGACCATGCAAAGTAAAGCCATTTGTACTAGTGAGGTGGGAGGCATTTGGTGTGCAGCTCTGGAGGTCTGGCCCGCTCTCATCACAAAGTCATGATTTCTGACCACTGCACTGTGAAAAAGGAGGCAATTCACCTTTCTTGCCCAGCTCTCCCCAGCCAAGTGCTCTACATGGGCGAGCTGCCCTCCTGGGTCTCGTATGGATGGGGGAAAGTGGGCATCATCCCACATTCGCAGTGAGCTAGCTGTTCCCGAGTCTGTGTCTAGGCCACCACGCTAAGTGAAGGGAAAAAGGCGGAGGACATTCGTACCTAGATCCTGTTAGCTCCCAAAGTAATTTCGTTGCCTCCCACAGTTAGCAGTTCACATGAAACATCCCACATTTTTATTAAACATTATTTGAAGCTCTGATAGGAAGCCCAAAAGTCCACAGCCTGGGTGTCCAAAACAAGCTTGACTTCCCCTCTCATGGACTTCTTTTTCTGCTCTTCTTCTTACAAACTTGAGCACAATTTGGATGAGTGTTTCCTGGGCCAGAAGGAGCTTTAGGACCCACGGTTATGTGGAGGGGAGCTGCTGGCTGGAGCAGGGTTTTATGGACTCATTTCAGTTTTTCTGTGACAGCTGACGAGTGGTTCCCAACAAAGGCTTTCACTGACTCAGCTCTGAACATGACTCATAAATCTCCTTTTCCCCTCTTGCTGATTTTTATAGACATCTATTGTCCACACCCTGACCACACACTGTCACCCATCGGAATCTCTAGTTGACTCAGGTTTACACTTTATAAAGGGCCCTCTGAAAGGAGTCTTAAGTGATTGGAACCTAAGTTCCAAAGGTTGCAAGAGTAATATTTCATGTTAGGGTGACCCTAAACATCCAGATATCTAGATGATTCTTATTTTGGAAGTTCTTTGCTGGCCACACGATGTCATTGTGAATTTATTCAATAACTAAGTTTCTTTCTCTATCCATTCCTTCATTGCTATGTCACTGTTTCCCTGAATAATGAATCATCAGACCGTTGCATGGGGGACTCATGATGGTACCAGGCAGATAAAACCTCGGCGTTGACCGTGGAGAAGCTTGTGGTATAATTTTCATGTGTTCATGGAAACTCGCTGAGGTCGGGGCAGGGGTGGGGTCTCATCTGAGTTGTTTCTGGGAACTGGGCTCAGTGAGGCCGCCGGCAAGGCTCGGGAAGCACGGCTACCTGGGGGGATTGCCAGAGTGGTTGGGGTTAAGGATAGACGTGTCCACCTTGCATTTCCCAGGTCGAGGGATGTGCCAGAGTGTAGCGAGCATTTCTCAGTCGGAGGGGAATTGGGATTGCAGGAGCAGGCAGCGCTCAGGTTTCCACTGCCCATTTCCTTTAGAAAAGCTATTTTTTCCCCCAGAAAATGAATCATTGCAACCAAAACAACATTCCCTGGAGAGGAAGAATTAAAATGTGGAAGTTATTTTCTAGCCTCCCCCAGAGGACAAAGGGAGACGAGTGAGCATTGCAGTTCATCAGTGACTGTTTTTCAAAGTATTTTTATTTCTTAAATATAATGAGAAAAAATCATTATCAAGTTCCCACGTGGAAGACAAAGATGTTAATCCAAAACGACATGAGGTCCCCTCATCAGGGGCTGACTGGGAGGACAGAAGGCACCCTCCCTATCCACAGTAAATAAACTGCAGTCAGTGGGGGAGATGCATGTGCTTGGTATTGCCCCTTTTGATTTCAACCCATTCTTGCGTTTAATATTTTTTCTTTTTAAGGAACTATATTTACCAGGTTTGGTTGGTATGGTGGGGAGGAATATTAGGATTTTCCAGCTAACTTGGGGTCTATAATTCAAACCATTTCTCAGCCAGTTGGAAAATGTCATGCTTTTATTTTGTAAAATTCATTGACCTTTTAACACAACAGGCTTTATAATAGTCAGTTGGAGGAAAATTCAAGGCGATACAGAATGACCCACTGGGCCTATAGTGGTTGTACAAAAAGTTAGAAATTAAAGACCCTGAAGAGTAAGGCTGAGTAGTGATTCTAGTGACTCTGTCTGGCCCCCAGCCTACTTTTGTAAATAAAGTTTTATTGGAACACACCCACACTCATTCATTTGCATACTGTCTGTGGCTTCTTTTGCACTGCAACAGCATAGCTGAGCAGTTGCAGCAGAGACCTGAGACCGTACGGTCTGCATTTAAAATATTTACTAGGTAGCCCTTTACAGAAAAGGATTGCCAACCAACCCCTGCGTTAGTAGAATAACATAATTTTCATTTATGTTGCATGTAGGCTTCTCTGGAGACCCAGAAATGAGCTGCCAGTCCCCAAGTATGTCCCTGTCACCTGTATGATTCATTAGTCTCCTATCTCGCTGACACACTATGGGACCCAGGACAGATGTGCCATGAGAAAAGAGTTACACTGCCATTTGCTGGTCCTTGCTCACCAGGGGCCAGAGTTCCAATCAGTTATATAGCAGTAAGTAGCTGTGAGAAAGAATGCTCCAGAATTCTTAGGGTAGAAATTTCACCTGGGTAATGAAAATGTCACTTACAGAACTCACTTGTGTTCTTCAGTTCAATTAAAGGCAATAGCTATTTCTTGAGGACATCCTCAGTCATTCTGTGTTTGCTCCATTCCCTTCTCCCCCCACCCCCAGCCTCATGACCTAGATTTCTGCTGGGTTATCACTGGACACCATGGGCAGTCTGTGTGCATGTCTGTCTGTCTTTCCGCCATGCCTGCTTCCACACACACACACACACACACACACACCCCTACACACACAGTTTTCAACACTGACTGGGAGACAGGAACAATAATCTCACTCTGCTCAAAGACATTTTATAGACTGAGGTACCAGTTCCTACTGCTAGCTTTTAACTTCTTATCATTACTGATATCGTGCTTAATAGTAGCTAGAAATTTTTGAGGACTTGTATGTGCCAGGGACTGTGCTGGGGGTTTCTCACTGATTCTCTCATTTTCTTCTTACAACCCCACAACGAGGAGGCCCTGCTGTTGTCTCCACCTCACCAGAGGGGCACTAGGACCCTGGAAGCACACATACTTGCCCGAGGTCACAAAGAGCTACCGAGGAAGCAGGGTTTCTGGCAACTCCGGGCCACCAGGGCCTTTTCCCCCTCCCAGAGGTGGATGCCAGACCCAGGAGCTCAGAGACCCAGTGTGCCCCACTAGCTCTGCCTCCTATTGCGGCGGGTGTGGCTCTCTGATAAATTCCTGGGGACTTCCTGAGTCCAGCCAGTGCTCACTGGCCTTGCTTGGTTAGATTCTCCAACTGGTCTGCTTCCTTCCTGGGCCCGAACCAACTTGCTTTATGCACCCCATCCTGCTGGGTGGTCTCCACAACCCTGCTTGCTGGCAGCCACAGGTGGTCTCTGGAGGTGGGACAGGAGCACCCATCTGTGGGTACCTCTGGCCGCTAATATAGTCCTTCCTTTCTCTGGTCAGGAGCATCTCTAGGAAATGTTAGGTCTGTGTGACTGCATTCACTCTGCAGTGACCTTCCTGCTGTGCAGAGAGTATGTTTATTGAAATTCAAGTGAACATAAGAAGAAAGGATGATCCTGGAGTTACCTGCCTTAGCAGGGGCTCAGGACCACCACAGTGGGAACATAAAGGTTAGGACAGTTACTCGAAGCAGGCATGGGATGGACAGGACTCACTTTGAGGCCTGTGCTGCAGGCATCACGCTGGCCCTTTATTGTATACATGCGTGCAGAGATACTTCTCATTTATGGCTCACGAGCTCTCTGCCTGGTGGGTGTCAGCCTCACTTTAGGAGTAAGGGAAACAGAAACTCATGAAGTTTAAGGGACTTGCTCAAGGTCATAGAGCAAGTGGGTTGGAATTGAAATTTAAATCAGCCTGACCCTGAAGTCAGAGATCCCCGCATTCTCAGTAGGCTGGGGGTGAAATGCCTGAGTCAGCTCCAAGGAGACGCGGGATGGGGGTGGGGGGGCAAAGGGGGGCTCCGCCTGCAGTCCTTGTGTCCATGGTCAGGTCACTCAGCCCTTCTGTGTGGTGCCTCCTGATTTGTAAGGGGAGGTAACCAGAGCCAGCTCATTCCATCCATAGAACTGGATGGACATAACATGAGATTATAGTTTTTCAGAAGTTTGCTGTGGCTGAGGTTGGTGAGGGAGCCAGAGGCCCTTCCCGAAGAGTCCGATAGCGCTTTAGTTAATAGCTCCTGCACACACAACAGTTCCTGTCTTAATTTTTAGTCTTTAGGACATAGTTGTACCTTTAAATGTACTTCGTGAGTACTGTTACTCTGGATTACCCATGATCATTGAGAAATTTGTGGGAGTCAGTGTTAGGCAATCACATCAGAATTCAGATAGGGTTTGGCTCTGGCTCTGACCTTCCTTTCCTCCCTCTCTGCCTGTCTCGCCCTCCCTTCCTTCTCTCCTTCATTCCTCAGATACTTATTGAGCACTCCATGTGGGTAAGGAGCAGGTCCAGACATCATGGCATGTGTAAAGATGGGTGATGCCTGGTCCTTGCCTTCAAAAAAGATAACCTGATTTTTTGAGTGTCTGCTGTGGGCCAGGCTTGTGCTGGGGTACTGTCACATGTGTAAACTTAATTCTTTCCAGAATCACAGCTGTCCTCTGAGGGAGTTCTCTCGCACCCCTCGGATCAGAACCTCCAGTGTCCTCCCTTTCACTCAGAGCAAAAGCCAACCTTGGTCCAGTCTCCCTGGTGTGCATCCCTATGGCCCACTTCCCTCAAGTCATGGTCAAATGTGGTCTTATTAGCAAGGACTTGCATTGACTTCTGAAAGCTCCCAGAGCAAGACTCTGGCTCACTATAGCGCTCCCTAGCCTCCCCTCCCCCACCTGAGTCTCCAGTATTTTTCTCCACAGCAGTTACAAGCAGGTGACGATATTTACTTATTTACTTGCTTGTGGCTTGCCCCCACTCTCCTGCCTGACCCCACCATCTAAGAGCCACAAGAGCAGGAACTTTGCAAGGTGCCCTGGCACTCGGGGAATGCCTGTGGAATAGCCCACCCTCACACATGAACACCATGTTCGTGCTTCAGTGAACGCACTCCGTTACCTCCTCACAGAGAGATGCCGTGTACATGGATCAGAGGCCTCCGGGTCGCTAAGATTCAGCTTTTCCCAAATTGTTCTCTAGATTCAACACACTCCCAATCAAGGTTGCAGCAAGCATTTTATAGAAATTGACAATGTAAATTCTAAAATCTGCAAGGAAATGCAGAGACTTAGAATAGCCAAGAATCTTAAATAAGAAGAGCAAAATTGGAAAGCTCACACTACATTGCTACCAGAAGTCCCTGTAAAACCAGAGGAGTTAAGCTAGTGCAGAACTGGCATAAAGATAGAGAAATACAGGATGCCACAGCGTCGGGAAACAGAAGAAGTTTCCCTACACAGAAGGTTCGCTGTCTTCAAATAATATGCTCAATATGTTTCCAGGTGAAGTGCCTCTAAGTTTAAAGCAATGGGTCCAATTGTCAATCTGATGAAAGTTCAATAAGTATGTCTCAAAGTCTAAAAACAGAGAAGATAGTATATTCGTTGTACTTCTTTGAGGTTCATAATTGGATCTACCACTTTAAATTTAGAGATTCTTCATCTGGAAAAGGGGTATCTGAAAGCTGAAGAAAAACACTATGTATTCTATGTGTGAATGTAACTAACATGCAGTTTAAAAATAAGTTTGTCGCTACCTCAGCTGGGTGATTAAGGCCAGAGCCACAGAGATACATGCTGTTATTACCCTTGATATGAAGTGATAAGAATGGCACTTTACCCCTGTGAACGTCCTCCTAAAAACCCACATGTCCAGTCTGACCATGAGAAAAAAACATCGGACAAACTCAAATTGAGGGACATTCTACAAATACTCCTCGAAATTGTCAAGGTCATCCAAAGCAAGGAGAGTCTGAGAAACTAAGGAGGCATAATGACTAGGTGTAATGTGGTGTTCCAGATGAGATCTGGGGACAGAAAAGGGACATTAGGTAAAAACTAAGAAGATATTAATAAAGTATGGACTTTGTTTAATAATAATGCGTCAGTGATGTTCATTAATTGTGCCAAAGGTACCATACTAATATAAGGTGTTCATAATAGCAGGTACTGGGTACAGGATATAAAGGAACTCTCTATAATGCCTTTATATTTTCTGTAAATGCAAAATAGTTCTAAAAATTTTTTTTATATTTCTAATTTTTTTAATGTTTATTTTTTGAGAGAGGGAGAGAGAGAACATGAGTGGGGGAGGCGAAGAGAGAGAGGGAGACACAGAATCGGAAGCAGGCTCCAGGCTCTGAGCTGCCAGCACAGAGCCCGATGCAGGGCTCCAATCCGTGAACCGTGAGATCATAACCTGAGCTGAAGTCAGATGCTCACCGACTGAGTTACCCAGGTGCCCCAAAATAGAGTTTATTTTAAAAAAAATGTTTATCCTGTGTCTGCTACAGAGACTTGGTATATAAATGGACCTGAATAGAGATTCTGTTAATATATGTATAGGATCACACAAGACATTTGACAAAAATGCCAGTGCAATTCAATAGGAAAAGAAATGTCTTTTCAAGAAATCACCCTGGAGTAACTGAATGTCCAGATTGGAGGAAAAAATTAAAAGATGATCCTTGACTGCTTTTACCCCACACATAAAATTTAATTTGCAGTGGACTGTGGATCTAAATGTGAAAGCTAAAATGATAAAGCTTCTAGAAGAAAACAGGATAATTCTTCATGACACTGAGGTGACAAAGATTTCTGAGGACACAAAAATCACTAACCTTGAAATTAAAAAGTTATAAATTGGACTTCATCAAATTTAAAAACTGTTCACCAAAAGATGCCGTCAAGAAAGTGAAAAAAGGCCAGCCACAGACTGGGAGATGTTCACAAATTGATCTCTAGATCTGGCAAAGTAGTGTATGCAGAAGAGAGAAACGTATAAATCAGTACAAAGAAGACAAAAAGAAGCCCAATTTTTAAGAAGAAAGAAAAGAAAAAGGAAATGGGCAAAAAACTTGAACCGACACCTCACAAAAGAAGCTATCCGTGGTCAAAAAGCACATGAAAAGATACTCAGCATCATCAATCAGGAGGGAAATGCAAATTCAAATCCCAGTGAGATCCCACAACACACCCACTAGAATGACCAAATGTAAGAAACCAGTACCAAGTGTGGGCAAGAATGTGGAGCTGCTGGAACTCTCATATGTTCCTGGTGCAAATGTAAAATTGTACAGTACTATGGAAAACAGTTGGCAGTTTTTAATAAACTAAGCATATGGCTACCATATGATACAGCACTTACACTCCTAGGCATAAACACCCAAGAGAATGAGCACTTATTTCCACCAAAAGACGTGGGTATAACTTACACTGGTGACCCGTAGGGAAGGCGGTATCTGCCAACTTTCTCCACTTACAAAGTTACCATTTTCCTTTGTAATTAATAAATATATTGAGGGAAATACTTTTTTAAAGTTTATTTTGAGAGAGTGAGAGAGAGAGAGAGCATAAGTGGGGGAGGGGCAAAGAGAGAGAGAGAACCCAATAGGCCCTTCACTGTCAGCATGGAGCCTGATGCGGGGCTTGAACCCACAAACCATGAGATTGTGACCTGAGCTGAAACTAAGAGTCAGATGCTTAACTGACTGAGCCACCCAGACAACCCTTGAGGGAGATGCTTTAAACTATGCAGATATCCTGAGTCTTCTCAAACGTTTGCTTATTAACTTAAGCATCCATGAGTGGATCTTGCCTGCAACAATTATTACTATGGGGTACTGATGGTGATTTTCTATTTCCCATATTCTTTCTACATTTATTAATTAGAATTCTTCTGTAAGGGAGATCTGTCCCCCTGCCCCTGTTTCTTTCTTTCTTTGTAGCAGTATAGACGCCTGAATAGTTTCTTCTGTGGGTTACAATCTATCGTTACTGATTTTGTGGCTTAAATAGTTACAAGACACTTCTCTGCCAGGCTCTCCTTCCTCAGCCTCTCATCATTATTGTATTATTATTTCTTGAGTGTTATTATTTCTACATGTAGATGCCTATACTTCAAATTTGGACAGTTGTAAAAGGTTTTTAAAAGACTCCAAATAGTTTGTGTTCCAGAAAAATCCAGACATATCCAGAACTGGAAGAGCTCCTCAGAGATGAACATTAGTGGCATGCTGGGTGTCCTTCCTGTTCCCCTTCACACCTCTCCACCCTTCACTCTGCACTGGGGGCTTCCCCACGTGGGTGATATCATGGCCTCCCTGCCTCAGCCTTCTGGGTGGTATAGCTAATAAGAGACACAAACAGGCGATGAGATGGGTGGAGAGTGAAGTGAGGTATTATTCCCTTGACTCCCCTCTCAAAAGGTTTCTTCATGCCGGCTGCATCCTTCCACCAAATGCTGCCTCCCCTATATGACATACTCCTTCCAGGTTTGGCAAACTATTTGCCTCTGGTCCCTTCACCCTCAGAGCTGGTAACAGCTCATCTGATACCAACCCTAGGTAACCATACCATCCCTCTTGGTTCCCCTACCCCACCCACAGCTTGGTAATGAAGTCCTGTTTCCTGTTGGGATTCTGGCTAATAAATCTCATAAACATCTAACATACTTAGAATATATATTTATCGAGAGTAAAGATTCTATAGCTTCCCTCCCTTGTTCACTCTTGGGGTTAATCACAACAATAGTTATTTTCTCAGCTCCAGACAGACTCTCCTCTGCCTTCACTTAAGCTCATTTTCTCTTCCCTAGCTCTGTGTGGTCGTAAAAAAACAAAACAAACTGCTCAAAATCCTTTTCATTGGAAACTCTTTATGCAACTGGGAAGAGTAGTCGTCACCTCTTAAACTTCTCTACTCTTCCTTTACCCAAACCTCACAGGAGAGATTTTTTTGCCTTTGACCCTCCCCCTTTTCTTGTGTGCCTTTGGACCCTGTCTAGCTTCTGCACATCGTGAAGTAAAAGAATGGCTCAAAAACATGAGGCAGGAGGAGCATAGCCATGTTCATAGCAGCACTACTCATAACAGTCAACAGGTGGAAGCCACCCAGTGTCCGTGGATGGATGACTGGATGAACAAAAGGTGGTATAAACACACAATAGAATATTATTCAGCCCTAAAAAGGAAGGAATGGGAGCACCTGGGTGGCTCAGTCGGTTAAGCAACCTACTTCAGCTCAGATCATGATCTCATGGTCTGTGAGTTCAAGCCCCGTGTCAGGCTCTGTGCTGACAGCTCAAGGCTGGAGCCTGCCTCAGATTCTGTGTCTCCCTCTCTCTCTGCCCCTCCCCCACTTGCACGCGTGTGCTCTCTCTCTCAAAAATAAATAAACATTAAAAAAATTGATTTAAAAAAAGAAAGGAATGGAGGAATGGTGGTTGCCAGGGTCTGGGGAGAGAGGGAATGGGGAGTTAGTGTTTAATGGACACAGAGTTGCAATTTTATAAAATGCAAAGACTTTCTGGAGATGGTGGTGATGGCTGCACAGCAATATGAATGCACTTAATCCCACTGAACTATACACGTAAGAGTGATCAATTTTATGTCATGTGTATTTAATTTAAAAAAAAAAAAACCTGGGGAGGGCATGGGACACAATGGGCTCAGTGACAAGACAGTGAGGACTTCAGTGTGGGGCTCCTGTGGCAGGTGCTACTGAGGAACTTGGCTTAGGGGCCCTGTCTCACCAGGCACAGTTGAGCAGAGTGGCACAGACAGGGGACAGATGACAGGAATCAGTCAAGGCAACAGGAGGGATAGGGAAGAAGAGGAAGGAGGTATAGGTCATCACAGCTTCATGGATTCAGGAAATGTTTAAGGACAAACAAATATAAAACAGAGAAGATGTGGTCAATAAAGAATAGCTATTAGTCACTCCTAAATGTTTCATTTATGACTAAGCAATCCCAGTAATCCAAACAGGATTCCGGAACCTCAGGAAAGCAGTGTGAAGCCCACATCCCTCCTGAGAACGTGCTCTGTCCAGGGGCACCGGGTGAAGGGCTTGGCTTGGCTGGGTCCTTGCTCGTAACCTGGACGCATGGGCAGCCAGCACTTTCTTCAGAGCAGGGACCTGGGGTAGTGCATCACTAAATGAGTTGATGCCGCATTTTTCACATCTTAAAACTTTGAACAGATTCCATCTGGGAGACATTAAGCACATGCCTGTTTGCAGATGTGTTAACCCCATTTTAATTACGATACAAGCCTTAACTGCCGAATAGCGTGTCTTGCAAGTCTATCACCAAAATATGCCTTTCCGTTTACTGAATGGGGCATGTGTGTAAACAAGGGCTGTAGCTAGAATTCCTCCTCCTCTTCCAGCTCACACCCATCCCTGTGCACTTGTCAGACCCAGATCACAAAACCAAATTATCTTAGAAATATTCATTTGCCCCAGTAAAAGGTTATCTAAAACTTTAAGTTTCGAGAGTGTTAGTGCATTTGCAAAGCGTTGGTTTTGGAGTTCTGACTTCAGACCCTCTTACAACAGAAGCGTGTGGGCAGTGGCGATTCAGCTTCCCTGGGGTCCACACCCATATCTCAGCCACTCTGCCCTCTATGCTACCGCATAATTCTCCTACAGTTCTCCCTGCAGGCTGTGGCCTCATGGACACCCTGAGAGTGTTTCTGCTCTGAAGGCTGGCTGGAGGGGGTTCCCCAAACAGGCGGGACCCTGGGAAACATGTGAATGAAATAAAGAGTCCGAGCATGCCTGCATGTGACAGAGGGACCCAGATCTGTGGGGCAGCAAGAAATCCAGCCGGCTGCCTAGGAGAGTACAGGTTCTGGGCGGTGAGCTAGTCTCTGATGACTTTGGGCTACAAGAACATTCCTGGATTGTTACTTAATTTTTCACATCTGTGTGCCTTGACTGTCTAGGGAAGTGTAAATGCCTGGAAGGACTACGGATTATAGTCCTTTGGGGCCCCAATTTCTTCCCAGCTGCTTGTAAGAGGGGTCTGTGTATTTGAATGACCAGATAGATAAATGCTGTTCTTTACAATGTCATGGGCACCTTGCAGGTTTAAGGTTTGAGATAAACAGATACTTCCTTGAGCCAGGTGTAGAAAACAGTTGTCAAAGTGCAGTCTGGGGGACCCCTGGTGGGTCCGGGAGGTCAAAACAACTTTCCTAATACAAACACATTATTTGCCTTTTTGACGCTCGTGAATATACAGTGAACCTTTCTAGAAGCTCCTTGAAAGCTATGACTGCATGGCTCTGACACCTAGAATGAGTGTTTGGGGATTTAAGATTTTTCAGTTTGAACCCACATACATATACAAGAGCTCTTTGGATCCTCAGTCATTTTTGAGAGTGTAAAGGGTTTTGCTGGAACCAAAAAGTTTGAGAACCTCTGGGCTAAGACTTGTGGGTTAAATCAGAGCAAAACAACGACCCCAGGAAAGACCTAGAAGAAAGGTCTAGAAGTAGACGCTAATCATCTGTTCTTTTTTTGCAGGAAAAACTGTGTAGAAAATCTAATGGATGAAGATGAGAAAGACAGGGCAAAGAGGTAAGAAGGAGCATCTTCCCTGCCTTGGTCTATTCCATGCCATCTATGAGGCTCAAACATGCTTGTCCTCTTCCAACATAGATGAGCTATCCTGTGCATGTCCTGTGCAGCGGGACAGGGCACTAGGGACATGTTCTTGGTACCCACTCTCCTTGAAATATTGTAGTGCTCTACTAAAAAAATGTAGACCAGCTCCCCCAATTTTGTTCCTTATCCTGAAATTCCTCATTGTCTGGGACTTGCCAGGTGGTTTATATTTTCCACATGTTCATGTCTTAACCCTGGTGACTTGGGTCTCCTTTGAGAGGCCGCTGGCTCTTGCTTTTCCAGCACAGACACTGCTTAGCAAGGCAGCATGACCGGAGAGCCAGGCAGACCTGAGTTCAAATCCCTGCTCTGCTGTGGGGAGTTGCCTGGCTTTGGACAATAATAGTAATAATCATTCCCAGATGTTGACCACGTAGTAATCATCCTCATGTGCTACGTGCTTCCATATACCCTATCTCAGTTTTCTCACCTGCACCTGGAGATATCGTAGCCACCTTGCACTGCTGTGGGATTGGCCAGAAATCCTAGTTCATTTGCTGGCATGTCAGAGCTCTTATAACCCTATTCTTGCTTATTCCTTCACTGGGCATTGATTGACTACCTACTGTGGGTAAAGTGGAGTCATAAAGCTGATATTTTGAAGGTAAAGACCTGTAAAATGTTACCAACATCGCACAGTTTGCCCCCGTGGGCAGTTACTATGTCAGGCTTCAGGGAAATAAAGATGATACGAGGAGGACACGGGTGAATGGAGGTGGTTGGTAGGTGACTACAGATGATCAAGCTGCAAGTGACAGGCCCAGCAATGGAGTGTGTTCTCCTGGGAAAGTCTTCACTCAGGCCTGAGGACAAGCCTTCTCCCTCCAGTCTCATCTCTTTCTGTTCCCACAGTTGTGTGTGTACCTGGGGGCAGGGGGAGGAAGAGGGGACAGTCCCCTGTGACAGGCTCTTGAACAGTTGCATGGCTGAAGGGATTGCCCACTTCCCTTCACAGAACCCACTGCCTGGTTGTCACTTACAGAATCCTCCACTTGCAAATGTTGCAACCTTCAGAGATCCCCCAGTTCGGCATCTCCAGGGAGAGGGGCATCTGTCTTTCCAGTGTCACCAGTTGGGGGCGGAAAGGGTGGTGGGCATGAAGACAACAAATCCCCAGCCACTCCAGACCTGCTAGACTTGAATCTGCAGAACACAGGGGGAGTCTGTATTGGTTGTTAATTCCCCCAAGTATTTCCTTAAAGAAAAATCAGGGAGCAGGGGAAATGGCCAGAGTTGTAGGCCAGATGGGGTTGGCATGGAGTGAGGATTGTCGAAACTGGATGGTCAGCACGGGGGGTTCATCATACTCTTACCTCTATACTTCTCCATGTTTCAAATTTTCTCTGATAAAAATTTGAATAGACAACAATTCAAATAATACCTCAGTTTATTCTGAAGGAACATGCCCTTCCCTTGGCATTGGGAAACAGGACTCCCCACAGCCATGCTTCTCAAACCTTAGGCCACAGCCTTCAAGGGTCACAAAATCCCTGTGGTCCCAAGTAACAAGTGGATGAATAGACTAACCCAGACCAGACAAGAATAGAATCTTCCTGCCCTCTCTCACAGACAGACTGGCTTCCGGTTCTTTCCTCTGTGTGTTTGACCTCTTGGTTTCCTCCCAGGTAGCTGTGGATTGCGTGCAAAGGCAGACAGCAGCGCTGTCCCAGATGATGAATTCCAACAAACCCTCACCTCTCCCCGCTTCCACTTCCTCACCTGCAACACTAGGCAATCATTTCTGTCCTGCAGCGACAGGGTTATTTGGGGATGCAGCCACAAAATACACAAAGAAGCTCTTTCGTGTGTGTGTATGCGTGTTAATCGTTACACACGTGTGAAAATACAAGACACTCTCATACATTTACAAGGTATTCTCCTTGGTTAGCAGCATGAAAAGATGGGTAGGGGTGGCCAGCAGTCACCGAGTGCTTCTTGTGTGTCCTAATCCTCTACACTAAGTACTTTTCTATGCGTTAGCTCGTGTCATCTCAATGTTCTCTGAGGTGTGTTTCACTGTTATCCCCATTCTACAGAGGAAGAAACGAAGGCTCAGTAACATCATAAAGCTCTCACAAATGGCAGACGTTAAAGTTAAACAGGCTTCCTAACCTCAGATTCTGGTCCTATTCCCCAGACTACAAGAAAATCCCTTCATGTAGGGACTAACCCAGTCTGTCTGGCAGGCCCACACTGAGAGCTGTGTCGTGGTGTAACTTCGGAGTCCATGGGAGTTTGCTTCTGCCATCCTCATGTTAATGTCACCTCCCAGGCTCCCCCACCTCAGCCCTCCCTCTACTGCACTGCTTACCTCAAAATGCAGAGGAGATGAAATGCTACCATTCTCAGGGGTCACCAGATGGAGACATTCCAAGAAAATCTTGGCTAAAAGTTCTTAGAAATAAATCAGGTCGTATGCAGTTTCTTTCCATTCACTCCCACCCACCCGTGGCTTTGAGGAGGTGGGCACGCATGCTCTCACACTGCCCATTTGGGAGTCTCCAGGCACACATCTGGGGTAGTGAGGTTGCTGGCTGGTCCTCACCCCCTCTCGACCTCAGTTGGGGAAACAGGTCTAGAACGCTTGGCAATACCCAGATCTGTTTGCCAGAATAGCAGTAATAATGCAGGATCCCTCATAACACTTGGGAGAACCCAGGAGGAAATAACCATAATCCTAAGATTATATCCGTCTCAAAGCCTCTGGTTGTGCAGGTTTTGTAGCAGCAGCATCGGGAGGCCCTTCCCCTAATCCCATCTGGAGGCCTGAGAGGAATAGTTTTCACTCACACAGTTGTTTTTTTTTTTTTTTTTTTTTTTTTTTTTGACAAGATTAGAAACGCTTAGCTTCAGATCAAAACCCTCATTGTCTCCAGAAAACACACGCTATGTTGGGCAAGGTTTCCAAAGCTTTGGGCAATTCATGGTTTGTTCGGATTGTTTGATCAAGTATTCTGAACCGGGACACAGGTCCACTTTCTTCTGCGAATTTCCGTGTAAAACCAGGGAGTACTGAGTGCCTATTGTGTGTCAGAACTATTTGCTGTTTTTCCTTAGGGACAATACAAAAACATGGTCCATGAACTCAAAAAGGAAACAGTCTGATTGAGAGACATTTGGAATCCCTAGATAATGAGGTTCACAGTTTACCATTTTGTGGTCCAGTGATGCACATGCCTTTCTAATTCTGGTGTGACATAGTTTTGTGGGACGTGTGTCTGTGTGTGTGGCGGGGGGAGTCATCCAGGAAGTGGCGCAGTGGGGCAGGAAGTGCACAGCTTAGTTAGGAATGAGACAGGCCTGGCTTTGACTTCTGACGCTTTTACTTTCTGTCCTTGGATGAGTTACTCAACTTCTGTTACTGAGGAACTAAATGCAGCTGCGTGTAAGCGCCTCCTCGCACACTGCAGGGAACACAGTGCTAATAAGAAATGCTAAGATGTATGGAGCACTCAGTGTGTGCCTGCGGCAGCTGACATGCGTAAGCTCTCTCATCCTCACAACACCCCCCTCAACATAGGCTTTTACCAGCCTCATTTTACAGTTGAGAAAGCCAGGGCCTGGAACCACACAGCCAGTAAGTGGCAGGCAGGGATTCAAACCAAGGTATGATTTCGAGTTCTGGGCTCCTAAGGACCTCTCCTGACAGTCAGTAAGTGGAAGCTGCTCCCTTTGGTCGACCATGTGCCCAAGGGGTAGGGACAGAAAGTGTTGTATGAATCCTCGCTTTCCAAAGAAAGCCAGTTTCTATAACTTTGCAGTGTTGTAAAGTACAACTTACTCCATTTCTTGAGAGAACGGAACACTAAGAGGAAATTCTTTCATGGTGGCCTCTTCCTTCTGTCCAGTATTGAATGAGTAATTCATCAGCATTCGTTAAAGTTACATTAACTCCTACCAGCTGGGAAGTTTTGTTTCCCTAATTGTGTGCATTTTTGTCGCAGGAGGGAAGATGGGTGGTGAGTTGAGAGCTATCGCTGCCTTTTGTTAATAAGAATGAAGAATGTCAGGCAAAATAGCTTGGGGTTCTCAATAAAGGATGCTGGTTTGCAAACACAAGCTAAACAATTTTATTATTCTTTGACCCTCTTCCTTACAGTCTTAACACTGATAAAATGGCCAGGCAAGAGGGAGATAACATCGCTGCAACCGAGACACTCATCCATGCACTTTTGCAGAAGCAAGTGTAGCAAAAAGAAAAGCTTTAGCCTTAGCATTCCTCCTGGCTCCCCCCAGGGTAGTTTGTCGACATGGACCAATGACTGAGACCATTCGGGCACCCTTCCATCAGTGTTGGTTAACTAAGAAATGTACTAAGCAGCGGGAAGATAAAGAGGAGGATACACAGCATCACCCTTCCCTCAAAGGATTTTGGGGCAAGTTAGGGAGGCTTTCTTGAAAACAAGCATAAAGGAGAAATCATATCTTGCAGGGTCTGTGTTGAGCTAAGCCAGGATGATGGTCACAATTCATAAGCTCTGTTTCTCAGCCAAGTGCCTTTCATGGAGAGTAATATGGTTAAGAGGAAAGACTGGCCTCATTTTATTGTTTCATTTCTCTAGATGTAAATTCTGTAGGTCTGAAAGGAAAGGCTAGTCCGATCCACGAAGGTTGTAGCCCACTTGGAGGACTCCAGCTCCGGGCGCACTCACTGATGCCCCTGTGTACAGGCTCAGTGCAGAATGAAAAGCCTGACCCTGTGCAGTATATGTCGATGTTTCCAGTTGGAGCCTATCTTGCTAATTTTGCTGTGATTTTCTTTCATAGGCTCTTGACTGGGAGTTACGCATATCATCATAAGCCCCAACACAGGGAAAAAAATGATAGTAAAAACATTTTTGAGACTTCCTTTCTGTTTGTTTTATTTGGTGATTAAGGCAGCAGCAGGCATTGCAAGAATATAGACGTATCAGGACACACGATTCATTTATATTACCCTGTAATTTCCAGATGAGTGATTCTGTATTCCAAACAAAGGGAAAAAGTAGAACTGTACTCGCAGGCAGAATGCTAATTCTTACTGTGGCCCAGTAAACAGCAGAATGGAAAAAGGGCCTCCCTCTATTTGGGGCTCTTGGCTTCTACCCTAGTGGGGTACTTTGGTCAGCTAAGAAGCATTGTCAGAAAGAGAATTGTATGCCCGGTAGGCTTAGAAACTTGGGAAAGTCTTAGCTCAGGGACACCCAGAAATTCTCTGGGAGCATCTGAGGTAGAGAAGAATTCACTAAAAACCCTTTCAATAATTTCAATAAATTTTAAATTGAAAAAGGATGGGCAGAAGTCCGCCATTTTGAAAATGTTTCTTTTCTGCAGAAAAAGCTAAATATTCCTTTGAGAATTTCAGTGACAAGTTGCTAAAGATTGTGCTCCCGTGAAACTCTCCCTGTGTGACTGTTAAGTAAGAATACTGGAAAATTAGGCCAGCTTCTCATTTGGGCCCCAACATTTCCTGATACCTCTGGGTAAAAGTAAAGATGTTCCGGTTACATCTCAGGAAGAAGGAATAGCACAAGCCGAGCACAGTCATCCCACAAACACTTCACCAAATGTCTGCGGTAGAAAACAAATTGAGTCTCCAGAATTCTCCATGAGGTGAGGGAGGCATCATCCTGACCCATCTAGCTCCACATGGGATGACTTTTCTCTCCACACACCCAGATGACATTCTTTCCTGGAACCAAGCTGCTGAAGGCTCCTGAGCTCAGTGGTGTCCCCAGCCCCAACAGTCTGGGCGTGCAGGGAGGCTGTCTGACTTATGGTCATGAGGAGGTGTGCACCTGTCCCGAGGACCCAGGCCTGGGCACAGGAAGGGACTGCACTGGCTTTAAATGGAACTTGCTTTATGTCAGAGTTCCCTGGAATGTATTCTGAACAACACTAACCTCAGGAAATGCCCCCCCCCCAAGACAAGTTTGGGCCATGCTGTTTACTTTTTCTCCCTTTTGGAGAGTTTCAGGGCTCCTTAACACATTGAAAGTGCTAAGACTGCAATTAGAAAATAAACCAAAATCTGTTCCATTTTATGTAACTGTGAATTTAAAAAATTATCTGGAGGAAAAAAAACAAAAATTGGTAACAACAAAATAAACTTCTCTAACCATAGTCCTTTTTCTCAAAATAATTCTTCATGATTTTCCATGGAAGCCCTTTTACCCAACACTGTCTTAAATCAACTTTATTCCCATCATTTTAGCACATTTTCTTACATATGAAAATACACCAAAACAACATTTGAAAAACAGTAAAATGTTTAAAGAAGTAAATAAATCTCATTTATAATCATACTACCTAGAGATAGACACCGTTAACATTTTGACATATTTCCTGTCTCGTTTTCCTACATGTCCATCAAATTTTAAAGGGAATACTCTTACAAGGTTTTTGTTAATGTGGCTGATCAGACTCTAATTTATTCTTCATGAAAGTTGACCTTTCACGGATAGGACTGTCTTAATGTGGAACATACTTAAATTTATGTCATGCCTGTGAGCATGCATTGTTCCATTTGCCTCTCCGGATGTTGACAGTGAGCACCTACTTGATATATTTCAATTCTACAAGAAACTGTGAGTTCATTCCTCAACCACTCCCTCTGTTTCAGGTACTCCAAAGACTTGTAGAGACTTCAAAAGAAGCATAAGACCTAATTCCAATAAGGATAGCCTTCTCAAACAGGTTCATTTTGCTCTGTGTATAATACTTAAGTCTGAGAGGGCTCATCTGCACGCTTATCAGTTCCTGTCTCATACTATAATGTGGAACTAGTTAGCTCAGTGTAGATATGCCAGAATTCCTGGTCTGGAAGGAACCTTGGGCATCACTGAGTCTTTCTTTAGGCATTAACTCTCCTGAGTATCTGTTACCGTGTAAATGTGCCTCTCCAAAATGTACAGGATTAAAGCGACAGCATTTATTTGCCTGTGGATCTTCAATATGGGTATGGCCTAGAAGGGAATGCTTGTCTCTGTCCCATGTGGTCTCAGCTAGAGCTGAGATGGTGGGCTGGCACCACCTGAAGACACACTCATTCCCATGGCTAGTGGTTGATGTAGGCTGTCAGCTGGGACTGTGGCTTTCCATATGGAGATGTAGCAGCTTCCTCACAACACGTGACTGGGTTCCAGGGTGAGCGTCATGGACAAGAGAGTCAGTGGGGAGCTGTGTGTCCTCTTACTCCCTGACCTTGGAAGTCAGGCAGTTCCCTTGTGCTACATTCTGTTCCCTTAGACACAAGTCACTGAGGCCAGCTAGCCCACACTCAACGGGAGGGGAATTAGAACTCACCTTTTAATGGGGGGAGTGAGTTTCAGACAATTTTTAATTCTACAGCTTGAAATCACCTTATCAGTGTCCTCACTATTCTGTAAGAGGAAGCCAAGGTCCATGGAGGTGGAAATACCTTGTCCACTCTCTCTCACGGCATAGGTAGCAGAACCAGGATGAGGACTCCTATCTTCTGGTTACTGGTCTAAGGTTCCTCCGGCTAAGCTGTATCATCCCGGTTCTCTGCTACCCCACCACTCTTCAACTTCCAGGGGTAGCTGTAAGTGTGAAAACAATATACTTCATAAAATGTCTTTAGCTCCTCACCATGGAGACCCTCTATGGGAAAAAGCCGTTCTTCATGGAACTACATACTTCCAGACTTACTGCATACTTCATGGAACTTCATGGAGTTCCAGCAAGGGAAGCCCACTGGTGCTTCCGTCACCAGTTCTGGCCACTGCTGTCCAACTGTATTGGGTAGCGTTTGATTTTTTCAGTTTTTATTTCATGTGGCCAACTGCATGTGATTCAGAGAGCATCTTCGATTTTCCCTCATCAGCATGTTCTATCTACTCAGTTAATAAAACTAGACTTACTGGGGCTAATTTAAAAGATGGATACCTTGGGATTAAACATCAGGAAGAGATCCTAGTATGGAAGTATGTCAGGTGTTAAGGATAGTTTCTCACTGGATGCTGGAGAGGTGTAAGCAGCAGGTGCCACCAGCCAGACCTGTCTGCACAAGAAGTAGATTAAAAGGAAGAGTCCACTCATTATAGTAATTTTTTCCCCTTTTCCACTGATTTGATCTTTATTCCTGATCTAGCTCACCAATCAGGAGTTCTGATACAGTGATTTTTAATTTCTTCCCCTTAGGGAAACACAGGATTTTTGGTGACATATAAAATGCACCTGCATCACTGTCATGTGCCCTTGTGAATTTAGAGAGGACTGAGTACACATTCACCTACATGCTCAAACTCCCCATTCCTGCCATGGGGGCCTCCCTAGAAGGATAGGAGATGAGCATCTTTCTTCTTGGTCTATGCCACAGGTTTCTCAGAAGGACCTGATCCCCATCTCAGCTATAGCTATGCCTCTTGAGTAGTTGAGTGTAAAGCCCAGTCTTGCACACTAAGTGTGCACACCCTGTGATCATCTCCTCACCAAGAAGAAAAGGAGAGAAGCATTGAGTATGGTTTATATAATATGCATCTGTTTCATGAAATCCCCCAATAAAAGGGCATTCAAGGTACCACTTATTGGAGAAATACAAGAGGGGTGTGTTTGTGTGTGTACATGTGCATATATGCTCAACCCCCCTCCACAACACTTGACCTTGGAACCATGGTCCTATCCCACCTCCCTTTGTGTAATACCTCTCCTTCCTTGAGTCCCCCTGATATACCATAAGCACTGTCATCTTATAAGAATGCCAGTGGCTGTGTTAAATCTCACTTAGATCCTGAAATGCAAGTACAACCCTCCTGTGGAATTCCAGAGCTCTGGGAGCCTACACCTCTGCCTCTCACCCCACGTGCCCTAGCTAGACCAGTATGGGTACCCAAATTTATCCTCAGTCAGTAGGGAGAGTAGTTTTATTGGCTTAATAAACTCCATGTTGATATGCAGTATAGTTTCCTTTTGATACTTTTTAAATGCTAGATCACATCAAAGTGATACACTCATGCCAAGGGAAGGACCTACCCAATTAATCTATAATCCTCCTTGTTTTCCAAAAGCCACCCAGAAATATGTTTCCTTAAGAGTCTATTATTACTATTGTCCAGCTCTCCCCTATATACTTTCCTGCAAAAGAATCTTCTTTACAGACCCTGCCATCAGGACTTCAGATTCTATGTTCCCTCCTTTTGATTTCTATGGATCTTTTACATACTCACTAAAAAAAGTATGAAAAGATATGTGGACATTCTGAACTGGGTAAGATGGAGTCAGCCTACTTCATCCTGTCCACCACACTGAATACAGTTCTAAAACCTTGGCAAAATGTATGTAACAGCTAATTGAGGACCCTGAAAGTATGTAGTAGGAGGCAGATTGGAAAAGTATCAAAATTTGAAGTACTACTGAACTGGCATTTTCTTCCCTCCAGTACCCCCTAGCCTAGACTCAATGCAGCCAAAACCCAGAAGTGGGCATCTGTGCTGACAAAGAGAGGACACAGAGAAGCCCTCTACATGCAGGACAGGATCAGGGTCTCTAATGCTCAGACTGAGTGAGGGGAAATCTGCCCTGTTTTGTTTTTTTCTCCATATCCTTGTACCCTGTAAGCAATCCTGTGATAGCAGCAGCAACAGTAGCAACAGCAACAACAACATGGGCCCATAGGAAACTTAAAATGTCGAGGGAAAGGAATCTATCTTTCTGAGCAGAGGAACTATATTCTAAGAGGGTGGGATGAAACCCTGTTGTTTTTTTCTTCCTTTCTATTTTCCTACTGCATGGCCCCAAATGAAGGTGCACATGTAGGAAGTGTGAGGCAAAGCAGAATAAAGCAAAGAACCAGCTTTCTGGCCAGAGGAACTAAAAGGGAGCCTTGGGAACCAAAAAGTACTGGGAAGAGATATGAGAGGAAGGAGCTCAGGAAAGTGAACATATAAAGAAGGTTATGAGATCCTGAGCTCCCCACCAATCTGAATATGCACGGGTCTGACCTTAAGTAGTATACCATAGACTTTCAGACTGAACCGCAGGATAGACCACCACCCGACATCCAAGACCAGCCACATGGGATAAATCTAGATAGCACCATGAATTTCTTATCAGAAACTATGGAAGCCATCTATCTAGTAGTGACACAATATTTTTTAAAAGTTTAAAGGAAAGAACCATTAGCCCAGAATTCTATGTCCAATAAAAATATCCTTCAGAGATGAAGGTAAGTGAAGACATTCTCAAGTTAAAAAAAGCAAAACAAAACAAGACAAAAAAACTAAGAAAGTTTCTTATCAACAGACCTTCTCTGAAAGAATTGCTGAAGGAAGCTGTTATAACAGAAAGGAAATGATACCAGATAGAAACTTGGAGTATGAGATATAAAGGAAGAAGAGAAATGGTAAATATCTGGCTACATAGAATAAATAGTCTGACATTTGGGGGAAAACAACATAATCTGATCTGATTCACTGTATGTAGATGTAGGGCACAAGATGACTACATCATAAAGGAAGGGAGTATATAGAGAACTATATGGAAATAAGTTTCTACATTCCACTTTAAATGGTAAAATATTATAAGTAGGTTCTGAAAAGATAACTTTTATATTATAATCCAAAGAGTAATTACTGAGCACTATACAAGGAACTATAGTAAATAAAAATATAATAGATAAATTAAAATGAAATACTAAAAATGTTTAAACAACCCAAAAGAAAACAGGATAGAAGAAATAGAAACAACAAAAAAAATGAAAAAAAAACCCAGAAAACAGATGGCAAAATGATATACCTAAATCCAAACTTATAATTATATTAAATGTAAATGGTCTAAACATGCCAACTAAGAAAGATTGTCAGAATGAATTTTTCTAATGACTTAACTATATGCTGTCCACAAGGTATTCACTTCAAATATGATGATATAAGTAGGTTCAAAGTAAAACTGTGGAAAATGATATACCACAAAACATTAATAAATTAATAAATTAATAAAAAGAAAGCCAGAGTGACTATATTAATATAAAATAAAGCAGATTGCACAGCAAAGAAAATTTCCAGGAATAGTGACAGTACATAATACTAGTCAATTTACCAAGAACACATAGCAATTCTAAATGTGTATACACCTAACAACTGAGCTTCAAAATACATGAAGCACAACCTAAAGAAGTTTACTGAGTCTTTAATATGCTTATCTCAGGAATAGAACTAGTAGAGAGAAAGTCAGCAAGGGTATAGAAGAATTTAAAAACACCAAAACACCATTGACATTTATAGAATACTCCACCTACCAATAGCAGAATACACACTGTTTTCAAGTACCCATTGAACATTCCCTAACCAAATTCTGCTTTATAAAATAAATGTAAACAAGTCTAAATGAACCGAAAGTAAATTGCAAACAGAAAGATGGCAGGAACAATATCTCTAAAACTTGGAAGTTAAACAGTTTGGCTCCTAAGTAATTCAAAGGTTAAAGGGAAGTCTCAAAGAATTTTAGAACTGAACAAAAATAAAAAATACAACATACCCAAACTTGTGGGTTTCAGTGAAAGCAGTGCTTAGAGGGAAATCTCTAGCATTAAATGATTATAGTAGGAAAGAGAAAAGTCTCAAATCAATAACTAAGCTTCCACCTTATGAAACTATAAACAGTAGAGCAAAATAAATTCAAAGCAAAAAGAAGAATGGAAATTATAGATGTGAGAGCAGAAATCAATAAGATTGAAAGCAGAAATATAATAGAGAAAACCCAAAAGGTAACTTTAAAAAAATCAATAAAATTGGTAAGCCTTTTGCAGATATGACCAAAAAAAAAAAAAAGCCACAAATTACCAATAGCAGGACTAAAAAAGGAGATATTATTACACACCCTTCAGACATTTAAAAAGACATTAAAAGACCATAATAGAATACTATAAACAACTGTATCCATGTAAATTTGACAAATTAGATGAGAGGTACCAATTACTCAAAAACCAGAAGCTATCAAAACTCCTACAAGATGAAATAGAAATCTTGAAGTGTCCTATAATTAATAAAGAAATTGAATGTGCAGTTAAAAGTCTTCTGAAAAAAGGAATCTCAGACCCAGATGGTTCCACTGATAACTTCTGCCAAACATTAAAAGAAAAAATATCACCAATTCTACACAGTCCCTTCCAAAAAGTTAAGAGAAGGAAATACTTCCCAACTTATTTATGAGACAAGCATTACCCAGAAAAAAAATAGTACAAGAAAAGAAAACTACAGACCAATATCCTTCATAAACACAGATGTAAAAATCCTCAATAAAACTTTAGCAAGTTGTATATGTGTGTGTGTGACATATACATCATGTACACATATATATAAACTACATCATGACCAAGTGGAGTTTTATCCAAGGATTGCAAGGCTGTTCAGTATTCAAAAACCAGTCATTATAATCCACCAAGTTAGCAAGCTAAAGAAGAAAAACCAAAACCACATGATCATATTACATGAATACAGGGTTTTGACAGGGGTTTGACAGAATTCAACTTTTATTTATGATATAAACTCAGCAAACTAGGAATAGGAGAGAATTTCCCTAAACTGGATAAAGGGCATTTGCATAAAACCATTAGCTGATATACTTATTGGCAAAAGACTGAACATATTCCCCCTAAGGTGGGGAATAAGACAAAGGTATCTGCTGTCATCACTCCTATTCAATATCATAGAGCAGTAAGACAGAAAAAGAAAGCAAAGTCATGTTGATTGGAAAAAAGGAAATAATACTAACCTATTCAAAGATACCATGTTTGTATATATAGAACATCCCAAGAGATTTATCAAAACAAAGAAATATAAAACTCCTATAATTAATAAATAAATTTAGTAAGTTGACAGGATACACAAGGTCAGCACACAAATCATCTTTCTGTCGGCTAGCGCTGAACTATTAGAAACTAATATTAAAAATACCATGCCACTTGTAATCAATCCAAAAGAATGAAATAGTTAGGTATAAATTTATATATGGGATATATGTGTGAAAATTGCAAAATGCTCATGATAGAAATCAGGGAAAACCTAAATAAATAGAAAAATATATTGTGTTTATGACTAGAAGACTCAAAAGAGTAAAAATGCAAAATTTCCACAAATTGGTCCATAGATTTAAAGCAATTTCAATCAAGGGGTGCCTGTGTGGCTCAGTCAGTTGGGCGTCTGACTTCGGCTCAGGTCATGATCTCGCAGTTTGTGAGTTCGAGCCCCGCGTCGGGCTCTGTGCTGACAGCTCAGAGCCTGGAGCCTGCTTCAGATTCTGTGTCTCCCTCCCTCTCTGCCCCTCCCACATTCGTGCTCTGTCTGTCTCTCTCAAAAATAAGTAAACATTAAAAAAATTGAAAGCAATTTCAATCAAAATCCTGGTAGAACTCTGTAGATATAGACAAGTTGATTATAAATTATAATGGAAAGACAGAGAAACTAGAATAGTCAAAATAATTTTGAAAAAGAAGAATAAAGTTGGAGGAATCACATGATCCAATTTTAAGACTTATTATAAAACTACAGTAATTGAGACAGCATGGCATTGTGGAGGAATAGATCCATAGTCAATGAGACAGAATAGAGAGTATAGAGAACCCAGAAATTGACCTACATAAATATGACCAACTGATTTTTTTTACAAAGGTGCAACAATAATCCCATGTAGGAATGTTTTGTCTTCAATGGTGCTGGAACTATTGGACATCCATATACAACAAATAAACTTCAACCTAAACCTTATAGGTTATAAAAATAACTAACTCAAAATGGATTGTGAAATGTGGAATGTGTAAAACTCCTGGAAAAAAAAAACCACAGGAGTAAATTTCTGGTCTGAGGTTGGGCAGAGGGTTCCCAGACCTGACAACAAAAGCACAATCCACAAAAGGAAAAAAATTGCTAACTTGGACTTCATCAAAATGAGAAACTTTGTGAAAGACACCATTAAGAGAATAAAAAGGTGAGCAGTGAGAAAATACGGACAAATCATATGTCGGACAAAGGACTTGTGTCGGAATATATAAAGGATGCTTAACACTCAACAGTAAGGATATAAAAGGCCCAGTTTAAAAATGAGCAGAATGCCTGGGTGGTCAGTCAGTTAAGCTTCTGACTTCAACTCAGGTCATGATCTCATGGTTCATGAGTTCAAGTCCCACATCAGGCTCTCTGCTGTCAGTGCAGAGCCCTCTTTGGATCTTCTGTCTCCCTTACTCTCTGCTCCTCCCCTGCCCTCTCTCTCTCTCTCTCTCTCTCAAAAATAAATAAACATTAAAAAATTTTAAAAATTGGCAAAAGATATGAACAAATGCTTCACCAAAGAAGATATAAGATGGCAAAAAAATGTACATGAAAAGATGTAGAACATCATTAGCCATTAGATAAATGTAAATTTAAGCCCTAGTGAGATAATACTGCACATGTCTTAGATTAGGTAAATTTTAAAGTACTGACAATACTAACTCCCCTTAAGGACATAGAACATCTGGTTCACTCCTATAGGACTGGTGAGAGGTAGGATGGTAGGGCCACTCTGGAAAACAGTTTGGCAGTTTACTATGAAGTTGCACATACAATTTCCATATGATCCAGGTTACTTTCTTCAGAGGGCTAAAACCTTGTGTTCACACAAAAACCTGTACACAAATGCATACAACAGCTCTCTTCATAATCACCAAAAGTGGGAAGCAACCTGAATTTCCTTTGCAGGTAAATGGATAAACCAGCTGTGGGACATCCATACAATAAAAAAGTGCTCAGCACTAAGAAGGGGCAAGGTACTGATAGGCACCATGACTTGAATGAATCTCAAAGGCATTCTGTGGGTAGAAGAAGCCAGGCTCAGGGGTTACATGCTGTATGATTGTATCTCTATGACATTTTCCACAAGGGAGCATAGTGATGGAACACAGAACAAGGCTTGCCGTTGGTTAACAGGCATGGAGAGAATGAAGGAGCTTTAGAGGGAACTCTTCTGTCTCTGGGTCATGATGATGGTTACATGAATTTATACACATGCAAAAATTTATAGAACTGTGCCCAAAAGAAAATGTTTACCGTATGTTCATTTTAAGAGTAATAATCTTAAAGATATGTATCATCAGTGTTACTTTCTCATAGACAAATGAAATTCAGGTGAAATTCCTTTGCCTCTGACCCCCACATTCTCCCCCATGCTCCACATAGTGGGTCTGGTTAGTGCCCAATTCAGGGAGCAGAGTCCCTAGCCATGTAGGGCACAGTACTGTGGCTGACCAGCCTCACCTCTCCTTCCTGTCTCTGCTCACTTCCCCCTGAGCTGGGGTCCCTTTCCCCCTTTCCCCAGTTTCTTAACCATTTCCCTCCCCCAGACTGTCCATCAGTACCCTGTCCTGGATTCATCCAAAAGCCAAGACCAGATTGCCTGTACTGGCATTTGAGACTGTGGTTGACCTCACTCTTCTTGTCCTCTCTCTCACTTTACTTTCTCACATGTCCCCAACTGTCCTGTCAAACCTGGCCAGTCAGCTCTTCCTGGGCTGTCTTCCCACCGCCTGCCTGCCCACCCCTCAAGGCCACCTTGCATGCAGCCCCTTCCCTGAGGGCTCCCCTCACCGCCTCACAGGGCTGATCTCCTTCCTTTGTGAACTCCCTTGGCAATTTGTCTAAACTTGTCACCTAGCCCTTATCATGTTGTACCTGATGTGTGAAATCCATCTCTTCCTCTAGACTCTAAGCTTCTTTTAGTTGGCTGTTTTTAGTTGTTTTTCTGCAGCATTCTTCCCTGAACACAAATACCATTATCCTATTAGCATGAAATGCCATTTTTCTGCAGAATGTGTTTTGTTTCTGTGCTATAACCTCAAGCAGCCAGAATTCGTCACTCTTAGTCCTGTGCTTCCAGAGCACTGGTACAAAGCTCCATAACACATACCTTCACGGTGGTTCTGGAGGGAGTTGTGGAAGGGAACAGGAGAGTGCAGCGCTTCACGGCATGGGCATCCAAGCCAGCCTGCTCCACCACTGCCTACTGATGTGACTTCAGTGAGTCACACAACCTCTCAGTGCCTCAGCTGCTTCATCTGTGAAATGGGGATAATAGTATCTATCTTAAAGGGTCATCATGAGGATTAATATATGTGAAGCACTTAAAATAGTGCCTGTTACATAGTAAGTACCCAGCAAAGGTTATCTGTGTAACCAATATCCCTTGAGGGACACTAGGAAATATAACTTGGGGGCTTTTTGAGCCCTTCATTCAAACCAAAGGGTCAGGTTTGTATCAATGTATATTTAACACACACACACACACACACACACACACACACACACACCCCTTCCCTTCCAGCCTTTCTCTCTCCCCCTCTCTCTGTCTCTCTTTCTCTCCCTCTCCCTCTCCTCTCTCTTAAATCCAATATGAAGAGAAACACCCCAACTGAAAAATGGGCAGAAGATTTGAACAGACATTTTACAAAAAAAAATATATGAAACAACAGTAAGCATGTGAAAGGGTGTCCAACATCATTAGTCATCAGAAAAATGCAACCTAAAACCACAATGGGGAAACATTACAATGCCTAAAGGAAGAAGAGACAGACAATACCACATGTTGACAGGCATGTGAAGCATAAATTGCTGGTGGAAATGCAGGCACAGTACAGCCACTTGGCATAACAATATGGCGGTATCTTGTAACAGTGAACCAGTAAACGTATATATATTTACAATAGGAATTAGCAATTTCACACCTATGTATTTACCCAAGAGAAATGTGTGCCTATGTCTACACAAAGACATGGATGTGACTGCTCACAGTAGCATTCTTCTCAATACCCCTGAACTGGAAACAACCCAATGGAATACTAGTCAGCCATCAAAAGGAATGAAATATTAATGTATGCAACAACATGGATGGATCTCAAAAACTTAATGCTCCATGTACGTTAGAGACTATATGCTGTCTGATTCTATTTGTATGAAATTCTAAACATGGCAAAACTAAACTGACAACAGCAGTGGCTTCCTGTGGCTGTCATCAAGGGGGACATCAGCAAGTTGGAGGAGAATACCTTTCAGGATGAGGGAACCATTCTGTCTCTGGGTTTCGGTGGTGGTTACACAATTACCAAACTTCATCAAACCGGACACTTAAAATGGGTGAATTTTGTTGAATGTAAATAATGATGTAAAAAAGAAAAAACAAACCCAGAGGCTGATTAACTGTCTTTCAGCTGGTTGCGCCAGTGCCTTATGTGTGGTGTCTCGGGGCCTGCCAAGCTGACTTCCTTATTGGAAATAAGGTCATTCGAGGCTCATTTTCTTTCTCTTGCCTCAGAGCTGCAGATCCAGCTGACATTGACCGATTTCCAGTGGGCACCATAGTGTGTCCCAGGCGGAGGCTGATGGAAACAAGCTTGTGTTTCTGTCACTAATGATATAAGCCTTCATCGTATTCTCTGCCAGGCCATGTTGGTTGTCATTACACCCATTGAAGAAGAGAACAGAGTAATAATGAGCTGGGTGTTATCGGCTCACAAATAATTTATAATGGGCAAACTAGGACAGGAACAGAGCTTTTTTTGGCTAAGGAGGCTGCATGTCACTCTTAAAATCTAGGCCAAAAAATTATTTATAATGCATAGACAGTCACTCAGAAAGTTGAAAGGTTCCTTTCTTCTCTCCCATGTGTTTGAACATTAGGCTTTTTACCCTAGACTAGCAAAAGGCACCTTAGGTTCTTCCTTGGACACCTGCATTCAGTCTGCAACTCTGAGAACACATGTGAGGGCAGTTACTTGGTTAGGAATGAGGCCTTTGTAGAAACCCCTATCCAAGGATAGGAATGAGGGAAAAGTCAGGAAAAGGAAGAGATCCTTACATATGGGTAGTGACCACACACTTGAGAAGTGAGCTTTAAAGAATTGCCTCAGGTGTTATCAGAAAGGAGCCCAAACCAAGATATTATCAGCAAAGGATGGTTTGTAAACAGGTGTGTTGAAATAAAGGCAGGTCATGTGTCCTCAGGCAGAGGCAGAGTGGTAATGGCCATCGTGGCATCTAAGAAAAGGATATTTTCATCATGTCCCTGTGCTTACAAGGGCTGTTTGGGAAGGCAGAATCATTATTGACATTGATACCTGTAGATGTGGATACCTACCCCAAGGGAGGCCAGTTCCCCTGATGGGAACTTGCTGAATCGTCACAAGCTACCAGCACCCAGTCCTGACTTCATGCTGGCCAACAGCCTCCTGATAAGTGATCAGCCGTCCTGGGCACCTTGATGCCAGACCCCAGGGTACGTAGAGCAAGTAGACCATGTTTAATGGGCCCTGCCACTGTGGCTCCTGCTCTCTCAGGGAGCCGACTTTGTGGAACAAGCCCACCCTGGGTGAGTTGAAGAAGGTTGGTCAGCTCTCCCAGCTCTGGCTCACCTTTGACTAAGGTGACTGTTGATGAGGAGCTAGTCCCGTGGGGCTGAGATCCAGCCCCTGGGTCTGTGGCATGTCATTAAAGATCAAGTCTTGGGGCGCCTGGGTGGCTCAGTCGGTTAAGCATCCGACTTCAGCTCAGGTCACAATCTCGCGGTCCATGAGTTCGAGCCCCGCGTCGGGCTCTGGGCTGATGGCTCAGAGCCTGGAGCCTGCTTCCGATTCTGTGTCTCCCTCTCTCTCTGCCCCTCCCCCGTTCATGCTCTGTCTCTCTCTGTCTCAAAAATAAATAAAACGTTAAAAAAAAAATTTTAAAGATCAAGTCTTCTAGAGCAGTCCTGTTTCCCAGACCTCCTCAGGGTGAGGGCAGGCTTCCTATGGCACGTGCTCCTTGTTTAGCCATCTAGGAGAGTGGCCCCTAGAGCCATGTTTTCCTCTTCCAGTTCCTGAGGTTCCCAGGCCTCCTCAGAGGTCCCCTCCTCTCAAGCCGAAGGACTCTACTTTGTTCTCTGTATAGATTGTGCAGTGTAGCATGTCATTTTTTAAATAGACTTTATTGTTTTTGGAGTAGTTGTTCACAGAAAGAGTGGAGAAAAATAGAGCAGAAGATACAGAGGTTTCCCATATATCCCCCATCCCTACATATGGACAGCCTCCCTGTTATCAGCATCCCCCACCAGAGTGCTACATTTGTTCCAATGGATGAACCTTACGTCGACACATCATTATCACCCAGAGTCCACAGATTACATTAGCGCTCTTGGTGTTGTACGTTCTGTGGGTTTGGACAAATGTATAATGATGAGGATCCACCATTATAATATCATACAGAGTAGTTTTGCTGCCCTAAGGTCCTCTGTGTTCCACCTATTCATCCATCTCCACCTCAACCCCTGGCAGCCACTGATCTTTTTACTGTCTCCATAGTTTTGCCTTTTCCAGAATGTCATATAGTTGGAATCATACAGTATGTAGCCTTTTCAGATTGGCTTCTTCCACTTAGTGATATTCATTTAAGGCTCCTCTATGTCATCTTTAAAAGGGTTCATCTGCTCTCAGCAGCTTGACAGCCATATGCGTTCTCTGTCACACGTTGGCCCTGGGTCGAGCATGGCTTGCAGACGGTTATGCTTCGTCTCCCCAACAGGATGACGAGTTCTGGGGCAGAGGCCAGGACATATGCCCTGTGTGGCACTGGCTCCCTGCCAGACACTCAGGGAATTTGGTTTGCCCTTGGAACTCAGTGCCAAGGGCTGGGTGCTCTGGGTTGGAGGGGCTATAGTTAAAGCCTAAGGAAGGGCTATCAGAGCAAAACCCTCTGGGCTGCAGCCATGTACACAGCATGTCATTTGCTCTCTGAAGGTTAAAGCTCCATGAAGTCAGAGTGAGCAGCATCTGGCAACAGAGCTAATCTGTGTAAGATTTCGCATCTGAGTCAGAACTTACTTATTAACACTGTCTGTCTTTGTGGCCAAGAGTCTAGCAAAACATTTTTCTGTCCCCATTAGTCAACGCGAAAATGTGGCAAATGTTACTTTCCCTGAAAGGGTTCTGATCAGATGATCACAACAGAACACACTCTGATAGAAAATACTTCTATTTCATAATAAAGCCTTTATGATGTGGAATGTTCTAGTAACCTGTGTGTTCTGTGCTTACAGAGCTTCTCGAAACAAGTCTGAGAAGAAGCGTCGGGACCAGTTCAATGTTCTCATCAAAGAGCTTAGCTCCATGCTCCCTGGCAACACGCGGAAAATGGACAAAACCACCGTGCTGGAAAAGGTCATTGGATTTTTACAGAAACACAATGGTAAAGGTTACGCCTCTCTCCATTTTTATCCCATTCCTGTCCTTTCATTTGACGATGACTTCATCAAGCTGGTCTTCTGCTTGGTTCCGGCAAAGCCCGATCTCATCAGTCACAGGCTTCCTCTTGCAAAGGCACTCCACCTTCTTTAATATCCCACCTCCAGCAGGTTTGGGAGAGGACACTTACCTCCCAAATTGCTTTACTAGCCAGAGGAGAGAACCCAGAGCCGCTTCACAGGTAGCACCCAGCCCAAGTGGAGTGGTGTTAACAGTGGGAATGTCTTGATTTAAAAATGGCTGCAGCAAGCATTTTTCATTCAGCCCTGAAGAGATGCAATGCCCAAGAATTCATTTTCCACTGGACGGGAATGTACTGGTTTCTCCAACCACCTCTGCCATGGCCCTGAACTCTTTGGCCTTCTGAACTACACCATGAAAAAAATAGTAATTTATTTACAGTCAAATACTTTTTTTAAAAAATATAATTCATGTGCCATAAAAGTCACCATTTTAAAGTTCATAATTCAGTGGTTTTAGTCTATTCAAAGGGCTGTGCAACCATTAACACTAATTTTGTCATCCCATAAAGCAGCCACTCCCCATCTCCCCTCCCTCCAAGTCCTGACAACCACTAACCTACTTTGTCTCTATATGTTCTAGGTATTTCGTACAGATGGAATCCTCCAATATGTGGTCTTTTGCTTCTGGCTTCTTTGACTTAGCATCCATAGTTTAGCAAGTGTCAGTAATTTCACTCCACTTTATGGCCAAACAATACCAATTGTATGGATATACCACATTTTGCTTATCCATTTATCAGTTGAGGGTTTTGTGTTGTTTCCACTCTTTGGCTGTTATGAACAATGCTGCTGTCTGTGGACCTTCGTGTACAAATTTTTGTGTGGATATATGTTTTCAGTTGTCTTGGATATATATCTAGAATTAGAATTGTTGGGTCCAGTGGTAACTCAGGGAACTGCCAAACTGTTTTCTGCAACAATTTCATACTCTCAGCAGCAGTGTGTGAGGGTGTCAGTTTCTCCACATCCTCACCGACACGATATTGTCTGGTTGTGGGTGTGGGTGTGGGTGTGGTGTGGTGTGTTTATTATAGCCTTCCTAGTGAGTATGAAGCAATATCTCATTATGGTTTTGGTTCGCATTTCCCTAAAGATTAATGATGTTCAGCTTTTCATGAACTTATTGGCCATTTATAGATCCTTCTTTAGAGAAATGTCTATTCAAATCCTTTGTTGATTACTTATCTTTTTTTTAATGTTTTATTATTTATTTTTGAGAGAGAGGGGCAGAGCATTAGCAGGGGAGGGGCAGAGAAAGAGGGAGACACAGAATCTGAAGCAGCTCCAGGCTCTGAGCTGTCAGCACAGAGCCCAACGTGGGGCTCGAACTCATGAACTGTGAGATCATGACCTGAGCCAAAGTCAGACACTTAACCGACTGAGCCACCCAGGCGCCCCTACTTACCTTTTGTATTTGGAGTATTTATCTTTTTTTGTTGGGTCATAAGAGTTCTTCATATATTCTGGATACTAGACCCTCATCAGATGTATATAATTTGCAAATTTGCAAACATTTTTCCCATTCCATGGGTTGCCTTTCACTTTCTTACAGATGTCCTTTTACAAAAGTTTCTAAGTTTGAAGTCTAGTTATCTTTTTGTTGTTGTTGGTTTTATGTGCCTTAGGTATTCTAAGAAATCATTGTCTACGGATATGAACATTTACACCACCAATGTTTTCTCCTAAGAGTTTATAGTTTTAAGCCATAGATAAAGCCTCAAGTATACAAGCTACAGGGTGAGCATTTAAGTATTTGATTCATTTTGAGTTATTTTTTGTATATGGAATAAGATAGGGTGTTGAAATTCATCCTTTTGCATGTAGATATCCAGTTATCCCAGCGTTCCTTTCTTTTTTAAAAAAATTTTAACACTTACAGAAAATATACAAATCATAACTGTACAATTGAATTACTTATCACACTGCTTATTAGTGAACACAACTAGGAACCCAGGTCAGTAAATACAAGCTTCCCCAAAAGATGGCCCTTCCTTCCTATCTACCTCTGCTTTCCCCAGAGGTAATCTCTGTTCTGACTTCTAATACTAGAGATTGGCTGTTGGGACCTTATTCAGATGGAATCATACATTATGAACATGATGTTTATGAGGTTAATCTGTGTTCTTCCAGTGTTGTGACTGGTTCGTTTTCATTGGTATATGCTATTCTATTATATGAAGTTACCACTTGAATCTGTCCTTGACCTTATGTCTTTCTCAAATAACCTTCTCTCCCTTTTACCTTTTTCCTTTAAACCATTTTACTTCTTAGCACTGACCACCCTGCCCTGCTGCTCACCTATGGATGGTACCAAAAAATTGGAGGAATTAAGAGGGTTCAGTAGATATTAACAAGCAAAAAGAGCAGAATTCTTTTTTTCCTTAACCATGACACCAAAAATAATGAAGTCAGAAATGTCAGGTTATTGAGGAGATAATTACAGTTCTTCTGTGCTTACAGTGATGCTTCTCTTTCACTGAACATTTTCCTAGACAAGATGATTTCATGGAAGAGGGCACAGCTAGGACATTAGAAAGTTTCATTATACTTGCTGTTCTTTTATTATTTCTTTAATAATTGTATATACCTATTAAAAATATGACAGTAATGATACATCCTCCTTCTTTTTTTTTTCCAGAGCTGCCCAGGGGAGTGTAAAGAGTATGTTAATTGCTTTTGCTAAAAGTCAGGGAAGAACAATCAAGCAGGATTGGAATAAAGTGTTGCAGCAGTATTCGATTGCCCCAATAATTTAATCAGAATGGTTATGTTTCCTAAATAATGATTTAGCTAAGTGAAATAGCAGGTTGGTTTGATTACTGAGATATTTTGCGCAAATTACTCAAACTAGGTCAGTGCCACTGAGAAGCAGGACAGCTGTTAAATAGGACAGCTGGGATCAAGTTCATCAGTGTGACATTTATGCTGGGCTCTGTCTGCTGCAGAATTACAGAATTGTCAAATTGGGATCTGGAAAAGATCAGTCAACAGAAATGCAGCCTCCTAACACCAGGAGCACCCATATCCATCTCACCTTTTTTATAAGACTAAAGACTGGTTTGTACAGCCCCCTTAAATGCAATCAGGATCACCTCGGGATTTTACTTATCCTTTGTGATACTATATTCCAAAAAAACCCAAAAAATCCATAGTAGATTTTATGGAGGAATTCAGTGGTTGGACCAAAATTTGGATTAAATCAAAAACAAAAACAAACAATAACTTCACTTATAATCCAAATGGACATGAACTCCACAGGCATCTGCAATAGGGTAGAGAATAACATGGTCAGCATTTACTCAGTCCTCACCATGAGCCAGGCAGGCATTGTTGTAAGGACTCTTGTATAGTTATACAAATGAGCTTCATAGCAGCTCCCCTAAGTTAGTATCATTTCACAAATGAGACAGCTGAGGCACAGAGACATTAGGTCAGTCACCTGAGTCAGCCAGCCATGATAATGGGGAATCTATATGAGGCAGTCTGCCTCCAGAGCCCAAGTTTTTAATACTATACCATACTGTTTTTCAACAAGGCATAGTTCATGGGGCTCTTACAGATATTTGTATCATAGCTGTGCTATAGCTGTCCATTAGCACAGCCATTTAGACTACTGGTTTTCAACCTTGGCTGCCCATTAGAATCTCTTGAGGAGCTTTTAAAATACATGTAACCAGGTCTCACCTCAGAGACCAATACATCAGAACATCTAGGGTGGAACCCCAGTGGTGAGCTGGAGCTGGCTCATCCTGGCTTGCAAAAGATGATTATTAAATTTTCAGGAGTTTTGCAAGCTAGTTGACAGCTTAGAATCAGCCACCATGGGAGTATTTACACCACAGAAATGGCAGAGGGCTTTTTTTTTTTTGTAGGGATGGAGAGCCTTTTACTAGCACACTACTGGGTAAGGCACAAGCATGTGTATTTTTAAAGCTCCTCAGGTGATTCCAGTGTGCAGCCAGAGTTAAGAACTATGGATTTAGACATGCTTTCTGCTTTCATGATAAAGCAAGACCACATGATCAGTAAGAAAAGATGATTAGGTCTAGGTAGTCGTTATAATTACTTATAATGACTCTTTCCTCAATAATCTTTCAAGCATCCCCATTTTCTCAGCTTGGGAGATAAATCTTGATCCATATGTATTCTCTTTGAAGTAATCCAGATCAAACTGAGAACCTGACCATGTTTCTTTGTAGATAAATTTTGTATCATCAGTATCTGTTTTAAGAGATAAATCCCTAAATTATGTAAATAGCAGTGTATCGCACAGCCTTATCCATGCCCATCTAAATGTTGCTTCTACAGGGCCAGACTGACTTGCATGCTTTCCTTTTCTTGTGTGAATCTCAAGCTGATTTAATGGGATTTTCTTCCAACATCAAATCCTGTTCCTCATTCATGCCCCTTCAATTTGTCTGCCTTAGTGGAGAAGGAATGAGGTTGTGTGAAGAAGCTGCAGAAAAAAGAGAAACATCTTTGTTGGACAGGGTAATGTTAACCCAGCTTAGTAGAGAGTTTTTACCCCATTTCCAAGACTTTGCTTTGACTACATATATCTCAAAGACATACTTCTCCTATTTCATGAATAACAGGAACAATTAGAAGGCGAGCACTCTAGGGCACAACTACAACTTATACTATAGTAGAATTTTGGGGTTTAAATATTAATTGCAATGTTTTCCTGAAAACAAAATGCTTCCAGGTGGTTTTGTTTCCCTTGCTATTTAGAAATTACTTTGACCACACCTCTTTGCTAACCCTGCCCTGTCACCTATAGCTTCTAATATTGGAACCTCAAATGCCAATGGAGACATGATTATAACACTGAACTTTATTTCCCAGTTTAACATTTTTCTATTTGCCTTGAGACATTTTATCTAACATAGACACACACACACACACACACACACACACACACACACACACACACGCATTTTTAATATGCTGTGAATTGGTGGGGCACCTGAATGGCTCAGCTGGTTAAGCATCCGACTTTGGCTCAGAGCATGATCTCATGGTTCGTGGGTTCGAGCCCTGCGTCAGGCTCTGTGCTGACAGCTCAGAGCCTGGATCAGATTCTGTGTCTCCCTCTCTCTCTGCCCTTCCCCCACTCATTCTCTCTCTGTCTCGGTCTCTGTCTCTCTCTCAAAAGAAAACATTTTTAAAAGTTAATATGCTGTGAATTGAGCCTTAACTTCTAAGGATTACAATCAAATTGTTGAAATACAAAGTGAATAAAATGGCTGCTCTCAGTATTCTTATGCTGGTGTTTGGAAAGTATCTAAGCCATACTGAATGATCTAAAAGTTACTTACAGAAAAGAAATGGGTCTTTCATTTTCCTTTATTGCTTAAGTTGAATGAACCATTGTCTAAATCAACTTTGGACTCCTGGAAAGACTCTTCTCCTGGACAGTTAATCTACAACTTGATCCTAATGGTCAAAAGAACTTTACAGATGAGTTTATGTCTTAGGGAAAGGGGGAGACCTTTATGGCATTTATTTATTAACATGGCCTTGGTAGATTTCTTTCCTAAGTGGTCAAACTATGGCAACCATTTGAAGAAACGAGAGTTTCACCCTCTCTTCCTTGCCTCGGCTGGCACCCCGGAATGAACACTGGCCCAGAATTGCATGTAGCACACTGCCTCTGCTTCCCAGGATGCATTTCACCTTGTGCAGCCTCTGGCCACAGTAGCGGAAATAGCTTGTTCATTTAGAATCTTGGAAGAAGAAACCATCTTTGGAGCACCAAGAAAATAATCCCTAAAGAAACCTCGTACTACATAAAGTGGAGCAAATGCTGGTTAAGATGGAGGATAAACTGCAGGAAAAACAAATATATCTGATAAGGCATTTGATCTCTCTGTAATAATATTATTAGGAACATTTTAGTAATAAAAAATACACTTTCAAAAATGCAAGAGAACTAGGGTACATAAGGAGTTTTGTGTATTCCAATGACTACTACATTTACAAATGTGAATAACACCTTCAGTACAAGGTAGTCACCATAATAAGAAAATTATAGATAAATCTAGAAAAAGTTTGATAAGAATAAATTCTGGCTGTAAAAGCCACTAAGTAACATATATTTGTCTAACATTTTGTACTTCAGTACCTGGAAATGCTGAAAACTACACTACATCCTGCATAGACACAGTAGGTCATTTACTACAAGTCTAAGATGTTTCTGGAATTTTGAAAACCCCAGATTTCTAAAGTGTTTTGCTTTGCCTTGACCATAAAGAGGCAGCTGAGGAACTCGTCCTACCATCCCAGTCGCAGTTTCCATTACCTTCATAGGTGAAAACTACCTAACCCCCAACTGCTGATGGTGGGCTTTGTCCTGTAGAAATTCAAGGGCTTTGTGCTGGTTGCTACTGGCAGGCACTCCAGCCATGCAGAGGGTAGAGCGCTCTTCTCCTGAACCTCATTAAAAGGGTGTGAAAACATCCAGAGACCTTTTTAAGTCCATTACATCCAAAGTCCCTAGTCCTTAGAAATCAGGATAACATATTTCTTTATACTGGCTTCTTTAAATGACACAGAAGTTTACACAAAAATTACACAGAAATAAGCATGCTTTGTTTGTTAATTCTAATTCCAAGGTGACTTTTAACATAAAAGTTTATGTTGTTTTTTTTTTAGAAGTCTCAGCGCAAACGGAAATCTGTGATATTCAGCAAGACTGGAAGCCTTCATTCCTCAGTAATGAAGAATTCACCCAGCTGATGTTGGAGGTGAAATGCACTTTCAAATTAGCTTCATTGGTTGCAAATCAAAATGTAGCTGCTTGTTCCAGATAAGACCCTGTGCCCAAAGTGAACAACTATTCTTGACTCTGGAAAGAGGTCTTGAAACAGATACCCCTTGGAGCTCTGCATGCTATTGCTTATATTTTGGCTACTGAGTTTGGCAGTAGAAGCAAGAATTCCCAAACTGAATGTGAGTGTGTGCTGGGGCATCCGTGACTGCAAGGAGAACCCCACTCTTGGGCTCCCAGTCAGAGGGACACCCAATCTTGGAGCTGGGAAGGGCAAGGATGCAGGTAGGTAGACAGGGGGGAAGGGGGAGGAAGAATTACGTCTCTGCACTGACTTTTGGCTCAGAGAGCCTCCTCCTTAGAATGCAGTGATTATGTTTCCCTTAGTAGAACACGTTTTGAAAACAAAATTCTTTTCAAGTTAGGCTTTGAACTTGAGTTCTGTTGCATCAACATGGCATGTGGGTGTCAACTGTAAGTGACCCTGTGCCTCCCTGCCCTTTCTGGGCTGAGAAAGATGCTCATGTGTCTTCCTCCAGAAAGTTAGGTGCCCACGCCCATTTCCAGGGTTGTATTTGTGGAAATCTGGCTGATCTGGGCCAGTGGGCTTCTTCAATGTCCTGTGTTTACATTTGGGTGAAACTGCACAGATGAGGATGAGTCGCTACGGAAACGTGTGGCTGGGTGTTCTGACTTCCAAACTGGGGATTAGTCTGGGAGCACATGGACGTGATAGTGGAGGGAGAGAAGGCTCCAGACCTGGCACGTCTGGGCCCTTGACTTAGAAGAGGCAACAGGGACAAATGAGTTCAGCGAAAGGAAGTTAGGCACTGGCTGTACGTCCGTGGTTCCTGGCAGGGTTTTTGGAGAGTGGCTTCTTTCTGTATCTCCTCTTAGGTGCCTGTACAAGACTGATGTAAACTTTAATTTACATAGATTAACTATGCAGAAAACAGAAAGTACTGGAGTAAGAAAGTGCCAGAACGAAGATGTCCAAATATTATGAAATATAAGCGCATTAATGAACATTTGCATAAAATGAAAGATACTTAAATCTGCATGTGAACTATATTTAAAGAAAATACAGAACTTTCTCCAGAAGCAATGCATTTTAAGTATGTTAAATTTAGACCAGCTTGCAAAATATAATGTTGAATTAATGTATCATTATGCTACTTTACATAAACCATTTTATCTTTTAATTCTTAGGGAACAGTAGTTAAAACGCATAACCCTATAGCACCCAGCCTCTTTTTCAGAATGTGTAGCACAGCCTTCTTTTTTTCCCACTGAGTTTCAAGAAATCAAAAGTGTTTGAGGAAACAAGACTTTTATAAAGTTAAAAATGGATACATATTTGGGCTGAAAGGCAGGACTGAGATTCAGTAGACTGGAATTTCTAGAAAAAGATTTTTAGATTTGTATGTATATTCTTTTAAGATTTTTAAAAATTTTGTTTTGAGAGAGAAAGAGAGAGAGAGCACATGAGCAGGAGAGGGGCAAAGAGAGAAGAGAGGGGCAGAGGATCCTAAGCAGGCTCTGTGCTGACAGCAGAGAGCTCGATGTGGGGCTCAAACCCACCAACTGTGAGATTATCACCTGCACTGAAGTCAGATGCTTAAACGACTGAGCCACCCAGGCGACCCTGTATGTATATTCTTTATGCACTTTCCCCTGCTCCCAGTATAGACTTCTTGAAGTGGATCTAAAGGAATCATGCTAGGTGAGTGAATTAAGCCTGAAATTAAGACTGTACAACAAGCAGGTCTTCTGGACACATTGCAGCTTTGAGGGGTCTGGGAAACCCACCAACTAGTACTTCTGATTGATCTTGGTTTTAGACTTTTATTCCAACCTGTTGCTCCTCAGTAGACACAGACCTGGAGATGAGTAACTATACCTCCAGTATATTCTCCCAGATGGCCTGGGCCCTGGAGTGGCCCCCACAGGATGATGTTGTCACCATTTGCCACTAGGCAATTTCTAACTAGTTTGTGTCTCTTTCTAGCTGCACAGCCCTCTCCTTTTCCAGAGCCGTTTCAGGGAATGTGACGGATTCAGATGCCATGTCTTGATGACCATGAGGTTCCTCTCTCTTTCTGCCCCTCCCCCACTTGCACTCTGAAAGAAAGAAAGAAAGAAAGAAAGAAAGAAAGAAAGAAAAGAAAAGAAAAGAAAAGAAAAGAAAAGAAAAGAAAAGGAGGAAGGGAAGGAAAGAAGGGAAAGCTCTTGTTGATTGGCAATTAAGGAATTTGTAGTACTTCTTCTGAATTTTATTCAGAAAAGCTATACTGATCTTTTCTCACAGCCCAGAGGTTGTCCCAGGGAACACAAGAAGCATCAGACCCAGGAATTGACATAAAGGGGTGTTTTCATGTCTTTCTGGCATGTGGCAGGTATAAAATTTGGGCCATTATGGCGTTTCGGGTGTCCCCGAAGCTGTTATCACAGTCAACTTTACTTTGAGAGGGACGCATGACTTCCCAGTCACAGAGTGTTGAGTCACTCAGGTGGTACTGAGGGGACCTTCTAAAACCACAGCAAGCGTTTTCCAAGCAGTGACTCAGCGCACGTCTTGCACATTGGATGGGAAACGCCAATAAGCTGATGAAAGTTATCTTCCATCTATAAATACCTTCAGCTCTTTAACACCCACATGCTTTACAAATCCAAGAGGGGCTTGGGCTCACTGTGCAAGAAGATCATTTGTACTGTTTCTATTTTCCCAGTACTCTGCCCCACTTTTTCCTAAAAGGTCCAGCTGACATCCTCAACAGTGGCCCCACCTTGTAAAATTCACCGCCAGGAAGGCTGAAAATATGACTGAAAAAAAAAAAAAAAACCAATTAGGAAAAGAAACAAAAGGTACCAGGATGTACCTCTGTGTTCACCATGACCCATAAATTTTATTGGGGTTTTTTTAATCTCGGCCCTATGGACATCTCAGACCTCATCATTCTTTGTTGGGGGGGAGCATCCTGTGCATCGTCGGATGTTTCAAAGCATCCTCAGCCTCTACCCACTAGATGCCAGCAGCACCCACCCCAGTAGTGATGTCTGCTGACACTGCTAGATGTCCCTAATGGGGGCAGGGGGGAGGGGTCGCTTTGCCCCTCATGGAAAAACACTGATATAATCCAAAACGATGAGGTCCTTAAGAAACATGCTTTAATATAGTTTTCAGTCTTATATCCTGCCATATGTAAGTATAAAATAACACATGACCCTAGTGTGCATTTTCCTGGTGAAGAGAACTCCCTCCCATTTTGGCACAGTGCCTCTTGTGTGCAGTTAGCGGACTGTTTCTGATTCCTGCTGCAGTGCACTTAGCTGCACCCACCTAACAGACAATGCATGCCCTTTTGGCAGTGCAGACCTCCAGTAACACCCGGGAGGAACTAGCTGAATGCATACAAAACGTTTCCAAAACTTTCTAAGCACATATTTCAGTGTGGCTTTTTCCCCCTTTAAAGCAGAAAAATCCTCACATTCAGAGAAGATGTTACTTCAAAGATACTGTCGATAAAGCAACAGTGATAGGTTTACAGTAACTATCCACCTGAGCCTTTTACTCCCTCAGAGATTTGTTTTCTGGTGAGATGGGCTTTGTTTTAATCTTTTCCATCTATTCTGGGCACCTATATAGCCCGTAGCCAAGAGGACCCCATTCAGAATTACATAGTCTGAATTTTAGAAATCACCTTGCAGATCTTATGAAAGCATCATGAGAATCCAGTAAAGAATCTAAAAACAAAACCGCAAAGGTGTCTGTAAGAAAATGTTGACGGCTGGGGTGCCTGGGTGGCTCAGGTGGTTGAGCCTCCAGCGTCGGCTCAGGTTATGATCTTACAGTTTGTGAGTTCAAGCCCTGCTTCGGGCTCACTGCTGTCAGCTCAGAGCCCTCTTTGGATCCTCTGTCCCCCTCTCTCTGCCCCTCCCCCACTTGAGCTTTCTCTGAAAGAAAGAAAGAAAGAAAGAAAGAAAGAAAGAAAGAAAGAAAGAA